>NC_063161.1:161469906-161820170 GCF_023159225.1 Perognathus longimembris pacificus
AGGCCGAGGGCCCTGGAGGTGCGGAGGCCGAGGGCCTTGGAGGTGCGGAGGCCGAGGGCCCTGGAGGTGCGGAGGCCGAGGGCCCTGGAGGTGCGGAGGCCGAGGGCCTTGGAGGTGCGGAGGCCGAGGGCCTTGTTGGTGCGGAGGCCGAGGGCCCTGGAGGTGCGGAGGCCGAGGGCCCTGGAGGTGCGGAGGCCGAGGGCCCTGGAGGTGCGGAGGCCGAGGGCCTTGTTGGTGCGGAGGCCGAGGGCCCTGGAGGTGCGGAGGCCGAGGGCCCTGGAGGTGCGCAGGCTGAGGGCCTTGTTGGTGTGGAGGCCGAGGGCCCTGGAGGCCGAGGGCCTTGTTGGTGTGGAGGCCGAGGGCCCTGGAGACTGAGGGCCCCGCAGGTGCGGCGGCGCCAGCCCTGGGCTGGGGGGACGGGAGGACGGGTCTGAGAGCCGGGAGGCGTCTGAGTGGGCTCGCTCGTTGACAGCGGAGGCACAGGAGGGTGGACAGGAGCCGCCCCGGGACCCGAGGGCATCGGGGACCTGGGCCTCCCCCCTGGGATGTTCTGAGGTGTCGGGCGGGCCCCGGGCAGGCGTGGGGTTGGAGTCTGTCTCCACACACCAGGGAGCGTGGGGCCAGGCCTGCAGGGCTTGAGAGACCCCAGAGTGCGAGAGGAGCCAGGCGTGGGGCTCCCCACGGTCACCCCAGATAGCCTTGGCTTCTGGGTTCTCAGCCCGGAGGACGGCAGGGGTGCGCTCTGGGCTGGTCGGCACCCCCACCGGACCCCGCCTGGACGGCAGGCGCTGGTGTGCTAGGGGTGCGGCCTCCCACGCGGCTCTGAGCCAGACGGGCTTCAGGCAGGGGCCTGGCGGGCAGGTGGGCAGCTGGGGTAGGGCGGCCTCACGGAGCCAGCTCTGGCTGCCCTGCCCCCCTCCTCCCCTCCTCCCCTCCTCCCCTCCTCCCCTCCTCCCCTCCTCCCCCGAGGGTCAGCACGTCAGCTCTTCCGGTGAGTGGGCCATCCCCCACCTCCTTTTGGGCAGCTGCCGCCCACTGGCCCAGGGTGCGGGACCCCCAGTGCCCGAGGGCCGTCGGGCAGCAGCCCCTCAGAGGCCTCGGTGCCTTCGCACCAACCAGAGCGCTCTAGACCCACGCGTAGCCTTTAAAGAAGAAAACCACAGCAATCCAGGCATTCAGGGCCATGAATCCTAGAAATGACGGCGAGAGACTCCATTTCCAAAATAACTAGCAGAAGCCAGGCTGCAGGCGTGACTGGAGCGGTAAAGCGCCAGCAGCGCACACAGGAAACCCTGAGTTCGAATCCTGGTACCGGAAAACGAAGTGCGGTGAACGCACATAGCATCAGCTCACTGGCCCCCCCACCCTCAGGCCCAGACCCCCCCTTCTCCCCACACTGCCGCCGTCCCCACTAACCCTCCCCTCCCACTTGCGACTGCTCCCTGTCTCTGCGCGGCTGACCACGGCGGAGAAGCCCTGTGACTGGAATCCCACAAGAAGGTTCTTGTGCTTTTTGCCTGTGGGCCCGAGGCTGGGCTCCAGCGGGGACCCTCCCGCCTCCGCCCCCCGAGTGCTGGAATGAAAGGCACGCCTGCCGTGTCTGGCTGAGGACGCGTCCTTCTGAGAGCGCCTCGGTCTCCAGGCCCTTCCTGCCCACGGGGCCGGGGCTGGGCCGCCCCAAGCGAGGCCCAGCCGGAGCCCAGGGTGCGCGGGCCCGCCGGGGCGCGGTTTCCCCCGGCCTGGCCCGGCCGGCCGGCTGCTGGGCACTCGGCTCGCAGGCACCGAGGCCCCCCGGGGCCCGGTGGTGCTGGGGCTGTGGTCGAGGCCCGGGGACTGGGCCTCCCCCCTCCTGTCCGGGTCTGAACGGAGGAGGAGGAGGCGCACCCCGAGTGCCCTCCAGGTGTGGAGCCCCGGCTGTGCCCGGCGAGCCCGCGTGGTGTCCACGCACTGTCTCACGATCCCCCCCTCCCCCTCCCCGCCCGCCCCGCTCTCCTCCCTGAAGCTCCCTGGGAAAACACCAAAAGGATGAAAAGCAGTGCTTACAAGAGCGAGCGGGTCTCCAGGCTGCCCGTCCCCAGCAGAGCCGCCAAGAGCAAAGGTGAGATTGGCTGTGGGGATCCCTCGCCGATGGGGGGGGGGACGGGGCGGGCGGGCCTGCAGGGCTGGGGGGAGGCGGGACCCGTGGGCTCCGCTCTGAGTGTCAGGGTCCTGTCCCCTCCCCCGGGACCCGGGGGGTCCGGCCCCCCGTGTCAGGGACCCGCGGAGGCAGCAGGTGGTTCCCGCCTCCAGGATCTGGAATCTAGGATGGCGGGCAGCATGCACAGACGGGAGACCTTCAGACGAGCACAGGCGGGAAGGGGGGACCCAGGGAGAGCCGCCCTCCCCTGGCCCCGGGGTACGGGCCACCCCAGCACCTACGCGCTCACCGAGGGGGTGGCGTGCCCCGTGGTTGCCCCTCCCGGAGGCCGGGTGCCGCACTTGGCGCTGGGGTGGCCTGGAGAGGGCCCTTCCCCCCCGGGCCCCGTGCCAGGCGGGAGGGCGGAGCCCTTAGGGTCAGGCTGTGTGGACGCCGGCTCCCCGGGTACCCGCCCACTGTCCTCACCGCTCTCGAGCGAGGCAGGCTGGAGTCCATGCAGGAGATGGGGAAACTGAGGCTGGGGGGAGGTTTTGCCTTCCGCCCAGGCCCGGCTCGGGGGCGCTGGGAACACGCCGGGAAGGTGCCCCTCGTGGGAGGGAGCCCGTGCCACCTTCGCTCGCCACAGCAGCCAACTCCCGGCCTGAGCTGGCCCTGCGAACCGGTGTCTCCGTTTCCCCTCTGGGCGAGGTCAGGGCGGGGGCCGTCTGCGTGGACGGCGGGTGGCGGGGACTGTCTAGCGTGGCCAGACGCGGCGGCTTCTCCCAGGAGGAATGCATAAATGCCCCCTGGCTCACACCCTGCCGGCGGGGGGAGGGGGAGGGGGCGCGCGGAGGGGGGGCCGGCGCCGTGGGCAGGGCAGGCCCGGCTGGTGGGCCGTGCCACGGGGCGGGAGTCCAGGCGGGGGACGGTGTGGCGGCTCCAAAGCCGTTCCAGAAGACTCCTGAAGATGCATAAAGTAGAACTGCGTCATCACCTCCCCGCCCCCAGCCTCTTGGTGCGTGTGGTGTTAATGGCCGTCTTGAAAAATGACCTGCCTTCTGCCTGACACGGGGTCAGGAGGGCGGGCCAGGGGCCGCATCCATCATTGTAACCACCGTGTCACCCCAGCCACGGTGACCATTAGTTTCTGTCAGTGACGAAGTCACAGCCGGGCTAAGGAGGGATGAGCTGGGGTTCAGAGGTCAGAACCGCAGGACTGGGGAATTGCATGAATTAGAAATTTGCTGTAGTTAACAAAAAATTAAATCGCAATAGTTATAAAATATTCATCCATCCGGGCCAAAGGAAAATTAAGGCTGATATTTAATCTCAGATTATATCACCTTGCTTTGCATTTTTTATCATGGATTAGGTTGGCCCCGAGCCTTGACAGGGCACTTGGGACTCCATCCATTTCCACAGATTAAAAATCCGCTCGTAAAAAAATTAATTGCCATTAAACTGCTCAGTGGAAGAAAAAAAATGTGCCCATCAGGACCTATTCATCGACCACCGGGCCCCTCCGGTGGGCCTGGGGGGAGGGGCCTGGGGGGGAGGGAGGAGGGCCCGGCAGGGGGCTGCCCTCCCCTCCCGGGGCTGCTCTGGGGGCTGCCCAGCAGCTCCCTGCCCCGACACCTCACCTGACACCCAGCTGTGGCCCAGCCGGGCCTCCCCCCACCCCCCACCCCCAGCCAGCAGAGGGGGATTCCTCTTAGAAAGATGGTGGCCATCTTTTTCATCCTTTTCGCCCTCGTGGCCCTGTAAAAGAGGTGCGAAGACACGCTGGGGAAGTGGAGGCAGGGGGAACCGAGTGGCGGAGCTGGACTGAAAGCCCGGGTCTGGGCCCGGAAGCCAGCTCCGTGGCCCCTCGCCAGCCGGGGACCCGGGGCACCTGTCCCTTCCTTCCCAGAGGGCCTGGCCCGGAGAGCTGCCGGGTGGGGCCCAGCCTGGCAGGCAGCGTGGCCTGTGGCCGACGGCAGGGCCTGGGCACCTCCTGGACGGGGGATGTGGGGGGCCGGGGGGAGGGCGGAGGGGGGAGCCTGGGGCCTCCGAGGGCCCTGCCAGATGGTTGTGCTAGGCCTCAAGGTAGTGGCACCACGATATGCACATGGGCGTGTGCGTGTGCGAGTGTGTGTAGCCCTGTGTGTGAACATGAGCGAGCGTGTATGAGCGTGTGTGTGAGCACACACGTGCGTGCGTGCGTGAGCGAAGGCCTGCCCCCTGCCTTTGCCGGGCCCTGGGAAAGGGGCCGTGAGGAGGGGCCGGCATTGGCGGCCGGCGAGCGGAACCCGGGATCACGAAGCAACACCGTGATGAGTGATTGCTCGTTGTGGGGCCGCAGGTGGCAGGAAAGCTCGTGTGTGTCTGGGGTGTGGCGGGGCCTTTCCTTCTGCCACCACCAGAAGGCCGGGGCTCAGTCCTTGACCCACCAGGGCTGTGCCTGCCCGCTTTCGAGTGGCCCGTGAGCGTGCTCAGCCAGAGCTCGGCCTGCGGGGCTCCTGGGCGGGGCTGTGTGTGTGTGGGGGGGCCGCCCTGCCTCCCGACCGCCGGCCCCCGAGGGCGCGCGGGGCAGGGGCCGGGCCAGAGCTGGGCTTCCCGACGGGGTGGAGGGGGCTGCTGCCCGGTGGCGGAAGGCTGTGTGTAGGTGTCTTCTCTGTTTTAAGATTCGGAGCTGGTCGGTGTGTACGCCTGGCGGAAAGGACAAGCCCTGGTGCGGTCGCTGCTGGGGCCCCCTCCAGCCCGCCCCGGGCTCTCGCCTTCCAGAGAGCCGGCCCCGGACCTAGGTACCTCTCGCCCCTGCCACGGGCTCTGTCCTGCTGTGCTGTGACATCTGGGGGCGGGGGCGGCCATGGAAGAGGAGGCGCCCCATGCCGTGAAGGCGGTGGGGAGACCTGCCAATCACCCTTCAAGTTCACGGCCTGGGAAGTGACCTGGGGGATCATTACCTTTAAGAAACCTCAGATGCAGGCGCTGGTGGCTCACACCTGCAACCCCTGCCGCGCAGGAGGCTGAGATCTGAGGATCACGGTTCAAAGCCGGCCCAGGCAGGAAAGTCCACGAGACTCTTAGCTCCCGTCAACCACCAGAAAACCGGAAGTGGCGCTGTGGCTCCCGCGGTAGAGCGCCAGCCCTGAGCACAACAAAGCTCGGGGACGGCGCCCAGGCCCTGAGTTCAAGTTCCAGAATCAGAAAAAAAAGGTGGGGGGGGGGGGCGGTGGAGATGTCGCTCAAACGGTAGAGAGATCAGCTGCCAGGCGAGCGCCAGGCCCTGAGTTCCGCCCCGACCGGGTGTGAGAGAGGGAGACGCGCTAAGAAATGGGGGCGGCGCCTTGGGCATCTCCAAAGGCCAACAGCGCCCTCCCACGTGGGCCACGCCCGCCCGGCACGGCAGCCTGGGCAACAGGCAGCTTGACTAGACATGGTGCCCAGCGCTGACCTTTCCCTTCGCCCTGCCCCACCCGAGGCCCCGCCCACTGCCGGCCTCACCCGAGGCCACGCCCACCGCCAGCCTCACCCGAGGCCACGCCCACCACCTGTCCACCCCAGGCCACGCCCACTCCCCTGCCTCCCCCAAGGCCCCGCCCACCACCTGCCTAACCCGAGGCTCCGCCCACCGCCTGCCTCACCCGAGGCCACGCCCACCTCCTGCCCACCCAGGCCACGCCCACTTCCCCAGCCTCACCTGAGGCCCCGCCCACCGCCTGCCTCACCCAAGGCCCCGCCCATTGGCCTCCACCCAGGCCCCACCCACTGCCTGCCTCCCCCAGGCCCCGCCCACCACCTGCCTCACCCGAGGCCCCGCCCATTGGCCTCACCCCAGGCCCCGCCCACCGCCTGCCTCACCAGAGGCCCCGCCCACTTCCCCCGCCTCACCGCAGGCCCCGCCCACCGCCTGCCTCACCACAGGCCCCGCCCACCGCCTGCCTCACCGGAGGCCCCGCCTACTTCCCCGGCCTCACCCCAGGCCCCGCCCACCACCTGCCTCACCGCAGGCCCCGCCCACCGCCTGTCTTTGCAGGAGCTGATAGGAAAGCCCCACCCGCCACGGGCTCGCCCGGCCCCGCCTGGACGCCCGCCTCCGCCTCGGCCCACCGCGACCCGCTGTCCCCCGGTCCGCCTGCGACAATCCACACGGCGATGGCCATCCTCCAGGACCTCCGCCAGCAGATTCAGGCCGGGCTGGAGATGGCCCAGCGCCCACGGGGCCTGCGGAAGCCGAAGCCGCAGAACCCAGCAGGCCGGAGGCACCAGGGCCCCCCCAGCGCCCAGGCCGCGCGGGGCTCCTCCCCCAGGAGCCCGTGGGCTGCGGGGACAGAGGGGACACGCTCCTCCCTGGGCAGAGCTAGGAACTTCCACGCTCAGAAGCCCTGGGGCTCGGTGGTGGAAAGGAAGCCCAGTCTACAGAGGGCCTGCACGGCCGAGGCCCGGGACCGCCCCTTCCCCAGGCCCGAGGGCCCTTCTGAGCGGTCAGGTCTGTTTCCCTCGCGCCCCTGGACGGCCGAGGCCCGGGGCCGCCCCTTCCCGAGGCCCGAGGGCCCTTCTGAGTGGTCAGGCCCGTTTCCCCCGCGTCCCCGGAGTGCCCTGGCTGGACAGGCCTATTTGCAGAAGAACCGGGCAGCCCCGGGCCAGGACTTCTCCCAAAGGCCGGGGAGCCCTCCCGAGAGGTTGAGCTCCACCTCCCTGCGGCCTCCCAGTACCGTGAGCGCCTGGGCAGCGATCGAAGACCAGCAGGTCCCTGTCCCCAGACCCTGGAGCCCTCCGGAAACACCCCGCCTTTCCCCACAGCCGTCCTGGAGCAGCAGCTTACTGCAGAAGGCTGGGCCCCCTCCCCCGGGGGCCAAGGAGGCCTGGCAGCAGCCCCCCTGGGAGCGGGACACGCCCCGTCCCAAGCCCCAGAAGGACAGCTCGGAGTCCTTGCGGGACTTCATGCGCCGCAAGGCGCAGGCCCGGCGCCATCAGGCCCTGGAGCAGAAGGCCCTGGCGGCCCGCACGCTGGAGCAGCGGAACCAGAGGCTGCGAGAGGTCTACCGCAAGCAGAGGGAGGCCGTGGTCGGCAAGGGCGCCCCCGTGGTCTCCCAGACAAACCCTAGCATCGTCACCTTCGTCCCCAGTTCCGCGCAGGCCGGGGTGCGTGCCGGGGGGGCCGGCCGGCTCGGGGGCCGGGGCCGTGGGGTCTCCCGGCCGAGGGCTCTGAGCGTGCCCTCCGTTGCAGGGCTTGGAAGCGCCGGGGACCCCGGGGTTGCCCGTGCTGGAGTGGAGCAAGGTGACATCCGGCAAGGTGCTGGGGGACCAGGAGGCCTCAAGCAGGTGGGTACAAAGGTGCGAGGACCCCACGGGGGGGGGGGGTTCCCGCGAGTGCCGGCGGGCCCCCTGGGGGACGGCTCCACCGCCACGGTCGGCCGCCACTGTGCTCCTGCGGAGGTGAGAACTGCCCAGAGCCGAGATGATGCTTCCCGGGGCGGCGGGGCCGGAGCTGGGCCTTGAACGTAGGGCCCCAGCAAGTGCTGCCTTTAGCTGTGCACACGAGGCCGGCACTCTCAGCACTTGAGCCACAGCGTGGCTCCACACGTGGCTTTTTGGTGGGTGGGTGGAGGTGGGCGTCTCCTAGGCTTTCCTGGCCACGCCGGGTGCCCACCACCATCCGCAGACCCCGGCCTTCCGTCCTGGGGATGCCAGGCGCGAGCCACCGGCACCGGACGCCCGCCGTCCGTTCTGAAACGCCCAGCGCGAGCGCGGCCAGCGCCGCCCCGCCACGGGCACGCCGCCGCGCCCGGCTCTCGGTCCTTCGGGTGCGTGTGGAGCAGACCTCACGCTCGGCCTCAGCCGCCACCCTGGCGCGGTCTCCTCTTCCTGCATTCAGATAGAGGCACGCGGGGGGCTGGCTCCCCCTCTCTAAGGGCGCCCGGCCTCTGGGTCCCACCGTGCTGGGTGGGACTTCCTTCCCTTTACAACCTGCTACCTGTTTCTTGGTTTCTTGCTTGCTCTTGGGCTTCTTCCACCCTTTTGCAGCTCTGCACCTTGGTGTGCCTGTTCTTATTTCTGGGGGACGCTCCGGGGTGCGGTCGTAGTGCAGAGGCACACCGCCCCTAGCGCCACGGTCCCTAAGGCTGAAATCCCTCCAAAGCAGAAATCCCTAACGCCCCCCAAATCTCAACCCCCAAAGACTGAAATCCTGAAATGGTCACTTGAAAGTCCTTCAGGAGACAGAGACTTCACTCTCAAAGGGGGACTCACCTGAGGCACACAGAGCACGACACTCTGTGAACCACTGACACGGTAGAGCAGGCGTAACCGCACACCAGGCGTGCCAGCGGTGAGCCAAGTGTACAAAGAACCGGGTCCGCGTTCAAAGGTGTGCATACAAGCTGGTAGTTGCACACCCTTCATCAGCCGCCTGCGCGGAGGGACAGCCCGGCTTTTGTCAGGTCCCCCAGAATCCTCCGTGGTCCAGCCTGGCGGCTCACGGGCCATCAGATCGCGGGCACTGAGAAGGTCCCGGGCGCCGTGTCAGGGCCAGGCTCGGACCCGGGCCCGGGCGCCGTGTCAGGGCCGGGCTCGGACCCGGGGCCCGGGCGCCGTGTCAGGGCCGGGCTCGGACCTGGGGCCCGGGCGCCGTGTCAGGGCCGGGCTCGGACCCGGGGCCCGGGGCGCCGTGTCAGGGCCGGGCTCGGACCCGGGGCCCGGGTGCTGTCCCTGGGCTTTGTGCTGCAGGCGGACACGCCACCACTCGAGCCACGGCTCCACTTCTGGCTTTTCTGGCAGTTAATTGGAGATAAGAGTCTCACGGACGTTCCTTCCCAGGCTGGCTTTGAACTGTGATCCTGAGACCTCGGCCCCCTGAGTGGTCAGGATTTACCAGCCTGAGCCCTGGACGCACAGTTAATACTGACAAACCTCCTCCACGAAAGGGATGTGCTGTGACCACACGCCTCCACAGCCCAGGGAGCTGCTCGCTCGCTCTTTCTTCTCTCTCTCGTCTTTCTCTTTTCTCTCTCTTCTTGCTTTCCTCTTTCTCTCTCTTTTTCTCTTTCTCTCATCTCCCTTCTTCCTCTCTCTTTCTTTCTCCTCTCTCTCCCCTCCCCCTCCCCCCGTCCTTCCTGTCTTTGCCAGTGTAAAGGTTTGGACTTGGCCTGTGTTTGTTCGCCTGGTGCTTCGTACTTGAATCATGCCTCCAGCCCTGCTTGTTGCTTGTTGTTTGAGAGAGAGAGTCTGGCGGAGTTTTCTGCTTGGGTTGGCTTCGAACTGCGATCCTCCAGATCTCAGCCTTCCAAGGAGCTATAGTGGCAGGTCTGAGTCGGTGCCTGGCTGAGTTTCAGTAGTGTGGTTTTTCTTCTGTGTCATTCTAGGGCTTGAACTCAGGGCCTGGGTGCTGTCACTGAGCTTTTTAGCTCACAGCTAGCACTCTACCACTTGGGCCATGGTTCCATTGTCAGATGTTTTTTTGATGATTAATTGGAGATAAGAATCTCACAGCTGGGCACCAGTGACTCCCCATAATCCTAGCTACTCAGGAGGCTGAGATCTGAGGATCTGTTTGCCAGCCCAAGTAGGAAAAGTCCATGAGACTCTTATCTCCAATGAACGACTCAGAAAATGCCAGAACTGGCGCTGTGGCTCAAGTGGTAGAGTGCTAGCCTTGAACAAAAGAAGCTCAGGGACAGTGCTCAGACCCTGAGTTAAAGGCCTAGGAGTGGGGGGGGGGCGGAAAGAAAGAAAGAAAAAGAAAAATTCTCTCAAGGACTTTCCTGCCTAGGCTTACTTAAAACCACAGTCTCAGATCTTAGCCTCCTAAGTAGCTAGGATTATAGGCGTGTGCTAGAGGGCAGTGAGTTTCGGTGTGCTCATGTGTGCCCCCAAATGCTTATGTACAACGCCATCGTTGTGGTTCTCTATTGAACTGGGCGTCAAGGGTGCAGAAAGTACATAAGCCAGTTGGAACTCTCTAGAAGTCTATAGGCTCAGTATTGTTGACGACGTTAATAGGAAATGCACAGCCAAGTGAGTTGTGTGGACTGATGCCAATTTTTTTTTTAATGGTGGGGGGAGATGAGAAAGAGAAAGAAGAAAGAGTTGAGTTTGGGGTTGCATCCCTGTAAACCCAGCACCCGGGGCCTGGGGCTTGACCTCGGGGTCTGGGCACTGCCTGAAGGCTGGCGTGCTGCCCCTTGAGGCGCAGCTCCCCTTCCGACTCTCTGGTGGTTCATTGGAGATGAGACTCACGGCTTTCCTGCCCTGGCTGGCTTTGAGCTGGGATCCCCAGATCTCAGGCGTGAGCCACCGGTACCTGGCTTTGGCTAGCCTGCATGTTAACCACACCCGGTCAGCTTGCCCTCCCAGGCCTGCCTGGGCTGCTGAGCCCGCCCCTCCTTAGGCGGAGCCCTTTGGTGTCTCATGCCCACGCCTCTTGGGGCCCCCTCGCCCCAGATGGGAGGGACATAGGGTTGCTTTTGCCTTTGGTTGGGGGGAATACTTATGCTGTAAACATGGGGGTGCAGACGTGGGCTCGTGCTGTGCTTCCGGTACTGTTCTGGGAGTCTGTGGGTTCTGGGCGTTGAACTCGGGGCCTTGTGCTTGCTGGACCGGCGCTGGGCCGCGTAGGCCGCGCTCCCCTCAGGCCCTTGGGGTCTGCCATCCGGGGGCCTGTGTGGGCCGTGGCCCGGCTTGGGGGGGGGGATGGGAGGACCGTGTTCTCCGCCTCATTCCGCTGCAGCTTGAAGTAGGGCCTCCCAAGCTTTTGGCCTGACCGAGTGGCCTCGAGCCGGAGTCCCGCTTGGTCCCCGCCTCCCAGGGAGCCGGGACCACAGGCGTGAGCCACAGCAGCCGGCCTGCCTGCCGTGCTTTTGCCCGCCGTGGGCCTGCGGGATCGCGTGGTGATCCCGTGGGGTCTTTGAGGAGCCCTCCGTCGATGCTTTCCGGCAGCAGCTGTGCCGCCTGTCGGCCGCACCTCGGCGTGCGGCCCGGTGGCCTGGCCTCCCCCACCCGTCCTGCCGCCGTGCGGGCCCCCTCGCCGCTCCCTCCGGCCCCACACGCCCGTCGCGGCCCGGCGGGGACTGAGCATCTGCTTGCTCTTCTCTCCCGGCAGCTTCTGTCTGTGTTTGAACAGAGCCTGGAACGGCGCGGAGACCCTGGACTCCAGAGGCCGCCCGGACGGCCTGCACAGCGTGAGTGGCGCCCCCCCGCTGCCGCCCGCCCCGTCCCCCCGGGGTGCCCCGAAGCGCCAGGCCCCGCCCCGGGGGCCGAGCGTCCATGCGGAGCCCCGGGAGGCTGAGGCCCTGGGCCGTCGGGGCCCCCTGCACTTGCAGTACAAGCAGGCCCGGCTGCAGGCGCTGGAGACCATGGCCGACGTCCTCCAGCGGCGCATCGACCTCCTCACGGCCAAGCTGCGCCGGGCCGCGTCCCCGGAGGCCGCGGGGAGCCTGGCCTTGGACCCGCCCACCTCGGGGCCCAGCGCCGAGCCCGCCGCCCCCCCCCCTCGCCCCCTCCACCCTCCCCGAGGACCCGGGTCCCTGCGGGGGAGGAGGGGAGCCCCGGGGCGCGGCGGGCGCGAAGGCCCGGTCCCTCCTCCCCGCCTCCTGCCTCCTGGACGCCGAGATGCTGCCGTGGCCCTCGCGGTGGCGGCCGCGGAGCCTGAGCACGCCCGCCTCCCTCCGGAGCCAGGCCAAAGGTGGGGCTGGGTCCGGCACACGCACGGGGGGGGGGGGGGGAGCAAGAGGCCCCCACCTGCCGCCCCCTGGTTTCCTCTCTGGAAAGGGGGTGGGGGGTGGGGGGGCCGTAGCTGGTTCTCCTGGGGTGGCGCATGCCGTGGCTGCCTTGTTGGTGCTGGGGGAGGGGGGAGGCCCTTCCTGCAGCCCACGTGCCCCCCCCACCATCCACAAGGGGAAAGCACTTGCGTGCGTCCCCTGTGGCCCTGAAGGACCAGGTCGGGCCGTTCCCCCCCCAGGGGGCCCTGGTTCCCCCCCCGCCCCCCCCCCCAGACTAGCAGTGCCGGGCCCTGCCGGCTCACGTGAAACCACGTGCCCTTCCCAGATTCCCTGGACGAGGATGACTGGGAGCTGAAGAGGCCGCTCCACGCCCTCAGCACCCACACGTGGAGGTGGGTCCTGCACGCACCCTGCACTGCCTCAGCGGACACACACGCGCACACGCGCACACACGTGCACACACGCAGCACACGCAACACACACAGCACACGGCACACACGTGGAGGTGGGTCCTGCACACACCCTGCACTGCCTCAGCGGACACACATGCACACACGTGCACACACGCGCACACGCAGCCCATTTGTGAGCCAAACGCTGGCTTCAGCGCGGGCCGGCGCGGCTTAGAGGCTGAGCTGGTCCCAGGCCTGGGGCGGGGAGCCTGGGGGGCAGGGAGCCGTGCGTGCCAGCCAGGACCGCCGGGGGCGGGGGGGGAGCCAGGCAGGGCTGCACCCCAGCTGTCGGCTCACCTGGAGCACAGTCATTCCCCCCCTCAGGAGCCCCCGGCGCTGCTCTGAGAACTTCCTTCCCTTGATGGTGGGGGCTGCGTCCTGCCGCACTCCCTGCGGCCTGGAGAGGGCAGCGCAGGGCTGGGCTTCCCCTCTACTAACAGGGCCCCATCTCCGCCCCACGCCACCCAGGCTGAGGGGGGGCCGGGGGGGTGGAGAAGTTTTTGGGAGAGGAGCTGCAAAGTTGCCAGGCTAAGTCCGTTCCTCTCCCCCCCCGCCCCCCGCCCAGGCCCAGGCCCAGGCCCATGTGTCCCTGGACCGGCACAGAGGCCACGGCCCGGGCCTTGTGCCCAAGGTCTCACCGGGGAGGCGGAGGCACCACCCGTACCCCACGGCAAGGCTCCAGAAGCGCAGGGCCTAGGGGTGTGGGGACAGACTTGGGGGCCCCTTGGAGCCCCACTCGCCCCTTCTGAAATAGCTCCTGCCCCTCTCTCCTTGGTAGGAGCAGGGGTGGGCTGAGCGTGGATGTGCGGGGGCGCGACGGTCCTCCCCCCTCCCCCGGTGACCAAGGCCAGCGCGTCCTGGCGTGCGTGGCGTGCGTGGCGTGCGTGGCGTGCGTGGCAGCTGGCGCATGGGGCCTCTCGGGCTGGTGTCTGGTGGGAACAGGACCTCCTCCCCCGTGTCTCTGGGAAGGCCCTGGGAGACTCGGCGGCTGTCTACCCTGCCGGGCCCCAGGAGCCCCGCCCGTCCTGGTTTGTCTCAGCTCAGCCCAGGACTGCTCCTGACTCCTGGAATCTTCTTCTAGCCTGTATTCTCACGGGGCCGTGTAGCGCCTCACGGTCTTAACACGGATCACACGTGGAGGGGGGTGTGCACCACCCCCAGCACCACCGTACCCCACCCCCATGTAGCCCCAACCGGAGCAGGTGTGAGCAACACACCCGTGCCCTGTGGGAGGCTAGACCCAGGGGTGGCTGGCTGGAGGCAGGTGCGGGTGTCTGGACGCAGGTGTGGGGGGCTGGAGAGAGGTGTGGGTGGTTGGACTCAGGTGTGGGAGGCTGGACACAAGTGTAGGTGGTTGGATGCAGGTGTGGGTGGCTGGACGCAGGTGTGGGTGGTTGGACGCAGGTGTGGGTGGCTGGACGCAGGTGTGGGGGCTGGACGCAGGTGTGGGTGGCATCTTCAGTGACTCAGTGGGTCTAGGGTTGATGTGCCAGGGACAGGAGGTGCCTGGGAGGAAGCAGGGCGAGGTGGGGCACTGCAAACCACCCCCCCCCACAGGCCCAGGGCCCCACTATCCTGATCCCAGCAGCTGCTGAGCGTAGGCTGCCAACAGCTCCTACCCATCTTGGTGGCTGTCACCTGGCAAGGGACCAGTGCCACACCTGTCTCCCAGCCCTGACGGCAGGTGCTGCCCCGGCTATGCAAGGGAGGGCCGCTGTCGAGTCCCCCCGGCCGTGGGCTGGGCTGGAGTGCCCAGTCAGGCGGGGCTTGCCCTGCCCGGCTCTCTAGAGGGCAGGTAACGGTGGTGGGAGTTGGGTCAGAGCTGAAGCCGAGCCCTCGTTTGCTTTAGGCGGGTGGGCAGTGCCCTCAGCAGTTGGCGGGGTGACTAGGACGGCCATCCTGGCAAAGGGGGCTCTGGCCCCAGCCCCAGTGAAGACAAGAGTGGGTTCCCATGCTCTTCTGGGGGGCTGCAGCTTCTGCTCACAGGTCACAGGTCACCGGCCTGGACACACCACCTGGGTCTTAGTGCTGCCCTGTCCCCCCGGTCCCCAGACCCACGGGCCGCACGCCCCCCACAGCCCAGCCCGGCTCATGGTGTGTTGTGTCTCCAGCTCCCTCAGGGCACCGGCCACAGGGACCCGCGCCAGCTCCTCGCTTTGGCTGGAGGAAGTGCCGTCGGTCAGAGCGGCCAGCCTGGTAACGCCCTGGACGGGCCGGAGCTGCGGTAAGGACAAGACGGCGGCCAGACCCTGGGCTGGCTGGTCGGGTAGCCAGAGGGGCCTGCTGGGGCCCCCTCCCACTGCCTAGCACGAGCTCCGCCCCGCAGGGCACAGATCCTTTTCTATGTGGACCGCACGCATCCACGCTTCCTATTAAAGTGTTTTGGAGGCTTCTGGCCCCTCTGCCCGCCCTGTCCTGTCCAGTTGTGGCGCTGTGGGTTGTCACGTCTCTAGAACAGCGGTGCGGGTCCGGGAGCCTGGCTCGGGCTGCCGTCCCTACGTCTGCGGCCCTTTCTCTGGCTCATTAAGTTACAGCCGGAGCTGCCGAGCTGCCTGGAGGGTGTGCGGGGTCCCTGGGGTGCCCCCGCAGCGGCGAGGGGCGGCGTGGTGGAGCGCCGAGGCCAGCTCCGGCTCCTTCTCGGCTCATCTACTCGGCTCGTTCACTGTGTCTCCCTAGTATGGATTTTCGTGGAAGGAGCAGGCTTTGAGTCTGAACGTTAGCAAGCGGAGGCGGGAGGGTTGTGAGTTCCAGATCAGCCTGGGCTACAGTGTGAGGCATTGGCTCAAACACTACCCGTGCCCCCCGCAAACATGGGAACATCCAGCTGTGAGCGATGAATGTGCCTTGAGAGGAAACGCCACCCCCCAGCCCTGCCCCAGACCCCCAACCCCACCAGAGCAGCTCCGGGAATACCCCACACTCCTAAGGGGGGGGGGGGTGAGGCTGAGGAAGCCTGGAGGAGTTAGCAGAGCCCCAGGGCACGGGAGGGGTTAGAACCTCCAACCTGGGCTCCGTACTGAACACCTGGATACCGAGCTGTGGGCCTGCTCTTGGGTGGACTGGCAGAAGGGCCCTGCGTGACCTGGTGTGTAGGGGGCCTGTGGGGGAACCCTTGCCTCTGGCTCCTGGGATCCTTCCAGCCTAGAGGGGGGCAGCTGGGTGGGCTGCAGGGCGCACAGAGCCTCCGGGAGAGGTGGGATTGTCTCACGCGTACATGTTCACACCCACACGCGCGCGCGTGCACACACACACACAGTCACCGAGTGCTGCTGTGTATCTGGCACTGACTAGACAGACCCACGCAGTGTCTGTGTTCTCGGGGTGCAGGCAGAAGGAAGATGAGCAGGCGAGGACCCAGGGTGCTTGGATGCTCAGCCGGGAGGGACAGAAAGCGCGTGTCCTATGAGACCCCAGCCTCCTGGCCTGTTTGGTGCTTTAACAGAACTAGAGACTGAGCGATGCACACAGCGGAGACTCCCTGGCTCCTAGAGCTCTGGGGCCACCTGGCCACACGCAGGGGAGCGGGGCTCACTGTCCCCCTCACCCTGAGCTTACTGGGTAGAGCCCTGGTGCCCCTGGTCACCTCCTCCCCGTTACTGTGGCAACCCGATGCCAGCCTGGATGGGGGAGGTGACGCCCAGACGGAGCATGCGCTGCCCAGGTGCCAAGGGCTCCGCCCATTCCCGAGTGCGCAAGCCGTCTGCTGGAGCTTGGGGCTGGCCACGGGGTTAGGTTGAGGACCCCTCCTGGCCAGGCTCTCGGGGGGCGGGGGGTCAGGGGGGTGGGTCAGGGCCGGACCCTGGCCCTCTCCTCACAGACGGCAGCCCTCACAGATTTACCCCTTAGCCTCGTTCACGACCCTTGGGGCAGAAAGCGCCAGCAGCTCTCCTGACAGCGACTCCAGCTTTCACAGGAAATAGCACTGTCCAACAGAACTTTCTAGACCACCCAGACCCCTGAGAAAGCTCGTGCAAGTTTCCCTTGGATGTGGCCGGTCTGACTGGAGTGCGGCTCTGCTCTCCATGTCTTTGAAGGTGGGCGGTGTGGTGGAGGGCAGGGCAGCGCGGCCGCCAGGCTGGGCCCGGAGCTCAGCTCTCACTCCCAGCGGGCTCCCCTGCCCGTGGGGGCGGAGGCTGCGGTGAGGGACCCAGCCACACCCAGCCCTCGCCCCAGAGCCCCCCACACCCCAGCCACACCCAGCCCCCCACACCCCAGCCACACCCCACCCAGAGCCCCCCACACCCCAGCCACACCCAGCCCCCCACACCCCAGCCACACCCCACCCCAGAGCCCCCCACACCCCAGCCACACCACACCCAGAGCCCCCCACACCCCAGCCATACCCAGCCCTCACTCCAGAGCCCCTCATACCCTAACCACACCCAGGCCTCGCCCCAGAGCCCCCCCACACCCCAGCCACACCCAGCCCCTCACCCCAGAGCCCCCCACACCCCAGCCACACCCAGCCCTCACCCCAGAGCCCCCCACACCCCAGCCACACCCAGCCCCTCACCCCAGAGCCCCCCACACCCCAGCCACACCCAGCCCCTCACCCCAGAGCCCCCCACACCCCAGCCACACCCAGCCCCTCACCCCAGAGCCCCCCACACCCCAGTCACACCCAGCCCCTCACCCCAGAGCCCCCCACACCCCAGCCACACCCAGCCCTCACCCCAGAGCCCCCCACACCCCAGCCACACCCAGCCCCTCACCCCAGAGCCCCCCACACCCCAGCCACACCCAGCCCCTCACCCCAGAGCCCCCCACACCCCAGCCACACCCAGCCCTCGCCCCAGAGCCCCCCACATCCCAGCCACACCCAGCCCCCCACACCTGAGCACGGGGCAATTGTCACGACAAGTTCATGTTTCTGAGGCTGCAGCTTTGGCATGATGGGGGGTGCTGAATTCTTGGGGTGACTCCAGCAGGCTCTGAGCAGGCTGTTCAGCTCAGAGATGAGGGAGATGCAGCGCAGCTGGGTGGAGACCCGCCGGGGCCTGAGGTCCTGAGCGGTCCTGGCGTGTCCCTCCTGAGGCCGCGTGGCGGGGACGATGGGGCTTCTGGGGTGCTACAGGAGGCTGCGTAGAGACCTGGACCCCTTCGGGGAGCTTCGCCTCCCCCGAGGGCCACAGAGGGATCGTAGCCCAGAACAGTTCCCTAGGCCCAACTGGAGTGTGCCACCTGTGTCTCGGGGTACGCAGTAAGCGGGGGGCTCGAGGGGCCCCTTGCGCCCTGTGGCCAGCTCCCCACACCCCTGGCCTTTCTCTGCGGCTGTGGGGCCGCCCAGCAGTCCACACGCTGCTGCTCCCCGCTGCTCCCCGGCTCCCACTCGGAGGCCCGGCCCGCCCCAGAAGGAGCCCGGGCTGCCGGGGAAGACGGGTTCCCTGGGCAGGCTCCGGCCACGGGCCCCCTCTGCACTGCGGGCCACCACGAGGCCCTGGCATCCAGGCTGACCGCCCCCAGGGTGCTCCCCGCCCAGGGCGAGGCCTTGGAGGAGGCCCGGGGGCTGGAGAGCCAACAGCAGTCAGCGCCAGGCCCCTGGGGACTACCAGGAAGAAAGAGAACCCCCTTGCTCCCCTTCACTCTGAGGGCTCAATTTCTAGAACAATCCCGGCAATGCAGAGGGGCCCTGTCTGTGTGCGCACACCTGCCTGGTGGGCACACTGGCAGGCATTTGGAGCCCGGGAGCCATCTTGGAGCCTTCCTCGGGGGAGTAGAGTTGTGTCAGCAGGGGCTCTGGCTGGCCAGTGCCCAGAGCAGGGCACAGCTGAGACTGGAACCCGGGTCTGCGTGTGGCTCCTGTCTCCAGAGAAGTGTGGCCAGAGTCAGGCCACGCGAGAGCCCGGGGCCAGGGGAAGGCAGCAGGGCAGCTGTCCCTGGCCTCCCGTCCGGCCATGGGAGAGGGCTTTTCCCGATGTGGCCGATGCCAGCGCGGCCCCAGGGGTCGGGCACCTGCCCTCCTGGCCTCTGCGCCTCCGTTTCCTTGCAGGTGGAGAGGCTGCGTTAACCCGCCGCGGAGCGCTGAGTCTGCCCAAGGAGAGCGCGCCCCAGCATGCTCCCTGCCGCTCAGCTGCCCCTCCTCCTGCTGTAGGTGAGCAGGAGCCGCGTGCCGAAGACCTGCGCAGCGGCCGCTTCCTAGCCAACCTCCAGCAGAAGTCCCGGAGCTTCCTCCAGTCCATGAAGGTAGGACCCGACCCGCGACACCGGGCGGAGGGCTGCTGTCACCCCCTGAGGCTGCTTCAGTGTGGGGTGCTGAGCTGGAAGCAGCCTTTGTCTGAGGCTCAGGGCCACATAGAAAAGGTCAGAAGTGGCGCTGTGGCTCAAGTGGCAGAGTGCTAGCCTTGAGCAAAAAAGAAGCCAGGGACAGTGCTCAGGCCCTGAGTCCAAGCCCAGGACTCGCAAAAATAAATAAATAAATAAACAGCACACCCCCCAGCCCCACGTGTGGGGTCCCAAGCCTTCCGGGCCTGGATGGGGAAGCCCCAGGCAGGGAGAGGAATCAAGTTGCCCGCAGGCCTTTGCCAAGCAGGGGGTCTGCTGCGGAAGGGTCCTGCTTTCAGTTTGAATGGCTCCTTCTGCCGACCACGAGGTATGGATTCTTTGCAGCTGGACCGGTGGAAGCAGGAGAAAGCGCTGAGCCTTCTGCGGCAGCGGGCTGAGCAGGAGGTCTGGGAAACGCAGATGGCACTGGATGAGCTGCTCTTCAAACATCAGCTGGAGGTCAGGCGGCAGGCCCTCTGCGGCTCTAACCACCTTTCCCTGCTCCCCCTAGCCACCCCTTACCCTGCCCAGCCCGAGGCCCCACCCGACCTGGGGCCTGCCCAGCCTGTGGCCCTTCTGAAGTGAACGCTTCTAAAGGCTGGATGCTCCCGTGAACCATGGGCCTTGCCCTTGCTCAGAAGGAGTGAGCAAGGGCTGCTTTGCATGACGGGCTTATTCGAGACCCTCTCCTAAAGCAAAGCCTGAGTTGCCAGGTGCCAGTGGCTCATGTCTGTACTCCTAGCTACTTAGGTTGAGATCTGAGGATCGCTGCTCCAAGCCAGCCTGGACAGGAAAGGCTGTGATAGTCTGAGCTCTGATTCACCAGCCAGAAGTAGAGCTGTGGCTCAAAAGGTAGTGTGCTAGCCTTGAGCAAGAAAGCTGAGGCCCAGGTCCTGAGTTCAAGCTACAGTACTGGCAGAAAGAAGGAAGAGAGGGAGAGGATACAAGGAAGGAAATAAGAGGAGAGAAATAGTGCTCAAGTGGTAGAGTGCTAGCCAGGAGCTGAAGGGCTCAGGGACAGCACCTAGGCCCACAGTTCAAGCCCCATGACGGACCCATTTAAAAAAATGAAAGAAAGAGAAAAAAAGCCTCTGAGCAGAGACAAGACATCTCGGTCACTTGTGTGCAGGAAGGACAAAGAACTGTGTCCTGCCAGCCTCCCACAAGTCCCTGTCGCAGGCTCGCACAGCGCCTGGGCTCTGTACTCAGCTCAGCCCTGAGCTTCGTACAGCACACACACACCAGCCCTGCAGAACCCACCAGAGAGGCAGCTCCTGTGGCCCGGGGGGCCCAGCACCCACCCCAGAGGAGGCCGGGACTGTGGCCAGGAGGACCCTGACCCAGCTGACGGCTGTGAGCTCGCTGGCTGCAACAAACGCGGGAAGTGGGCCTCGCTTTGCTATGCCCACGGTTCAGGGATGTTAGTGCACATCCTAGGAGGAGTCTCCAAGACAGTGAGTGAGGTGCTGTAGGGAGAGTGTGTATGTGTGTGTGTGTACACACACGTACCTGCGTAAGAATTCTCAGACCACAAAAGCAGGAGCCTATGGCCAACTTCCCTCTCGGGGCCCCCACCTGTCTTCTCTCAGAAGGGGTGCCACTCCGGCACCCCTTCTTCCAGCCCAGGATGCAGGCATGAACTTTCCACCCCGCCCCTCCCGCTCTGGTCTCGCTCTGCCTGCTGGGTGCGCTGCCGCCCCGCCAGCATGAGGCCCCTGAGCCGGGCCGCAGGCTCCCCCCGGACCCGGGCCCGGCCTCCCTCGCCCTTGGCAGCACCCGCCTCCTCGTCCTCACAGGGGCTGATGAAGAGTCACCCGGCCCGGGCCAGCCCAGGAAAGGCTGTGAGGCTGGAACCACAGCAGCCCTGTTGGGGCTCAGGGCCGACACGCTCCGGTAGCGCCGTGATGGCTAGACCCAGGTGAGGGGGGGCCCAGGCGAGGGGGGGCCGGGGAGGCGGCGGCCCTCGGGGCGGCGGGCAGCGGATGCTGGCCACGGTGGCACGGGCCTCTGGTGCTCTTCTCCTCCAGCAGATCCCTGCCACTCGTGGGCAGAGACGCCACGGCACGCTCCCAGAGTCCCGGGGCTGTGCCCAGGAGCAGGGCAGGCCCGGCGGCGGCAGGTGAGTGCCTCGCGTGGCCCAGGGGACCCACAGAGGCTGCACGTAGAAACAGGGCTGCCTGGAAGCGCCTCCGCGGGAGGGGGGCTGGCTATGGCGCACCCCTGGGAGGCGTGGCGGCGCCTGTGTCCATTTCTGGTGGCCTTGAAGCATGTTTGAATGATTCCAGTCATGTCCAGATTTGAGACTTCGTCCAGATGTTTCTGTGTGCTCTTGGGGGAGGGGGGAGTGTGATATACAGATGTTAGGATGGTGGTTATAACGTCCACTAGACCCCGTTGGTTAATGGTGTTACTGCAATCTACGCCACCCCTGTGGGGTTCTGCCTCCTGTTCCTATCCATTATTGAGCAGGGAAGTGAAATATTACAGCCATGACTGCAGGTTTGTCTGGCTCTCCTAGAAACTCTAGCTCTATCAGCACATAAACACCTAAGAGCATTCTGTGCCCTTGCGGAACAGCCCACCTCCCTGCAAGGTGCTTCCCTCCAAAGCCGACCTGGACATTTGTGGTTCCAGTACCTCCCAGCCCACCCCCAGTGCTGAGGCCTGAACTCGGGGCCTTGCACTTCCAAAGTGGCTCTCGGACCGCTGAGTCATGCGTCCAGCCCTGACTCTTGCTGGCCACTTTTTCAGACTGCATCTTGCTTCCTGCCTGGGCACGTGCTTGTGTGGGAGTTACCTGTGTCAGGCTTTCCCGTGCCTAGGATAACAGACACACACCACCATGTCCATCTCTTCATTAGAAGGGGTGCTGTGGACTGTCTGGGCTGGCCTCGAACGATGATCTCACCAATCTCAGCCTTCCCAGTAGCTAGGATTCCGGGGGGGAGCCGCCAGTGCCCGGCTCCAGCTGAAGTTGTGGAGCAAGTCCTTTCTCGTCACATCCTCTCTTCCAGCCTGTTCATATTTGAAGCATTTCATACAGGCAGCATTTGGTTGGATCTCTCTTCTTTTCCCTCCCACCCTCTCTTTCTTTCTTCTTAATCTCTACTTTCTGATTGAGATGTTTCTTTGATTCACACAGACCAGGATTATCCCTATGCTTATGGCTGAAGTTTGCATTTGCTACTTGTCTCCTTTATTGTCTTTACCTACTTTCTTCTGGAGAGAGAGAGAGAGAGAGAGAGAGAGAGAGAGAGAGAGAGAGTTAGTTGATACTGGGGCTTGAACTCAGGGCTTTGTGCTCTCAATTGGCTTTTCTTTCTCTCATGGCTGGTATTCTACCACTTGAGTCACACTTCTATTTCTGGCTTTTTGCTGGTTAGAGGTAAGAGTCTCACAGACCCTTCTGCCTAGGCTGGCTTCAAACTGTAAACCTCAGATCTCAGCCTCCTGAGTAGCCAGGATTACAGATATGTGCACCAGTGCGCAGCTCATTTTGACTCTGTCTATACTCTTTGATGACCATTTAATCTGTATGGACTTTTTAACACCTGTATTCCTTATTTCTAATTGTTATTATAAAGATGATGTGCAGAGTGGCTACAGTTAGGTAAGTCAGGTAAAGAGTAATTTCTTTTTGGGCAGTGTCAGTCAAGTCTAAAGACATAGCTTAAGGCTGAGGGCGTGGCTCAGTGGCTGACTATTCCCTAGGGAGTATCCCGAGCATTCCGGAGCCCCTGGTGGCCCCTAGTGCTACTTAAAAACAACGCAAAACAATCCGATCCCTACTGTTTTCTTGCTTGCAATGTCCCAGCAAGAACCTTGCTGTCCTCTGTATCTTGGTTCCTCTGTAGTGTCTCTGCGCACTCTGGCTGCTTTTAGTCTTTCTATTTTGAGCAGTTGAATAGTGATGTCTGTGCAGTTTTCCTTCTTTTGTATTCGTGGATCTGTGGCTTTACCACTTTCATCAACTTTAGAAAACTTGCACTTCTTATTTCTTCAAATATGTCCACTACCACCCTTTTCTCTCTCTTCTCCTTCAGAAACTCAGATAGCCAGTAAATTCTGCTCCTTGAAACCAAGAGCTCTTTTCTGTTGCAATGTCTGGCCTGCCATTAGTTCTATCCAAGCATGTTTTCACCTCAAGTGTTTACATTTTCATCTCTTAGGAGTTCTATCTGGATCTTTCCCTTTTTTCACACTCTCCGGGATCCTATTTTCCTTCTTAAGCATATGATATACTTATTAAAAACTTTCAGTGGCCTTTGCTGTTCCTGTCACCACGCCAAACTTGGGTTTGTTCAAATTGATTATTCTCCTTATGGTTGTTTTCCTGCTTCCTGTCTTGTCTGCTGGACGTGATGAATTTTATCCTGCTACACATGTATTTCTACACATATTCTTCTTTTAGTGGCACTGGGGTTTGAACTCTGAGCTTTGCACTTGCTGTGGGTACTCTACCACTCCAGCGACACCTCTAGCCCTTTTGCTCTCATTATTCTAGAGACGCTACCTCACTTTTTGCCTGAGCTGGCCGGGCCCAGGATCCTCCTATTTATATTTGCTGCCATAGCAGGGACGATGGGCATGTGCAGCCAGTTCTGATTCTCTATTCTGTCGGCGTGAGCGGGCATCATCTCCTCGGGTTCAGCCCTATCTCCTCTGTGCCGGGGTCAGAGCGCCACCCGTTCGTTTCACCCCCGTGCACTGCGGCCTAGAAACACCTTAGAAGGTGTTACCCTGACAGGTCTTACATCCATTGTTTCTGCCCGCCCGTGATCATTCTGCTCAGTTGTTCGCGGCTGTGTGTCTGGGGACGTGTTCCTTTCTGCGTGTGCGTGAACACACCTACACGCATACATGAGTAAGCACAATTCTTAAGTTGCTTCCGATGGGATGCTGAACCCGGAGTCCGATCCCCATTATCTTCCCCTGGAGGAAAGCAAAACCCCCTCGGGGGGCCTTGCTTGCTTGCTTGCCATCTGCAGGGCGGTGACGAAAGGGCAGAGGTCGGAAGCAAGAACTGGACCCCTGGGCCCCCGGGCCTCAGTCTCCCCTCCTGCGGGCTGCCCTCTGAGCTCCTCTACTTCCAGGGTCCGGCGGCTTCGCCGCGATGGCCATGTTGGAGCAGAGCCTCCACGCAGAGGAGCTGCACGCCCGGCACCAGGCCGCGCTGGTGCGCCTGCGCGAGTTGGCCCTGGAGGAGAAGGCGCGCGCCGAGATGGCCTGGCTGGAGCGCCCGAGGAGGTGAGCGCATGCGCGGGCCTGCCCCGGCCTGACTTCCGGTCGCCCCACCCCGCGCGCGCGCAACACTGTTGGGAAATTTAGGTAAGACAGGCAAGTGCTCTAAAACCAAAAGAACCCCAGGCCCCACCCCTCGGTCTCACCCCTCGCTCGCCCGCTCGCCGGGGTCCAGGGCCTGTGAGAGCCTCACCCGGCCGGGAAGCACGCGCTCCGGACGGCAGCACGCGCGCTCCTCACGTGACTTCCGTCTAGGCCGTCGCTCTGCCCCGCGCAGGCGCCGTGGCGACGGCCGCTCTGCCCCGCGCAGGCGCCGTGGCGACGCCACCCTCCCTCAGCGGGGGGGGGGGGGGGGGACCCCGCCGCAGTAGTGAGGTCTCCCGGCGGGGGCCGTTTCCGCCCTTCCTTCCGGTGGGTCCTCGGAACCGGACCTTCCATGGGGCCTCTCCGCTTGGCGGAGGGGCCTCGGGGCCGGGTCCAGGCCTCGGGCCCGTTCGGCTGGGCCCCCGGGGCTCCCGACCCCGTCGCGGGTCTCCTGGCGCCGGGCGGGGGGCGCGGGCCGGGGCACCCCGGGGGGACCGGGCCGTGGGGACGGGCCTTCTCCGTGGCTCACGCGAGCCGCCCCGCCTCCCCCAGGGGTCCGGAGGCCCAGGGAAGGCAAGG
Source organism: Perognathus longimembris pacificus (assembly GCF_023159225.1). NCBI lineage: Eukaryota > Metazoa > Chordata > Mammalia > Rodentia > Heteromyidae > Perognathus > Perognathus longimembris. Next base: position 161,494,341 of record NC_063161.1, read on the forward strand.
AGCTGAGCTGTCGGAGAGGAAGCAGCAAGCCATCAGCAGGCTGGCGACAGAGCGGGTAGGCGTGGACGCGGGGTGACCACGCACAGGGAGCCCGGCCACCCCTGCTGGGGATGGGGGACACAGCAGCCCACTCCTGAGAGTTGTCATCTTCCTCCCCCCCCCCATGACTCCCTGTGGCACCCGGGGAGCCCATGGCCCCGGGGGACGGCAAGGCCCTGTGGCCTGCCGCCCCGACTCCAGGCCAGCCTCTGCCCCGCTTCCCTGTCTGAACCGCGGTGTCCTTCCTGGGGCTGGGGAGGGCTTCATACAGGGAGGAGTTGGAAAGCGGGAGACAGGCCCCACCAGGACACTTTGGGAATCGAGCCCCTCGGCCCCCTTCTTGCCTCCTGTTCCCTTGGTGACCAGCAGCCCAGGAGGGCACGTGGAGGAAGGGAGAGCCAGGGTGCCCCTGAGGCCCTGCCCTGCCCTGTAGCCCTTCCCTCTCCCAGGTGACTGAGCTCCTGCAGGCTTGGGATAATGCTAACTGGTATTTCTCCTCTGGCTGGTTCAGAGGGAAGTCCAATACCTGAAGAACTGCCACCTGGCCCTGCACCAAGACAGGAAGAAACTCTTGGAGTTTCAGAAAGCCATCCTGGAAGCACAGAGGTCTGCTGCCCGCGTGCGGCAGGAGCTCCAGGCTCCGTCCCAGGTGGGCGGTGCACCCCGCGGACTCTCCGAAGGAGTCCTGAGGAGGGTCCAGACTCCCAGCCATGTTCTCTAAGGCCCCTGCCCCTGCTGGCCGCTGGGGGCTCATTCTTGTAGTCCTAGCTATTCAGGCTGTGGGGTATGGTTTGACTCCCACCCAGGCAGTAAAGTCTGAGAGATTCCTATTCCCGGTTAACCACAAGAAAAGCTGGAAGTAGAAGCGTGGCTCCAGCAAAAGAGCGCTGGCCTTGAGCGGAAAAGCGAAGGGACAGAGCCCAGGCCCTGAGTTAGAGCCTCAGCTCCGTCACACATACACACACCATCACCGTCATCACAGATGAGGTTGGGATTAGCTCAGTGGAAGGGTACGTACCGGGCAAGGCCTGGAGTTCAGTACTCGTCCCTGAAAAAAAAAAAAAACAAGGAAGGAAGGAAGGCAGAAGGAAGCACTCGCGCGAGGCCAGGCTGCGGGAAAGAGGCCCTGGCAGCATGACTGGAGTCCCCGGGGTACTTGGCCGGTCTTGGGCGAGGACCTCCACTCTGAGCACCTCGTTTACGCGTGTGGGTGGTGTGCAGGCCCCGCCAGGGTCCGTGGGCGTTTCCAGCTGGCGTCTGCTGTAGCATGCAGCCCCAGGCCAGGGGCCGGCCTGCGGTCCAGCCTCGTGCTTTTCTAGAGAAGCAAACAAGCTGCACGTGGCCACTCCAGGCTCCCTCTGTCCTCTCCTAGAGTCCTAGCCCCAGAATCAAGGGCATCTTGAAGGGGAGCTCTCAAACAAGCCAGCAACTAAAGGGGGCGCTGTGCCGCTGGACACCCCCAGATCACCAGCCGTGGACGAGCCTCAAGAGCCCAGCAGACACACAGTGAGTGGGTCCTGGTGCTTAGCACTGTATACATCCTGTGTGTGTGCTCGCTGCGTGGGGCCCGCCCGGCCCGCCCCACGCAGCAGGATGGGCACGCGCAGGGGCGGCCAGCTCCCGTCAGCCCCGCAGCACTGCCCTGCTCCCAGCAGGAAGGGGCAGCCGCGTCTGCTGGCTCTGGCTGGCTGGGGTGTGGCCTCGGGACGTCTCCCAGGGCTGTTTTATCGGGTGTGGCGGGATGGAACAGTTGGACAGCCTGGCCCAGGGCAGCGCGTGGCGTCTGTGCGGCTGTCCCAGCCTCTGGGCACACATCCAGGGGCTGTTCAGTGGCTGGGAGCCACCGGGCCCTTTCTGGGGCCTGGCCACGTGGCCCCTGGCACTGGCTCACAGCCAAACAGGACCGGATCTCCTGCTGGTGCTGAGCACTGGCGCTGAGGCCCCGCAGGGTGTGTTTGGGGCTGTCTGTGTGAGCAGCAGGCTTTCCTTTGGAGGCTTCCTGGCCTCCCCACCCCGGGAGTGCTGCAGCAGCGTTGGGGTGAGGCAGGTATGGAGGGTCACCCTCCAGGAGGTATATCCTCCACAGGCAGGGGACCCTGGCCAGGTCACCCCACATAGCAGCTCTTCTCCCCCAGTGGGACCTCCCTCTCCTCAGGGAGCCCTGGGTCACCCAGCCTCAAGCCACCCGCTGTCCTGGCTTCCCCTGGGGCGCTTTTCAGCATGACCTGCTGGGGCTTCCTCCATCCTTCCTCTCGGCTCCAAATGTTTACCTGGCGAGCCAGAGGCCGGCCCGTGGGCATTCACGTGGTTGTGGGGCCAGGGGGAGGGGCTGGCCCGTCCTAGGCTTTTCTGTCATTCCAGCAAAGCACAGGTATTGTCCAACAGTTAGAAAACGGAGGACAGGACAGGAGCAGCTTGGGGTTTGCTGCAGTCCCACCCCGAGCACGTGGGCTTCTGACACTTTCCTGGGAGTCACACACATGGAGCACTGTGCTGGGAGTCGGCCACATGCATGGAGCACTGTGCTGGGAGTCAGTCACGCACACGGAGCACTGACAGGCAGACTTGGTTCCTTTGTCCTGATTTGGGCGTGCGTTGGGCATTTGGTGTCTGTGGCCCTGTGTCACGGGCGGGTGCTGCTGGTGAGGAGAGGGAAATGAGCTGCAAGGCCCCTGCCTGAGACAGGACCATCGCCCCAGGCGTTGCAGAGGCGACGGAGCTGGAGGGGTTCCTGTTCTCCCCATGGCTCCCCCGAAGGCTGGGTGGGCATCTGAAGGACAAGGTGTCCAGCTCTGTGCTGGCCTGGGCTCTGGAGCCAGCCTGTGTCTGGACACTCGGAAGTGGACAGCCCCCCCCCCCCCCGCTTCCCTAGCCGGAGACCAGCTGCAGCCCTCAGCGGTGCGCTCGGGGCCTGCAAGCGCCTCCAGGCTGGCCATCCTCCCAGGAGCCCGGCCCCGAGGGCCCACGCTCCCCACCCGGGGAGGTGCCCCAGGGCCCGGCCTGCTCTCCGCACTGACCTCCACCCGGAGGTGGCCTAGGAGCCCTGCTCCCTCGCCACCCTCTGGAGGCTGTGACAGGTGGCTTCTCGCACTGTGTCCCAGGAAGAGGGGCTGAGGTGCCCAGGCCCTGGCAGCAGGTGTGGGTGTGGCCCCTGCCCCCCCCCCCCATGGGTGTGTTCCACAGAAGGAGGGAGTCTCACCCAGAAACCTGCTGGAGCCTCGGTGGGCAGGCAGCCCCCCCCCCACCCCCGGCCGTCTCCCACGGTGGGCCTAGCCATGAACCCCACAGCAGCCACCGTGTTTGTGGGCCCAGGCTCTGCTTGGAACGCATCCAGGCGGGAAGGGCCCAGAGCCCCGTCTCCTGCTTGGCCGCCCCGCGTGGGGCTGGAGGCCGGGGCCTCCGGGAGGCGGTGGCCGGGACTGGACACCCGGGGCAGGAGCTGCGGGGAGGGCAGACACGCCTCCCTCTGCCCCGCCTCGCAGACCCCACGCCGAGCCGCAGCCGGCCCCTCCCCGGACGCCGTGGGAAGCAGACGGCCGCCCGCAGCCCGTGAGGCCAACAGGAGAGGGCGCAGCCGCGGCCGGCGGCCCGACAGCGGGGAGAGGCAGCCGGGTCACCCAAGGTAGGCGGCCGGGGGAGGCAGGGCCAGCCGCGGACACAGGCTCGCACCCGCCCAGCGGGCAGCCCTGCCTCCCGGCCCACCACGCCAGCTGTGGGACGTGGACCCCCAGGCCCCCCGTCTTCACCCGGGTGGGGGGGGCTTTACAGAAGCACAGCCACCCCGGCAGCGCCTCTGAGACGGCGCGGGGTGCCAGCAGGGAGCCTCCCACGCGGGCAGCCATGAGGCACGGCCCTGGCCGGCAGGCCCCGCCCGGCGCACACACCCACCAGCTCCGCCAGGGTGGAGGAAGGAGGAGGAGGCCAGGCCTGTCCCTGGATGGCGGCCAGGGGCGCCCTGTCTCTAGACAGGAACACGGCAGGGGTGGAGCGCAGAGGCACCCGCGTGGCCTGCGGGCCGGCCGGTGCGCTGTCTGTCCCACAGGGATCGGTGAGGCACGCGGCGGGGTCAGCCCGAGCGCCCTGGTCTGCCTGCCCTCCCCGCCCTCGTCCCCCTCGGAACACTGAGGGCCGCGCGCGGGGCGGTTTCCACACGGTGCCCCTTCTCCTCCCCTGTGCTCACCACTTACCTCTTGCGCAGCTTTTAAAGCTGAAGGCTGACTCCCCACCACTGGAGCCGCACCTTCTGGCCCTGCTGTTGGTGGTGGTGGTGGATTGGAGATGAGTCTTTCAGATGGGTTTGCTCGGGCTGGCATCCCACCGGGAGCCTCGGCCACGGATTACAGGCGTGAGCCGCTGAGTCCCGCTCCTTACCGCCTTTGAATTACTTGGTGCTGGTCCTGGGCTTGCACTCAGGGCCCGTGCTCTGTCCCCGAGCTCAAGGCTGGTGTTCTACTACTTTCAGCCATAGTACCATTTCTCACTTTTAATTGGCGATAAGAGTCTCCTGGAGTTTCCTGTCCCGGGTAACTCTGAACCACGATCCTCAGAGATCAGCCTTTTGAGTAGCTAGGATTGCAGGTGTGAGCCTCGGAAGCCTGGCTCCTCACCCCTTTTAAGAGCCCAAGTGGGTGGATTTAGAGCCAGCCTGAGTCCACGATGAACTCATGTGGAGACCCTTGATGTAATCGGAGCTGCCAAGGTCTGTTTCCTGTGAAGTCCACTCCCAGGTTTTTTGGGCCAGGACACGGACGTGTCTTCTGCAGTATCATTCAGATCGTCTCTGTGATGCTCTCTGCCTTGGGCGAGGCCTCCCTGTCCTCAGCCAGCCCTGTGCGGACAGGCACTGACCCCCACCCTCCCGGCTAACCTTACTGTCCATTCTCTTCCCCTTCCACCCACCGGGGTGCTTGTCTCACCGCAGTAGGCGGGACTTAGAGAGCCACGGCGAGCAGATAGAGTGGACATGGGTAGTGAGGTGCAGGAGTCTTCAAGCCCTGGCTCATGGGACCCCTCTGGCCCCAGTGTGAACCCCGGGCAGTGTGTTGGAGCCCCAGGACAGCCTGGCACAGTTGGGGGCCCAGGGCGAAGTCGCTAAGACTGGCATCTTTGGAGAGGGAATTGGATGTCCCAGGCGGGGACAAGGACAGATCAGGCAGCACGGAGCAGGGGTGTTAGGCATGGCAGCAGGGCCTCAGGGAGCCTGGGGCGTATGGAGCTCCGGGGCCCACGGGGTGGGGGGAGGAGGGAGTGGACAGCTGCACTGACCCTTCCCGGCCCCCACCGCTGGCCAGCACCCGTGACCCTCTGCATCGTGTCTTCCAGCACGTGAGGAGCGGCCTGGTGTCCCACAGCACTCAAGCTCTCCGGATCCTGGACAGCTGCTAGGCCTGGACTTTCCCGTATGCAAGCCTCCCGGGACCACGTGCCCCTCGCCTTGCCTGACCTTGGTGGGGCTCCTGGGCCCCCCATGCCTGCTCCTGCGGTGCTGGGGGGGGGGCTCCCGGGCACCACCTCTCCAGGTGTGCCACTCAGCGGCGTCCCCTTGTCCTGTCACTGCAGGCCCTCCAGGCAGAGGGGAGTCCCCCAGCTCAGCTCAGGCCACAGGAGGCCGAGGACCTGCCCCCAGGTAAGCCCCCCGGAAACAGCCCATGGGCCCCCCCAGTGAGGAGCTTGCCAGGAGCGCTCCCACCATCCGGAAGATCCTGTCCAAGGCTGGTACCCAGCAAGCAGGCAAGAACAGGGAGGCCCCTGAGGACAGCCGAAGACGCCGGGCCCTGGTGGCCCCCGGCCCTGACCGCAGACCCCTTCACAGCTCGAAGAGTGGCTGGCTCCATCTCCTATGAGAGATGACCCGCCACGCACCCGGAGAAATTAAAGTGTGTGACATCCTCAGCGTTCTATGGAACACGTGTCTTTTTAGCAGTGCCGCGGCCCTCTGCCCGCTAGGCAGGCACTCTGCCCGGTGAGCCAGGCCGTGTTGCTTTTGCTCTCACCTGTTTTTGCCTGGGGCAGCTTGGACCGTGATCCTCTTCTGTGTCTCTTACAGCTGGGACCACCCTCGTTTGCCTGTGCTGGGGTTAGTGAGATAGGAGGGTCCCCCCCCCTGCCCCTGCCCCTCCCCCTTGCATCTGGGATGTGGGCGTGGCCCCTGTGCCCAGCCTTGACCTGGAATGCCTTGTCTGTGTGTTTGGAAACCAGCGGCCCTGGAAGAGTCCTCTTTAGTGAATACAGGAAGCTGCAGGGATAAGTGTACTTCCCTCCCCCAGTGAAGGCCCCAGACCCCGGTGCGGGGAGGAGCCCTGCTGGCAGCTCTGGAGACCACCACGGAGGCCCCGCCCCAGGCCCCAGCCCTGGGTTCAGAAGCCCCCTACTCCACCAGCGGGAAGGAAGGGCACTTTTCACTGGCCCGTGTCCCCGGCGGGGGCGAGAAGCAGCCTCCTCAGAGCAGGGTGGGAAAGCGTGCACCTGCTCCTGCGCTAAGGCTGCCCCGGAGGGCAGGGGCGTTTCCACGGCCGCCCTGCCCGCGTCCCCCGATGTCGGTCTGCCCTGAAGTCCCTTTGCTGTCCACACCCACGCGTGCCAGCCATCACGTGCCGGGGCCAGCCGGGGTGCACACCCCACTCAGCCTTGTGGACTGCTGCAGTGAGCACAGTCATGACCCGTACCCTCCGGGTGAGGCTGAGGCCCGAGACGCGGGCTTGTTAGTGACCACGCTGGGACCGCCCAGTGGTCTGACGCAGCACTGGCTGTTCTCCGCCAGAAGACTGTGCTCGCAGGCTCTCGGCGGTCACGCCCGTCCCTGTCCCTCCTGCGCCCGTCCCTGTCCTTCCTGCCAGCGCCCAGCACCTCCACCATTTCCAGCGTAGACGAGAGCGTTGGCATAGAGCCCTGAGGTCCTCAGCTGGTGGCCGTGGGGCGAGGGGGGGCACCACGAGGTGACTCTGTGTGCCCTGTCTGTCCCTGCTTTGATGTGGGGGGACTCTGTACTCTAGCTGCCCCTTCCTGGTCTACTGGGTCCCCCAGCCGTGTCCAAGCCGGCATTGGCAGTAAGGAAAGGACAGGGAAGAGGCAGGTCAGACAAGAGTTCATCCACCATCAGGAGGGTCCCCCAGATCAGGGAAGTGGGGTTCTATGTTTAAAATGGCTTTCCTATGAGCTTTTTACCAGGACCTCCTCTCAGCACCCCACACAGTCACCCTAGGAGCAAACAGCCACGTGCCAAGCAAGCCTTGTGTCCGCTTTGAATGCCCAGACTTCTTCCGGGCAGCTTTGGAAGCGAGGGCCGCTTCCTCTGCCCCCGGCCCTTGTCTGCGCGCGGCGCTGACGGCCCTTTGCCCTGCAGGAGCCGCTGCTGCCAGGCCCAGCCCCTCCCCGGCGGACGGCTGTGCCGGAGGTCTCCACGGGCAGAGCCGAGAGGGACCGCGTGGTCCCCAGGAAGCCTGTGTGAGTCCAGGGGCGGGGCGGGGCTCTGAGGGTGCTGGTTGTGTGGGCTTTGCCCGGCTCCAACGCCTGCACAGAGATGGTCTTTCCTGTGGTGAGACGAGGGTCTGCCGAGGGGAGGTGCGCGGCACTATTTGGAGGGAGGGGGAGAGAGAGAGAGAGAGAGTGTGTGTGTGTTTGTGTGTGTGTGTGTGTGTGTGTGCGCGCGTGCTGCTACTGGAGCTCGGACCCGAGGCCTGGACACACCCTGTCAGCTTCCTCAGTGCCGGGCTGTCATTCTCCCCTGGGGGATTTTGCTGGTGACTTGGAGCCGGATTCTCGTGGACGCTCGGGCTGGCGGCGGTGCTCACCCCTCAGCTCCGAGTAGCCAGGGTTCCACTGTGAGCCACGGGTGCCCGGCCGGAGACGGCCCCTGTTCCCGTGATGGCCCCGGGAAGCACGGGTGCCGTACCCCACCGAGGGCGCGGGCAGGGCCCAGCACCCACCCCACGTCACTCCTCCACCGTGTTTCCGGCAGGTGGCTGAAGCGGCAGGCGCTGCCGGGAGCCCTCGGGACACCCAGGAAGGACAGAGCTGGCCGTCGGGGGAGCAGAGGTGTGGGGCCTGAGGCCGGAGACCCTTCTCCACCGGGGCCCCCTGTGTACCCTGCTTCCTACTTGACGCCCTTCTGCCCTTGCCCGTAAAACAATGGTATTGCCCAACGTGTGTGGGGTGCCCTGTTGCACTTCCTCCCGAGCCCCCATGGGTGAGCGTGGGGGCTGAGGCCAGCCACCCACCAGAGGCAGCAGCCCGGATGGCGGGCAGGGCTGTGAGGTCATAGGTCCCTGTGGGTCCCTGACTGCCAGCCCCGGGGGGCAGCTGGGAGGGCGGGCTCCCTCACGTGGCGACGCCTCTGTGCTTGCAGCGTGGAGGCCCGTCAGCAGGAGGACCCCAGCGCCCCTTTCCTCCGGCTGGAGGCCGCCCGGCCCGCTGCCTGCCCAGGTGATGCGCTCACTGCTCCGGGCCTTCCAGGGCGAACCCAACGGCTGGTGCTAAGACAGAGGCGGGACACAGGCCGGCCTTCCCCGCCACCTCGCTGTTGGGGGGGGGGCACTCACGGCATCCCCACCGCCCCGCTGTGCCCCCCCCCCGCTCACAGCTCCCCCGCTGCCCCGCTGGGGGGGGGGGCCGCTCACACTCCCACCTCAGGGTCCCCGGGGTAGGCCAGTGCTGTAGCCCCATTCTGGGAGAGTCCGCCACTGGCTGGAGTCAAGGGCCAAATTCATGAGCATCTCTGCCTCTTCTTCTGCCCCTTCTCCTGCCTCCGCTGGGGTCTGCGCTTTGGGGGCCCTGGCTGTGGGGCCTGGCGTGGGTGGGAGGGCCGCTCTTGCTGCCTCAGAGAGCCAGGCTGCTTGAGGGGTGGGGTCTGCAGTGCCGGGCATGACACTGGGCTATGCCCCAAACTGCCCTGTGTCCACAGCTCCTGAGGCCCCTGAGGAGGAGGTGCTGCCCGCTGCCCCGCGCCCAGACAGCCCCCTAGCCCGGCCCGCCGCCCCGCGCCCAGACGGCCCCCTAGCCCGGCCTGCCGCCCCCTCGGATCTGCCGTCTCCCACCTCCTCTGTGGGTTCTGCAGGTAGTCTGGCCTGTTCGTCTCTCTGGGAGTTCCAGAAGGTCACAGCCACCCGGGTGCAGCTCTCCGGCAGCTCTTCCTCCCCGTCCAGCATGGAGGCGAAGGTGACCCCAGGCGCAGACTCCAGCGGGTCTGCAGAGCACTTGGCTCTGGACTCTCAGGAGCGTGGCTGGCCTTTGTCCTGTGGTCCCCACCAGGACCACGCTCCTCCAGGTGCCACTCCTGGGGACAAGGGACAGGTGGCCGGGCAGAGGGCAGAGGCCAGGGGAGCCGGGTCCCTGTGTGGCTCCAGTGGGGAAGCCGCCGTGGCGGAAGGCCCGGGGCTCGAGGGCCGCTTCCTCCAGGAAGGCTGGCCCCCGCTCCCCGCAGAGGCCCCGTCCCCAGGGTTGGGGTCGGAGCTGTCGGAGGCCTCCAGCAGGATCTGGGATGAGGACAGCGAGGAGACGCCAGCAGAACCTGGGGCTGGGTGGGTGTGCGGAAGCCCCCGGCCCACAGCTGAGTCCCCCAGCCTCGAGAACAGGGCGGAGCCCGACGTGGCTGGCTCCTCCCCAGGCCCTGGGGGAGGACAGGAAGCTTCCGGAACCAGCAGGTGCCTACCTAGCGGGTCACCTATGGAGAAAGCCAAGCAGGCAACCCATGAGGCTCAAACCCCTGCCACCAGGGACTCAGAGCCACCACCGGCCTGTCCCCCGGGGCCCGCCCCAGGGCAGGGGGTGGGGGGCCACAGAGCAGAGGCCACCGCTCCCCAGGCCCCCCTCGGCCACCGCCAGGGGTTCACAGGTGCCGATGGGAATCTGCCCACTCAGAGGACGCCTGGACAGGCCCTGCCTGAGCCCCCGGTCCCCACATCTCTACCGGCTCCTCCTGAGGGCGCCCCAACGATTGGGAGCCCGGGCCCGGGGCGGGGGGACAGGGGCACCCCCCTCGTCCTGGAGAAAGCTCGTCCCCAGGGTGCCGGCGGCGTCTTGACTGAGCTGCTCTCTCCTGTGGACGAGGAGCTGTCCTACGGCAGCGGGGACCTCCCGTCCTCTGTCCACGGGGACGCCACCCGCCCCCGCCACCTCCGGGCCCCGGCGGCCGCGGCCTCCCCTCCCCCCCGGAGTGGGCCCCGCTGGCCAGCGCGCCGGCCCCCCCAGGGGAGGACGCCGACAGCGCCACCGAGGGCCTGTCCTCCCTGTCCCAGGAGGCTCCGGACGAGGCCCCCACCTTGGTGCCCCAGGAGGCGGGGCTCCGCCTGGGGGCATCTGGGCAAGACGGAAGCCTGGGTGGTAAGCGGAGTGGATCTGCCCACAGCCAGCCGTCTGAACCCATGGACTGGCCAGTGCCCCCTTGGAGGGCGGATACCGGCAGCCCCCCTGAGGGGGCCCCAGGGCCACGGGCAGAGTCCCCGGCTGCACTCCGGGCGGCCGGCGCCTGCGGGGAGGGTGTGACGGGACCACCGGCGGCTAAGCCTCCGCGGGAGCCCCCGCCGCCCGCGCTGGACTTGGGGCTCTACGCTGCTACGGCCCTGGATGGGGCCCTGGGAAATCTGGGCAGGTTCCAGAAAGGGGTACAACGTTTTGAGGGGGCTGAGGGCCAGCAAGGGCCAGGGAACCTCTTAGACAGAAGGGCAGCTGCTTGCCCCCCCTGGCCCGCCCGCGAGGAGGACGAGGGAGGCCTGGGCCGCCGGGCGGAGGCCCAGCCGGGGCTCCAGGGTTCCCCGGGCAGAGCTGCAGGTGCCGGCCCAGCCTCGGGCCCCTGCACCGAGGTCCAGGGCGCGGAGGCGGCCGGGGTGGTGGACCGGGTCTCCTCCCAGCTCGGCAGGAGGGTCCTGCGTGTCTCCCTGGCCGTGCTCTCGGGGCGAAACCCTCAGGACCGTGCCTAGGGGCGTGTTCTGTGCCGACAGGGACTCACTCCTGAGATGCCACCGTGCGCCAGGGCCTGGGACTTGCCAGGGCGGCCCGGTCACCCCGAGCCGCCACCGGCAGCTGGCCGTACAGGACGGCCCTCCGACGGCTTTGTGGTGCCCAGATCCACCGGAGGGCTGGCTGCCAGGAGCCAGCCGGCAGTCCTCCGAGTGGACCACACTTTGTGGCCAGTTTCTGGCTGGCTTGTCTTTAAGAATCCCAGGAAAACGCGTGAGCCTTCTATTTCTAATTAATGATCACAAAGCAGGAAATGGGGGCTGGGAACGTGGCTTAGCGATAGAGTGCCTGTCCAGCACACATGAGGCCCTGGGTTCGATTCCTCTGCACCACATACACAGAAAATGCCGGAAGTGGCGCTGTGGCTCAAGTGGCAGAGCGCTAGCCTTGAGCAAAATAGAAGGCAAGGACAGCGCTCAGGCCCTGAGTTCAAGCCCCAGGACTGGCACAGAAACAAAACAAAAAGCACCCCAGTGTGGCAGAAGTTGTTCCAGAAGCCAGCCCACACTCCTCCGAATGGGCCACGCTTTGTACAACCACTTGCTGTAGTTTTGTCATTTCTGTCCTGAGTTGGTTCTTGTGTCCTGGGGAAAGTGACTGTTAAGCAAGCCCCTGCCGTCCATTCTGTTACACAGGAAGCAGCTCGGTCCGCCTTCTGATTCCCGGGCAGCTAGGATTCCCTACACACACGATTAGACCTCTTAGAGGCTTTGTATCATGTCCCAAAGTGGTATGTGTCCATGTATGTGTAGATGTGTTGTATGTATATACACACGTACATGGGTATGTAATCTGTCATTCATCTATGTCTAGCTTTCATTGATTGTCAATCCATTTACTGTCCATCCAATTTGCTTATTTTAATCATTAAAAAGTACGTTCATGAATAATCTATATCAATGACATCAACTTACTACATTAACAAGGAAGGACAAATATGCAATTTAGCAGCTGGAAAAGCTGAATTCAGAAGCCACTTGAAAACACATAGTCTTCCAGAAATATGCAAAATGTTTGGTTTTATGTTTGAGAAAATTTTAAATTGAAAAACCCACTTGAATAAACATTTTAAAATATGAAGAGATTATCTTCAGAAAGTGAGTTTTCTCAGCTTTTTTATACTTTTATATTTTCCAAAGTTTCCAGGGATAGATATATTACATTTAATTTTTGTGTGTGTGCCAATCCTGGGGCTTAAACTCAGGGGTTAGGCGCTGTCCCTGAGATTTTCTGCTAAAGGATGGTGCTGTACCACTGGTTTTTGTTGTTGTTTTAGTTTTTTTTTTTTTTTGATGGTTAATTGGAGATAAGAGTCTTACTTTCCTGCCTGAGCTGGCTTTGAACCACAATCCATAGATCTTAGTCTGTTGAGTAGCTAGGATTACAGGCATGAGCCATGGGCACCCAACTTAATATCATTTTTTTTCCAGTCCTGGAGCCTCATGTATGCTAGAGAAGTGCTCTGCCATGAACTCAAGGCCTGGGCACTCTTCCTGAGCTCTCTTGCTCCTGGCTCACACTCTACCTCTTCGAGTCACAGCGCCACTTACGGTTTTCTGGTGGTTAGAGATAAGAGTCTCACAGACTTTCCTGCCCAGGCTGGCTTCGAACCATGATCCTCAGATCTGAGGCTCCAGAGCAGCTGGGATCACAGGTGTGAACCATCAGCACCTGGCTTAGTCCTAACTTCTTAAGACATAACCATACCCACGTCCCACAAAACTTACCTTTCTAGGGGAGCAAGGGGCAGGTTGGGAGGAATGGCGGAAAATGGTGAAAGGCGTGACAGTGACCAGAATGCATCGTATTCATAAACTGGTGAATGGTGAGCCCTTTGTACGATCAAAGATAATAATAAAAACAACTTCCCATTTTCAGATGTGCCCATTACCAGCTGTCGTGTAGAAACACCCGTACAAGCAGTTCACTTCTTGAGCTTGATGGTCCCTGCCTGGGCGGGGGGTCGGGTCAGTGAGGGTCTGGCGCTGGTCCCCTCAGGGCTCAGCCGCCCACCCCCCTCCCCCCTCCCCTCCCCTCCCCCACCCCCCGCAGGAAGGCCAGCACTCCTCCCCCTTTGCTGCGGCTCCTGCGGGCACGCGTTCCCACGCACCTGTGGTTTCACTGAGCCATCTCCAAAGCGGAGCGGGCAGAGCCCCAGGGTGCCAGCGGGGAGGACACAGAGCCACCTGTCCCGTGTCCCCATTGCTGTGGCAAGGGGTCCCGGCCCCCCAGAACACCCCTGAGCAGGAGTCCACACCCCCCCCCCCCGTCCCTCAACCCCAGCAGGCTCACCTGTGGAGCGCTCCTGGAGGGTGCCCAGCTGGCCAGCCTCCCAGGCAGTACTAACTCCCCAGATACACACTTCCCTGGAGGAGCTGCCAGCCAGGACCTCGCTCCTGCCTATGCCCACCGTGACCCCGACCACCCGAGAGCACCCGCTGCAAGACGCCTGCGTCTGCACCCAGGAGGGAAAACCTGCTCCTTCCCTGCGTACATGATTTCAAAACACGTGTTGAGCTACAGCTTTCCTATTGATTCCCTTCTAGTTTCTGAACAAATTAGTCTGTAATTTCTTTTTACTTTTTTCTATTTACTGCCGACCCCCTTGGATTTATGAGGCCATATGAGAGGAATTATGTATTTTACACACCCACCCTTGGCATCACAATAAATCTCCCTCGAGGAAAGCCTGCATACTTGCCTCGGGTTCCTTCGTGGCTGTCTCGTTGCCTGTGGGGGTGCTGATGGCTCTGAGCGGTACTGGAGCTGATGTGCCCTGGGACCAGGTCTCCCCAGAGCTTCCCCTGGGTGCCCAGCAGGTGTGTGAAGTCACCCTGGCCACGTGGGCCTTGGCACAATACAATGTCTTTTTTTTTCTTTTTTCTTGGTGCTGGAACTGGGCACTGTCCCTTAGCTTTTTCACTTAAAACTGGCATTTTACTACTGGAGCCACAGCTCCACTTCCAGCCTTTTGCTGGTTAGCTGGAGAAAAGAGTTTTTGCAAAGTCTTTCAGACTTTCCTGCCCCGTCTGGCTTTGAACCGTGATTCTCAGATCTCAGCCTCCTGAGTAGCTAGGATCACCAGTGTGGGCCACCAGCACCAGGTCACCATGTGCTTTTAGAGATGGTGGCTTTGCCTTCTGATGACAGACAGAGCTGGAGGAGGGACGAGGGCTATAAAATGACTGGTGGGCAGAGAACAAAACTATCTACAAAAGGTGGTGCTGTGGCATCCGGACCCAGACAAGGCTTCAAGGAAAAGCCCCTCCCTCCCTCTAAGGCCTGAGAGTGTGCCTGCCGGGTTCTGATCCTCATTAACTGCTGGGGACAATAAATCTTGACACCAGCCTCAGGAGAAGTCATTTTCTCTCATAGAAAAAAGCTTATTTCTCAAACAGACGTGGTGCTGTGTCTCTCTCAGCATCTTGCTTGCTAACTTTCCTCCTGCACAAAACGCCCCCCACGCCTGATCCCGGCTACCACAACCCAAGTCATGGCATGGATTTCATGGGTCCCTTGTGTTTTCTACCCTGCAGTCTCAACATCCACTCATGACACACACACACACACACACACACACACACACACACACACACACAGGCCACCGGGGAGGAGTGGAGTCTGTCCTGACCTTGCTTCCAGAGCCCCCCTCCCCCGGCCTGTTCCTCTACCTGGGCCACTTGCCCACCTCTCCCTCCCCTCATTCTCCACTTAGAGGCGCCTCCCCACACGCTTGCTCCCCCCACCTCCGCCCCCCAGCACCAAGATCCACCCTCCTTTGGGTCTGTCTTGATCACTTTCAACCAGCAGAAAAAACACTTTTCAAGGTGGGCGCACCTGCCAGCCCAGCTACTCAGGAGGCTGAGCTCTGAGGATCACAGTTCAAAGCCAGCCCAGTCAGGAAAGCCCATGAAGCATTTTCCTTCAACTCAACACCAAAAAGCAGGAGGTGGAGCTGTCTCGGGCCCTGAGCGCAAGCCCCAGGACTGGCACAAAGCAAACAAACGGCCACTTTTCTCAAATGATGAGGCTCACCCAGTGACACGGCGAAGGAGGCCGACAAATGACCGCACCTGCAACATGTATTTCCAGTTTAAACGGAGCGTGGACCGGCCTAACGGTTCCCCATGGGTACCAAAGGCTGAGGTCACGGCAAGCCGCGAGCAGGGGGCATCCGCACGCGTTTCTTTTAGGCTCTGGTCACTGTGGGGAGAACCTGGCTGGGTTGTGTGTGACCATCAGGGCAGCCATGGAACACGAAGCCGCCAGGTCGCCCCTCCAGTCCAACCACGGGCGCCCCGAGGAGCTCATCTCCGGGTGGGTGGACAGCACTTTCCTAGTCCCAGAGTTTGCCCGGTGGTCACCCACCTGGCCGCAGGTTCTCGGGTCATAGGACACGGTCAGCGCGGCCTGACCCTGCTCCGCGGCCCGGCGCCACCGGTGCCCGGATTTCGGGCAAATGGCTGCTAATCACGTCCCGCTCAACCGTGCGGTTCCGCGGCTTAGGGGATGGGAAGGAAGCTCGCTCAGCCCGCCCGGAGCGCGGGGGGCGGGGCCGAGCGCGGGGGGCGGGGCCGAGCGCGGGGGGCGGGGCCGAGCGCGGGGGGCGGGGCCGAGCGCGGGGCGGGGCCAGGGCGGCACGCCCGCGGGGGCGGGGCCGGCGCCGAGCGCGGGGGGGGCGGGGCCGGCGCGCGCGGACACGTGACGGCGGTGGCCCGGGTGAAAGGTCGGCGCGCCGGCGCCACTCCCAACATGGCGGCGGCCGGGGCAGCGGCGCGCGGCCGGGCCGCCGGAGCGCGGCGCCCGCCCCCGCCTCGGGCCGCGCCGCTGCCGCGGGTGCTGGCGCTGCTGGCGGCGGCGGCGGCGGCGGGGCCGGGGCCGGGCGGCGCGGCGCGGCTGTACCGCGCGGGCGAGGACGCCGTGTGGGTGCTGGACAGCGGCAGCGTGCGCGGCGCCACGGCCAACAGCTCGGCCGCGTGGCTCGTGCAGTTCTACTCCTCGTGGTGCGGCCACTGCATCGGCTACGCGCCCACCTGGCGGGCGCTGGCGGCGGACGTGCGAGGTGAGGGAGGGGGCCCGCGCGGCGTCCCGAGGCGGCCCGCGCCCCGCCCTCCGCGCCCGGAGCGCCGCGGGGTCCCGGGCCGGCCGCAGCCCCGGAGCCCGCCGCCGCCCCCCCGCCCCCCCCCGTCCCCCCCACCCCGGTGCCGCCCGCCGCGCCCCGGCCCCCCGGCCGCGCCGTGGCCGCGGGGCGCGCGGGGAGTGCGGAGAGCAGGGCCGACGGCCCGACCCCTCGTCCCGGCCCGGCTGCGGTTTGGCAGGTCTGGCCGGCTACTGTGGAGCAAACCTCTAATTACAGAGCTCCCCGGGCCGGAGCTGTCGCAAATTGTTGTTCTTCCTGCCAGCACCTTTGTTTGTTTCCACGTCTTTATTCGGAGTGCTGATGTGGGGTTTGTTTTTTTTTCCTCCTACTCAGATTTACAAAGAAACTTTTTTTTCCCCCCCAAGTGTGGCGTTGTCAGTGGGTGACTCTCGCGTCCTCCCAGCTCAGTGCCCGGCGTCCTGATTCGTTACTGTTGTCGAGATAGTCTTGCTGTGGAGCCCTCTCTCTCTCCCTGGCCGGTCTTCAACTCTCAAGCCTCATCTCCTACCCTTACTGAGTGATGGAATCGCACATCACTGTTGGTTCTAATGTATAGTTTGGAACTCACATTTTCTTAAAGCCTTAGCGCTAGGTAAAAAATGAGACCAGAGGCTGGAAGGGACAAAATTCCCCGTGGGTTCGCTTTTTGTTTGTCCTTTGAGCTCAGGGCCTGCGTTTGATAGAGAGGCTCTTTACCACTTGCATCACACTCCTAGGTCCCCTGCTGCCCATACCCCCTTTTTTTTGGGGGGGGGCGATTCAGTAATCATATAAGCAGTTTTCTGTTCTTGCTGTTGTTCATTAGGAGAAGTATAGGTAGGAAAACAAAGCTGCAGGTGATCCTGGCAGGACTTTTGTCACTATTTTTGTTTGTACTGGTTTGGGCTTCAGTTTAGTATCCGAAATGTAAAAGTCATAACCCAGATGCAAGTATGGCAAGTTGGTCTGTAGGAACCAGCCTTCAGGGAAGTCTGAACATTGTCCTTGGATGTTGGCAGGTTGCTTCTGAAATGAGACCGTGAAAACGCTTAAGGACCTAGTGCTGTGATTAACTAAAGGAGTGATCCTTAAATGGGCTGGCGTCTGCCGAGTGGTCAAGGCGGTGGGACCTGAGACCATGTAGAGACGGCTGGAATGAGACACCTGTGGCCTGACCTGACAGGCAGGAGCACTGTGTGCCTAGGAGCCGTGTAGGCCACCCAGTCACAACGTGCCCAGCACTGAACTGGTGGCAAGGCTGCCTCAGCCGGGGCCGTAGCCCTTAGCACTGAGAGGACAGCCCCACTAGAGCCCCAGAATTCTAGGGCTGTGACTTCTTCAGCAGAGTCTCCCGGGGACTTGGTAGAAATGTACCTTGTCAGCCCTTGCCTAGGCTTGCAGAGTGGAGGCCAGCATCCTGTCAGCCAAAGCCCCAAGTTGGAGATCACCGATCCAAGAGCCACTCCAGGGGGCTCAGGAGAGAGGGCCATTCCTCCCCCCGCCCCCCACAATGTCATCTACATGGAGGTCTTTCTTTCACAGAGAAAGAGGCCGGCTCCTCGCACCCTTGGCCTCCTAGGAGACCCGTTGCCCTTGGGACCCTTCATGTGCCTCCCTGCAGACTGCAGAGGCACCATCCTCCTGTCCACTCCCTGCCAGGTGCCCTGCAGTTTCCCCTCCTGGTCCATCCAGCAGGGAAGGGGTGCCCCCTACCCGCGATGATAGCGTTCAGTCTGTGTGCGGTAGGATCAGTGCCTGTGCCCCTCCCCCCCCCCCCACCCACCTTGTCTCCAGCGCCTTGTCTAGGTAGGGCTGGCTCGGCCCTCCAGCAGAAGAGGATCCGTGCCTACCCACCTAGCTGGGGGGAGCACAGTGGGGAGGGGTGGCCTGCCCAGGGCGAAGCAGCCCCAGCCCAACACCCTCTCATGGCATAGGTCACCTCCGCTTCCTCAAAGATTTACAGTGAACTTGCTCCAGCTCTTCACTGGCTTTTCTTCTCAAGTTTAGGGAAATAATTATTTTTCTTCTTAGAATGTGGCTTAACACGCAAAAGATCTATTGTTCGGTGGTGCCAGGGGCCATTCTAATATTTATGTGCACCTGGCTTAGGCCTATCACTTGTAAGAACTTTGTGGAACAAAATAGGCTCTGTTGCTGAAAATGGTGTGGACTCGGTCTCGTGGTAGCTCACTCTGATGCCTGCATTTGTGTTCCTTGGACTGGGTGGTCACGGCTGCTCTGTGATGCTTGTAGTTGACCTGCTTGACACCAGAAGGTTTCTGCAGAGACCAGAGAGGACGGGTGCAGGCACTAAAGGTGGGCATGTGGTCTTCTGGGCTCTGGGGCTTTGCTTCCCTTCTTGCTTCACTCCTGGGAGAGCCCAGCCCTGGGGGAAGCAGGACAGACGGGTCAGTGAGGAGCTCGATGGGGAGCACAAAGCCCAGAAGGCTTCTAGAGTCAGCCTGCAAGGGGATGTCGACGCTCTCACAGTTCAGGCGTGAGCCTTACTGAGATCGAGTCGCCTTGGTCACCCGGCCAAGAGACAGGCTTCGGTCCGAGTGAGCCCAACCGGCTCTGTGTCCCCTGGAGGACCGTGGAAAGTGCTAGATGGGAAGATGGGCACAGACCATACTGCTGTGGGCCTGAAACAGTGCTTTGTGGTCGTGGCCTTCCTGCCTGCCCCGAACGCCTCTTTCCTGCTCGGCTCGGACAGGGGGTGCATGGAGATTAGACTGCTTGGTGTTTTCACAGGGCCTGTTCCATGTCTGCTGGAGGAAGATAGAGCGGGACCCAGGAGGAGGCAGCGCAGCGTGGGTGCTGCAGAACTCAGCCCTGGGGCCTGCTTGCTGTCCACCCGAACCCCCAAGTAGGCAAGAGAGGCCGGGCAGACACGTAGAGCCAGGTGTGCAGGGAACCCCTCTCCCGGGGGCCCAGAAATGCCAAGCTCAGCCCATGCTGTCAGGGCTGTGTGGCTCTTTTACAGATGCCCAAGGCTCAGTGCCAGCTGGGCCTCAGGGAGGGGCCTTCCCGAGGAGGCAGCAGACCAAGGCCACGTCTGCTCATGTCCACGTGCTTGTCATACAGGATGTCTCTCCCAGGAAGGCCTTCTGGACTGTGCAGAGGACGGGAAACACTTCCGGCTCTCAAGTGCTTGGGCATCAGCCTAGCTCCTCAGAGCTTCCTTTCTTGTCTCGCGCGTGGTGCATCGACATTTAACTCACAGGGAGAGTTAACGTCACCTTTAAGCACCCTCCAACTTGGAGGGCTTCATCTTGCTTTGGTTTAACTGGATCAAATATCAAATACTGAAAATGGAGACCGTAGAGACCCAGACCGACCTCTTGGGCAGGGACAGAGCGTCTGGATTGCCTCACCAGCCTTGGGCTCTGCTGGCGGGCACATGACGCCATTCCCATCAGGCACCCTTGTGCCTGAGACTTGGAGCTCATCCAAGAAGAACAGTAGGTCTGCTAGGAAAGGCCTGCACTCAGAGAAAATGTTTTCAGGGTCTAAAAGGTGGATTGGAGATGCTGACACTTACCAAATGGAGTATAGTCCTTCAGATGCAGCCCTGGAGCTGCACTTAAACTAAGGGAGGTTAATTAATCTTCTCTGTGATCTAGAACTAATTGATGCTTAACCTTCTATCAGACCTATAGAGAGTTGGTCATTAGAATATGACAAGTAACAGTAGAGGTTTAATCCTGTTAGGTTCAACAATATAACTACTTGGCAAATAAATTGAAAATAACTTATAGGTCACTCACTGTGTTTAGAACCTAATTGCTTCACAAGTACTTCTAAGCCTGTAGTGCTAAAGTAGTCCAGCACCTGAGCAGAAGTGAGAGGTCACGGGGAAGTGAGAGGTCACGGGGAACTGAGGGGTCACAGGGGAAGTGAGAGGTCACGGGAAGTGAGAGGTCACAGGGGAAGTGAGGTCACAGGGCAGTGAGAGGTCACAGGCGGTTGGTTCCCTGCTCTCTGTGGAAGCCCAGCCAGGCTGCCAGGGAGGAAGTGTCTGTGACTCCCAGCTGGCACCCTACGGCACCACTGTCGAGGGGGGTCCCCCTCCCGAAGCCATTTGCTTTCTGTTTCAGCGCTTCTCCCAGCGGCCTGACAGGTGGGAGGGGGCTGAGATGAAGGGCGTGTTGAAAGGCCTAAACCCCTGAAGCCAACCCTTTTCGGTGTCCTGCATTTTGTTTGGCAAAATGGGCGGTGTGTCTTTTGTGTGCTGTGAATGCCATCCATCTGCCGGGCCTCGCAGCGGCTGGGGCTTCTTCAGTGCCCGCGGCCGGTGTAACTGACAGCCTGCCGTCTGCTCAGCCTTCCCAAAGCACAGGCCACGCTGGTATTCAGAGCAAGGCCTGGTGGGGCGCCGCACCCCCCTTTCCCAGGACGCCCCTGTGGACGCCAGGCCTGTGTCCTGACCTTGGCTCCGCAGGGGACTTTGCTGCCCACAGGACTCTCGGGAAGCAGGCAGGTGGGGCTCACACGCCGGCCGAGCTGGACCTTCCTCTCGGCCAGCTTGCTGGTGCTCGCAGGTGGCCACGACGGCACGGCCCTCGTCCATGAGCATGGAGACATGCACGGCGGTCTCCCTGCCCCGGCCCAGGGGCAGTGGACGGAACAGGGAGGTCTCTGCCCTCTGGAGGCGAGGGGAAGAGGAGACACGGATAAAACGAGAGGGTCGCTGCAGAAAGAAAGCAGCTGATTGGAGAGAGACTGGGTTGGCACAGGGAGTGAGGGAGACCTGGTGTGGTGAGCTGGGGAGACAGACCTGGGAGGGACTTGTGCGCCTGCTCGGAGGGTCCCCCGTGGACTGGGCGGGGCCTGCGAGAGCGTCCTTGCTCCTGAATGAGAGCCGGAAAACAATTGTTCAGGGAGAGCTGCTCTCTATGCCTGCCCCCACAAAGAGGCCGGCGGCTTTCCCACCCTTACAGAGCAGGGAGGCGGCAGGGTCGGCACCCGGCCTGGCAGGGGGGCCGACAGGCCGCTAGGAAGAGGAAAGCGCTCATGCGCTGCTTCCTCGGGCCAGTGAAGAGGTTTGGAGTCAGCTTCAGGTCTGCAAGGTTCCAGCAAACAGCCACGGCAGTGCGGGAAGAGAATGTTGTGGAAACTCCCAGGGCTCAGAACGAGCCCTGGGGACTGCACCCGGGACGGCGAGGGTGGTGGGCGAGGGACAGGGTCCACCCGCAGAGCTGCCCAGTCCTGCACGCCGGACACAGTCATGTGGCTCAGGGTGCATTCTGTTTCCGTGTTCTCCGCCATCTGCCACTAATTGGATGAGAGTATTAACTGTTCTTCCTCAGCTCTGTGTAATTTGAGACCCCGGGAAGATGGGCCGGGTGATTCAGGGGTCACTGTGATTTTTTTCCCCACGCATTTAAAGTAGCCTTGGCACACCAGTTGGTTTCATGTAACCCACACAAGTGGGAACAGTATTTGGTCACGCTTAAGAGCTTTCTTGTTTGCCCTTAATTACAGAGGGAAAAGGTATGTATCGTAAGCGAGTGTGGTCTTTTAAGAGCCAGAAGGGATTGTGACCTCCAACCTGCCAACCATGGGCTCTACGCGTCCTCGCTCTCTGCCTGTCCAGGCAGCATGACTGGCATTCAGAGAAAACTCTCTTAAGACGTCCCTAGCTAGATAGTTGGAGAGTCTGTGGAGACAGACCAGAACGCAGGAACCTAGACGTGCGTGTTTATGGGGAGTTGGGGGGCGGGGGCACGCAGCCAGTGGGAGGTGCGGGACAGAGTGCGGTCCTGTGCGGCCGCGGTGTGACCTCCCCGGCCAGGGCAGCGGTGTCGGGATCCTGGAGTTGGAGAGCATGAAGGAATGTGGGATTTGCTGTAACAATGGCAATGTGTTCAGAAGGAGCCCTTGCCTTTAGAGAGCAATGAGGTGGATGTGTGTATCTGCGCTCTTCTGGATGCTTCTAGGGGTGGAGGCTGGGGGGCTTGGGTGAAGCTGGCGATTATCGATTCCGAGATGGGAAACATGTAGAGGATTGTCTTGTTTTGTTTTATTTATGTGTTAGAAATTGTAATAAAAAATTTAAGTCAGACACAAGTGGCTCACTCCTATAAATCGTACCTACTCAGGAGGCAGAGATCTGAGGATCATTGTCCAGAGCCATCCTGGGCAAGACCTTGCCAAAACTCCATCTCCAGATAACCAGCAAAAAAGCTGGACTAGAGGCATGGCTCAAGGGCTAAAGTACTAGCTGTAAGTAAAAGCCAAAAAGTTTACTGGTATTGGCATAAAAATAATTTTTAAAAAATCTTTAAAGATAGGGGCTGGGAATGTGGCGTAGCGGTAGAGGGCTCGCCTAGCATGCATGAAGCCCTGGGTTCGATTCCTCAGCACCACATACACAGAAAAAGCTGGAAGTGGCGCTGTGGCTCTAGTGCAGAGTATTAGCCTTGAGCGAAAAGAAGCCAGGGACAGTGCTCGGGCCCTGAGTTCAAGCCCGGGGACTGGCAAAAAGCAAAGCAAAGAAAACAACTTTCGAGATAGAAGGAAGCACTAAATGCTGCTTTTTCACAGCATGGCAGATGCATCCCTGGGCACGTGGGAGCACCTGGGATGGTGACTGAACCACGCTACCGCTTAGCGCAGCCGCGGTGAAAGACCGCAGTCCCATCTGCCACCTGCCTCGCTGCAGTGGGGGTGTGGAGCTGTCCTGGCTCACCCGTCCCCTCTGGTCAAACTGCACTGCTGCTTGGTGTCCCTGGTGAGTGGCTGGCCACTGGCTACTGACAGCCACCGTGTTGTCTAATTAGGAGGCTGCAGCAAGCTGCACTGCTGAGTGATTTGCAAGCATGGCAAAAATCAGCTTGCTCTCCTATGAGTGGTAGGAGACCCATCTGGCCAGGTGCTGGCGGCTCATCCCTATAATCCAAGCTTCTCCGGAGGCAGAGAGATGCAAAGGATAGAGGTTCAGAGCCAGGAAGTTCACTAGACTCCATCTCCAAAATAATCCGCGTAAAGCTAGGCCGCAGGTGTGGGTCAAGTGGTAGAGTTCCAGCCAAGCAAACCAACGGCAGGCCCAAGCACGAGGTCCTGAGTGCAAACTGTGGTACTGGCCACACATGGAGCCTTGACTCTCCCATCCTGAGCCAGCACGCTCACTGGCCGTGTGAAGCACGTGGCCTGGCTCCTCAAGGCAGCCACCTCGCTTGGCGCTGGGCCCACCGGGGAGCTGGGGTGGAGGACCGCCGCCCCCGAAGGCCTCACTCCTTCCTGCCTTGCAGACTGGGCCACTGCCATCCGAGTCGCAGCCCTGGACTGTGCGGAAGAAAAGAACCAGGACGTGTGCCGCGCCTACGACGTCCACTTCTACCCCACCTTCCGGGTAAGCCCTGGCTCTGTGAGCCGGCCCACCCTCCCCAGGGGGGGGGGGGGGCCCCGGGTGTCTGGCTTGCTTCCTCAAGCGTGGTAGAAATGTATGTTCTCGCCAGGCCGCCTCCCGGGCCACAGAGTCTGAGCCACTTAGGCCCAGAGGCCAGTGGTGAAGGTGGGTCTGTCCTCAGTAGAGTACACTGTCCCCACCCCCACGCAGAGCCCCCCCACAGCCTGCCCCTGGGGGGAAGTCCGCCACGGGTAGCTGTGCCCATTTCTTCCACTAGGGGGCAGAGGTGTAGCCTGCGATCCAGTTGAAGGAAGGTCCACTGCATGGAACACCTCCGCAGAGACACAGCCTCAGGGCTTGCCCACGGGCACATCTCAGTGACGGGGCCGTCTCCGGAAGCATGGTGTGCAGTGCCTCTGCAATCATTTCCACAGAGCGTTCCTTGCTGTGCCGTGCACCGCCCCCCCCCCCCCCCCCACCGCGTGCATGGCCCGGGCTCTGCCACCCTGGCTCCAGCTGGCGCCTGGCCGCATCGAGTGGTAGCCATCCTTGCTGGCCTGACAGGGCTGGGCTGCGCCTTCGCTTGCTTTCTTGTTCTGGCGAAAGCATCAGGACACGTTCCCATTTTATTTTGCCTTTAACTTCACACTCTGGTCATGCTGTGCGTGTTATAGACTACGCAGCTTTCCTTCTCCCGCTTGCTCATGGCGTTGGGTTGTGTGGACCTCTGGATGTGTCCGCTCACTCGCTCCTGTCGTGTGACGGCCCCGCCGCTGGCTTTGGCTACCTGGAACGGCGCAGCTGTGGGCGCTTTGCGCCGGGGCGGCCTCCCTGTGATGGCCTGGGAAGGAGTGGCCGGTCCAGGGCGCCTAAGCCCGTGGAGGACACACCCCTGGCCCGGCGTCTGCTGTCAGGAGGCACCTGTGGTCATCTGTCTTCCCCCGGTGTCTCGGGGCTAGCACATCTGGCTGTGGCTGCGGCGGCCCTGTCTCCAGAGGTCTGCTGGTGCCCTTGGCCCATGATCATCTTGGCCATTTGCGCTTTGCTTACTGATTTACACAAGTCCTTTGATGAAGAGAGTTCTCAATGTGGTCTGAATCCTTTTCATCTTCTTAGAGGTGCTGGTGAGTGACTCTCTGTGTAAATCACGTGTTGTCATGGCTGCCCATTTAGACTCAGATTTGATACCAAGAGTTTTTATGATTCAGCCCTATCATGCTTTGCTCTAGTCCTGTTGGGTTAGAAATGTACAAAACAGAAATCCGATTAAGCTTAGTCCTGGTCCCTGGGGAACACTGGGGTCCGGAGACGCAGAGGCGTGTCTTCACTCACGGTAACTTCTGGAAGAACTTGACATGAGCTCTGGGTGAGAGGGCAGTCGCCGTCTTTAAGTACTGAACTTAGGTACAACTCCCCCTTCCGGGGCCAGTTCTTATTGTTGTGTGTGGTTTTTTTCCTCCCTCTAGTACTTCAAAGCTTTTACAAAGGATTTTACA
Organism: Perognathus longimembris pacificus; assembly: GCF_023159225.1. Classification (NCBI taxonomy): domain Eukaryota; kingdom Metazoa; phylum Chordata; class Mammalia; order Rodentia; family Heteromyidae; genus Perognathus; species Perognathus longimembris. Next base: position 161,519,299 of record NC_063161.1, read on the forward strand.
ACTGGAGAGAACTTCAAAGGTGAGGACCGTGTGTTGTGTTGGACTGTCTTGCTGGCTGGGCGCGTAGACTTGCTGGTGATAGAGATGGCCCTGGGCCCTGCCCACTCCCCACACCAGCACGGCGCCGCCAGCCCCTCTGTGAAGAGCCGAACCTTAACAGTGTGGGTGCCTTTCCTGGAAAATGTAGCCGTGCATCTAAAATTGAAATAGTGTTTGAAGAAGTGTGTGGATAACGGCAAGCCCGCGGTGACCAGGTTTTTACGGGTGAGCGGCACCCGCGTGAAAGCCCGGAGTGCCCGGCCCCGCGGGGCGCCCCCTGAGAGACACCTGTCGTGTCTGGCATTGAGAGTCTCCCTGCGAGACCCGTCACCGGTGCCATGTCCTTATACCCTTTGCCCTCTTGTGGCTCCGCGGTTCCCTGTGTGGTGAATCCGCACCTGGGTGGGGACACCTGCCGGGGTTGCCGTGAGCCGCCTCAGCTGGGGTGGGCCGATGGGCACAGTGTGGTGATCGAGGCTTGCCGCTGCAGGGCATGACAGGGAGCTGCAGACGGTCAGGCAGACGATGATCGACTTCCTGCAGAACCACACAGAAGGCACCCGGCCGCCAGCCTGCCCCCCTCTTGACCCAGTTCAGTGAGTAACCCCATGGCAGAGGTGGCGTGTGCAGCTGGGGTGCGGCTTGGTGATACGGACCGGGCACTTGGCCAGCAGGAGGCCCTCTTCAAGCCCCAGCACCAGAAATGGGAAGAAGTTGTATGTAAGAAACATGGATATCAGGGGCTGGGGATATGGCCTACTGGCAAGAGTGCTTGCCTCATATACATGAGGCCCTGGGTTCGATTCCCCAGCACCACATATACAGAAAACGGCCAGAAGTGGCGCTGTGGCTCAAGTGGCAGAGTGCTAGCCTTGAGCGGGAAGAAGCCAGGGACAGTGCTCAGGCCCTGAGTCCAAGACCCAGGACTGGCCAAAAAAAAAAAGAAGCATGGATATCAGTGTGTGGCGAGGACTGTTGAAAGCTTTTCTCTTCTCTCTCCTGCAAGGCCCAGTGATGTCCCTTCCCTCTTGGACAGCCACAGTGGCCGCTATGTGGCCATCATCTTTGAAAGCAATGGCTCCTATGTTGGACGAGAGGTACTGTATAGACGTGGGCGCGGGGCTGCGGCAGGTTCGCGGGCAGTGAGAACCACTGAGCACCATGGCTTGTGCTCCTCTCGGGTTCTCATCAGTAGTCACCAGCACCCTAGTTTGTATTTTTCAGCCAATTTACTGGTCTGTAGGCTGAGTGCTGGAATGAAGGCCTTGAGGGCTAAGGGTGTGGCTTCAGTGGTAGAGGACCTTCCTGCCAAACACAAGGCGCTGAGCTCAAGCCCCAGTGCTGCAAGACAAATGTGCTGTGTTTAAGGATGGGCCCTGGCTGCCCCTTCCTCGCAGGCCATCCTTTCTCCCTCTGCACTGTCACCAAGCTCTTCTCTTGGCTGGAGTCTGGACTCGACCAATTTGCCATATCCAAGATTCTGCTGATCCTTGTTTCTTCTGTGAGACACTCTTAGACTGATGTCACGTGTGGTTCTGAAGCCTCTGATTTGACCAAGTATAAATAATACCATCACTGGGTGCTGGTGGCTGGCGCTTATCATCCTAGGAGATCTCAGGAATCTGAGATCTGAGGATCATGGTTCAAAGCCAGCCTGGGGCAGGAAAGTTTGTGAGACTCTCATCTCCAGTTACCCACCAGAAAACCAGCAGCGGTGCTGGTGCTGTGGCTCAAGTGGTAGAGGGCTAGCCGTGAGCTAAAGAACTCAAGGGCACCACCTAGGCCCAGAGTTCCAGCCCCACGGCAGACCACCACCACAACAAAGATGCCACTCGTGAGGGTGCTCCGCCCAGGAGACCCGTTGCTGTGCCTTCCGCCTGAGCAGAGCGGGACAGGCACGAGGCACCTGCTGCCCTGCGGCCCAGGCCGCCCGCGCCACAGCTGGACTGACAGCTGTGTTGCTTCTGGGGCTAGCCTGCAGTGCGGGCACGGCCCACCCGGCCTGACGGGCCAGCACGCGTGGCTGTCGGGGCATGGCTGATGGTGGCCACGGTGCTGCAGGGTCCGTGGATGCGTTATAGGAGAAGCCTGCCTTTAAGAGTCAGTGCGAGTTCAGTTCTGTCATCTTTGGGCTTTGTAGTCTGCCCACGGGCGTGCAGCCCCCGAGTGGTTTAAAATGGACTGAAAAAGAAGGTGCGGATTCTGGTCTCCCAGAAGGCTCTGTGAAGGCTCTGCGTGACGGTCACTGATTTCCACGGCTGTGGTGCTTGGGCACCTGTACCGCCACTGGGACAGAGCTGCACCTTATACCACCCAGCGGCCTGCGGGAGGAAGGCCCTGCCGTGCCCTGCCGAGTGGTGCCTGTGGGCGGTGCCCCTGGCACAGCCGTTCACTTGGTGATCACCTTTCCACCACAGCCTTGCCTGTAAGGTGGAGGTCTTCACGCCACGTGCGTCTCCGTGAAGGTGACGGGGTCTCCTCCTCCTCCAGGTGACCCTGGACTTGATTCCATATGAAAACATCGTGGTGACCAGGGCGCTGGATGGGGACAGAGCATTTCTGCAGTCGCTGGGTGTGGCCTCCGTTCCTTCCTGCTACCTGATTTACCCAAATGGATCTCGTGGACTAATTAGCGTGTAAGCACTCGTTTGGCTTGTTATTTTGTGTGTGTGTGCCAGTCCTGGGACTTGAACTCAAGGCCTGGGTATTGCTCCTGAGCTTTTGTGTTCAAGGTTAGTGCTCTGCCACGTCAGCCACAGCTCCACTTCTGGGTTTTTTAGTTGTTGGGTTTTTTTTGGGTGTGGGGGGAATGGTAGTTAATTGGAGATAAGAGTCTCATGGACAGCCAGATGATGTTGGCTAATGCCTGTAATCCTAGCTACTCAGTATACACTGAGATCTGAGGATTTCAGTTCAAAGCCAACCCAAGCAGGAAAGTCTGTGAGATTCTTATCTCCAATTAACCACCAGAAAACTAGAAGTGGAGCTATAGCTCAAGGTGGTAGAACGCTAGCCTTGAGCAGAAAAGCTCAGGGACAGCCCTCAGGCCCTGAGTTCAAGCCTCATAACCAACAACAAAAAGAGTCTTGTGGACTCTCTTATCTAGGTTGGCTTCAAACCACTATCTTTAGATCTCAGCCTCCTAAGTAGCTAGGATTACAGATGTGAGCCACTGTCACCTTGTTTGGCCTAAAGAATAGTTGCTGGTTTTGGTGGGATCTGAGGAAATCTGTGGCTCTTGCAAGGCAGGTTAATCCAGGAACCAAAATCGGAGGAAGCCCTGGACCTGGCCACCTTCCCTGTGCTTGTCCTGCCCAGGCTCTTGGCATTCGTTGTCTGGGTTGTATTTTCGTGAGCTTCTAAGCAAATCCCAAGTCCAGGCAGATACCCACCTCTCTGCTGAGCCCAGCTCTGAGCTCCTGGCTGCTCTCTCTGCCCATGGGCTTGTGAGCATAGGCGCCTTTTCTAAAATGAGAGGTGGGGTAGGCGCCAGGCCCTGCCTCGGGAAAAGTGTGGTGTAGACTTACACCTCACAGGCAATGCTTTGTCTGAAAGTGCTAAGGAGAGGCGGGCGAGGCCCAGGGTTCTCTCTCCTTAAGGAGACAGCGGGAGGGGCTGAGGATATGGCCTAGTGGCAAGAGTGCTTGCCTCCTATACACAAAGCCCTGGGTTCGATTCCCCAGCACCACATATACAGAAAATGGCCAGAAGTGGCGCTGTGGCTCAAGTGGCAGGGTGCTAGCCTTAAGCAAAAAGAAGCCAGGGACAGTGCTCAGGCCCTGAGTCCAAGGCCCAGGACTGGCAAAAAAAAAAAGGGAGACAGCGGGAGCCCTCCTGTGTCCAGCCCCAGTGTAGCACCTCCATGCCCCATAGGACAATGCCAGGAGCATGAACGAACTGCACGCCAGCAGATGGGAAAGCTTGGGGAGGCCTCTAAGCTTCTGGGGAGCCTGTGGCCTCCTTGCTGCTTCTTGCTGTTGGAGGGCAGAAGAAGGCCTGCCCTGCCCTGCCCTGCCCTGCCCTGGCTTCCAGCAGGGGTGCAGTGGGTACGAGCTGCTGGATCCCCGCATCCAGGCGCCTCCCAGGCCAAGGGCACACCTCGGAACAGCGCAGGGTTCCTCTGGCCCCTCCAAAGCTTCACAGGGCGGTGAGGACCCTGCCAAGAGCCCTGGCACCTCACTTCCTTATGGAAAAATGGCAGCCGGAGCTGGCATACGAGCCACTCAGAGGGCGGGGCCCGAAAACCAAGGCGAGGCCTAGACAATGCAAGACCCTACCGAGAACAGCTGAAGTAGAAGGGGCAGGGCGCCTGGTTCCAGGGGTAGTGCGCCTGCCCGGCTTGAGTTCCATCCCCAGTGCGGCACGACCTTGACGGAAGTCGAGGGCGCCGAGGTCGTGGGGCGTGTCTTCACAGCTGCGGTGGGTTCTGAAGATGGAGGTCCAGCGTGCACCCACCACACTGCCACAGCAGGTCTCCTGCAGCCCGTGCGCCGTGTTCTCTGTGGAAGTGTGAGCTCCGTGGCTCGCCCTGGGCCCTGCACTACAGCAGAAGGGCTGCAAGTGCCATCTACCCAGAACCCTACGGAGAACCAAGACCCCCCCCCCCCCCCGGCCTGGCTTCCAGATGCCTGCTCGGCTGGCAGATTGTGAGCACGTCGGCCAAGGCTCTTAGGCGCGTCGGGATCGCAGTCGGGATAAAGCTGATCTTGGCAGATGCTCAGACCCGCTTTACCAATGTCTTAAGGTCCGGCAAAGCGCAGATGAATCTCCTTAAGCTGCTGCAACTCGGCCGTGATCTGGGGATTCTTGTTCTTCCCGGGCGGGAGGGCAGCTCCTGAGTCCAGCCGTGGCCACCGTCCACTGCAGCCTCTGGACCCCAGCCTGACGCGAGGCCAGAGTGGACGCAGCTGTCCTGCAGGCGGGGATGGCCTGGCTGGGGCCCCACCTGCGGTCCTAGCCACGCTGGAGGCTGAGAGCCAGCCCGGGCACTAGCGCCACTTAACCAGCAAACAAGCTAGACTGAGAGGATGGCTCAGGGGGTCGAGGACCAGCTGTGCGTGAGCAAGCCGAGCACGAAGCCCTGAGTTCAAGGCCCATTACCAGTGTACACACACCCTGTACACGCGTGTGCATGCCCACAGCCATAACCGAGGTGTGTGGATGATTGTGTGGCCCCTCACGGCCCCCTGGGGGGACAGCACGGGCAGCTCCCGGTGTGTGTGGACACCTCCGTCTCCTTCCTTGCAGCGCAAAGCCTCTCCGCTCCTTTTTCTCCTCTTATTTGAAGTCACTGCCAGGTGTGAGGAAAAAATCGCTTTCCTTGCCCAAAAAGCCCAGCCCAGAAGAACAGTCGGAGGTGGTGGCTTGGCGAGAATTTGACAGGCAAGTGTGTGCTTGGACTGAAGGGGGGGGGCGGGGGGGGGACACAGGATGCAGGGGGAGTGACCGTGGGGGAGGGACACGGGGGCGCCCCCTGGTGGCCAGGGGCCTGTGGATCTGACCTTCCCGTGTTCCACCTCAGGGCCAAGCTGTACATGGCGGACCTGGAATCCGGGCTGCACTACCTGCTGCGGGTGGAGCTGGCCGCCCACAGGTCCCTGGCCGGCGCCGAGCTGAAGACCCTCAGAGACTTTGTGACACTCGTGGCCAAGGTGCGGGACAGCGGGGTGGCAAGGGCTCTGTGGAGCCGGGGGCCCAGTCCTTCCGGTGGCCCCCGCCTGCCTCGTGATTCCTCGCTCTGCTGCCTGAATGCCTACTCTATGCCGGAGGCAGGCAGGGGTTCGCAGCAGAGCGGCTGGGGACCCCGTGAACCTCTCTGAAAGGCTGGACTCTGGCTGCCTCGACACCCCAGGTCAGGGAGGTCCAGGGGGCGCTGAAGTGGGGGCTGGATGGTGGCTTTAGAACCTACGTAGCTTGTGTGGATGTGGGGCTGGGGAGGGTCCCCACCGGAAATGTGTCTGCAACCATGCCGGGGTCACCAGGGGAGGGGAGTCGGGCCCCACGTCTGGGAGGCAGCCAGGATGCCTGGGAGGAGGCCCTGTCCAGCACGCGGTGCCGAGCCCAGCCTTGGTGTGGGTGAAGGGAGACCTGAGCAGGCTTCGGGGACCAAATGCCACCAGCTTGCCAGGGTGCGCCCTCCCCAGCCCGCCCAAGCCGGGCTCGGTGGCCCCCGGTGCCGAGCAGAGTGCTGTGCAGCGCAGCGCCGAGAGCAGGACCCCAGCGACAGCAGGGCCTCCCCAGGGCAGGGAGGCCCTCGGGGGCCGGGAGCAGGACCCCAGGCCCAGGGCAGGGAGGCCCTCGGGGGCCGGGAGCAGGACCCCAGCCACAGCAGGGCCTCCCCAGGGCAGGGAGGCCCTTGGGGGCCGAGAGCAGGACCCCAGGCCCAGGGCAGGGAGGCCCTCGGGGGCCGAGAGCAGGACCCCAGGCCCAGGGCAGGGAGGCCCTCGGGGGCCGAGAGCAGGACCCCAGGCCCAGGGCAGGGAGGCCCTCGGGGGCCGGGAGCAGGACCCCAGGCCCAGGGCAGGGAAGCCCTCGGGGAAGGCAGTCGCTGTTCGCACGGGCCTCCTGGGCCAGCCAGGACAGCTCTGCTTGGCTGATGCCTGGCGTCCAGGGCGTTCCTGTTACCTGGGTGTAGAGGTGCGTGGTGTCAGCCCCAGGCTCCCACCAAGAACTTGCAGCCTCATGGCTCAAAATCAAGCGTTTGTTGTCTTCTGGGCCCAGCCATTATTTTGGCAGAGCCTAATAAGGAAGAAGGCCGTCCCGGTCCCCGCGGTAAGCCCAGCCGGCGCGCTGTGGACCACAGCAGCTGTGTGGCCTGGCTGCAGCCCTGGTGCTCCCTGAGCTCTGGTGCAGCCCAGCCTGGGGCCGCCTCCCCTGACCTGTGGGTGGGGGTCCCAAGCACAGCACCACAGCTCCCGGCTCCCCAGTCCTCCCAGGCTGGCAGGGGGCTCCCCAGGGGTTGCAGTGGACTACTTCTGGACCCCAACAGGACCGCTGCTCCTCAGCCATTTGGGTAGCCTGCACTCACGGTAGGGTGTAAGAAAGCAAAGGAAGTAGAGTTTGTAGTTCAGTAAGTAGTGAGTTCCACGCCATTTCAGACGAGTACGTGAACGGTGTTTAGAGACTTCTTTTGTTACCCATTGTGCTTTTCGGAGTTGAGGCAGCGCTCGCTGGCCGTTTCTTTAAGAAAATGCTCTGCTTCTCTGCGCAGCCCGTCCTGCGGTGCCCCCCGGGTGTGCAGGTTCCGTGTGTCTCCCCCCCGGCCTTGGCCATTCTTCCCGACAGCAGGGGCCCTGGTGGAGGGGGCGGGCCTCGTCAGGCACGGCGCCCCTTACATCACAACTGACCGTGAATAACTTCACGAAAATGTATTCAAATATCCGAAAACAAATTCATTTCTGGTCAGTTTCGGAAAGGAATTGTTTCAGCGTTAAAAGATCCTGCTCATGGTCCAGCCTTTTATGTTGGTCTGCTTGTTAGCATGGTTTCGAGGCTTCTCCCACGCTGCATGTGTGATAGGAAAGCGACGTCCCAGCCAAGTTCCCAAGAGGGGGCGCAGGACGGCCTCCTGTTCGGGCTGCGCGTGGCGGCGGCGCCTTCCGAGGCCCGCCGGCTCCTGACAGCCGGGCACCGCACGCTCCGTGGCTGCGTTTCCACGTGGGCGCTCCACCGTGGCGTGAGCAGGCACAGAGGCTCCGGGGCGGGCGCGGGGGGCCCACGCCCGTCATCCGCCCTGCTCAGGAGGCTGAGAGTGAGGATCGCAGCTCCAGGCCAGCCTGGGCAGGAAAGCCCATGACTCTCAGCTCCACTGAACCACCAGAAAGCTGGAGGTGGGGCTGTGGCTCAAGTGGTAGAGCGCCAGCCTGAGCACAAACGCTCAGGGGCGGTGCTCAGGCCCACGGTTCAAGCCCTGTGGCCAGCAAAAACAAAACGGCCAAGGCGGCCAAGGCCCGGGAGGTGAAGGGGCAGAGCCCTGGTTCCGAGAGTGGCCGCCTCACTTCCCGGTGAAGCCCCCGGGTGCGGGGCCGTCCTGAGGCTGTCTTCCTCTCTCAGCTGTTCCCTGGCCGAGCTCCCGTCAGGAAGCTGCTGGAGACGCTGCAGGAGTGGCTGAGCACCCTGCCTCTGGACAGGATCCCCTACAACGCCGTCCTCGACCTGGTCAACAACAAGATGCGGGTGAGTCCCGACCCCGCCTCCTGTGCCCACCGCCCGTGGTCCACGGGGAGAAAACCGCCGGCCTCGGGCAAGCAGGCCCCGTGCTTGCACAGGTCCGCTTCCCTGGCAGCATCAGCCCCCACGCTCGGCTGTCCTGGGGGAACAGCGCGGGGCTGTGGTGGTAGCCGGGTGGGCATGGGGTCGCGGTGGTCCTTCCGCATCCGCCTCCCAAGCGTCAGCGTTATCGCTGTCTACCCCATCTGCCTTGGGTTGTCTTAACTTCACTAAGCTGTGGTGCTGTGTTCGGTGAGCATGGAAGGTTCTAGAGCCCTCCCTCGGGTTCCCCTGTACGGTGTCTGGGCCCGCTGCTGCTGCCCCTCTCTGGCCCTGAGGTTTGACAGTAGAAAACCCCTCGCTGACTGTCCAGCCTCACCTGTATCTGAGCTAGCGCCCCAGACCTGGCTGGTGCATCAGTCCACCAACACTGCCGCCCGGTCTTCCTGCGGCAGCTTAGAAACAAACAGTTGCCTTGATCTTTCTTTTTTCTTTTTTTTTTTGGCCAGTCCTGGGCCTTGGACTCAGGGCCTGAGCACTGTTCCTGGCTTCTTCCCGCTAAAGGCTAGCACTCTGCCACTTGAGACACAGCGCCACTTCTGGCCGTTTTCTGTATATGTGGTGCTGGGGAATCGAACCTAGGGCCTCCTGTATTCGAGGCAGGCACTCTTGCCACTAGGCTATATCCCCAGCCCGCCTTGATCTTTCTTGCACTTTCTCCAGACCGTGTGAAACAGGTGTGGTAGATGTGGGGCCACGGGGGAGGCAGAAGAGCGGCCTGGCATGCTGGGAATATGACCTAGTGGTAGCGCTTGCCTGGTATACATGAAGCCCTGGGTTCAATTCCCCAGCACCACCTATATAGAAAAAGCCAGAAGGGGCGCTGTGGCTCAAGTGGTAGAGTGCTAGCCTTGAGCAGAAAGAAGCCAGGGATAGTGCTCAGTCCCTGAGTTCAAGGCCCAGGACTGGCGTCAAGCCCATGAAACAGACCTGCCTGCAGCCCGGGCTGCGGCGCGCACTGGGCCCCTGCTCACCGGGACCCCCGCTCTTGCGCTGTGCTGTTCACCTCTGCAGAGGGAGCACACCAGGCCACTTGAAGTGTTTATGGGTGGTTCTTTGTGGCTCCTACATCCTAATGGATCCTGCAGAAGAAGAAGAAGGGTTGGTCAGGCACCAACGGTCAAGCCTGTCATCCTAGCTACTCAGGAGGCTGGGCTCTGAGGAGCTTGGTTCAAAGCCAGCCCAGGCAGGAAAACCTATGAGACTCTTATCTCCAATTAAGCACCAAAGAAGCTGGAAATGGAGCTGTGGCTCAAGTGGTAGAGAGCCAGCCCCTTGAGCAACAAAAGCTCAGGGACAGAGCCCAGGCCCTGCGTTCAAGCCCCAGGACCAGCACCAAGAAAGAGGAGGCGAGGAGGGGGAGGGTAGTGCCTTTTATGCGTACTATTGTTCATCAAGGCACAGACCTTGTCTTCTGGCCAAAGATGGAAAAAGAGCCGGAGCAGACCGCCCCGGCAGGAGCAGACCGCCTGTCTGTGTGGTGAACTCCCTCAGTGCTGACACATACGTTGGTCCTGGGTGTCACCTCACTGGGTAGAGGCCCAGATCTGGTGTGCACAGTGGAAGCATTTTTTTAACGTTAATTTACTTTTTCTGGTGTTAGGACTTGAACTCAGGGCCTCCCGTTCTTGCTCAGCTTTTTCTGCTCAAGGCTAGAGCTTTTCTCCTTGAGCCACGCCTCCAGTTCTCGCTTTCTGCTGGTGAATTGGAGGTAAGATTGTCTCTGATTCCTCTGTCTGGGCTGGCTTCAAGCCACGATCCTCAGACTTCGGTTTCATGAGTAGCTGGGATTATAGACGTGAGCCACGAGCCCCTGGCCCAGTAAGGAGGTTTCGATGAATGATACTTTCCGGTTCCTGCCACCAGTGGCTTTTATTGTTAACAGTTGCCTTACGTCCCCTGTGTCTTCCCCAGATATCCGGAATCTTCCTCACCAACCATGTCACGTGGGTGGGATGCCAGGGCAGCAGACCCGAGCTGAGGGGTTACCCCTGCTCCCTCTGGAAGCTGTTCCACACTCTGACGGTCGAGGCCTCCGCCCACCCAGAGGCGCTGCTGGGCACAGGTACACCACCCCCCAGCTGCACCGCCTGGGCTCGGTGCGCTGTCCACCCAGGTGCCCACAGGCGCGGAAGCGGGAGGGTGGGGGTGTTCTCCCCAGACATCCACAGGAGTGCCACCCGCCATGGCCATGGGAGGGAGGAGCCTGGGCTCCGCTCGCTCACTGACAAACGCATGCACTTGCCTAGAAAAGTTGGATGGGGAGACCTCTTCAGAGAGGTGTATTAGGTATCCGTTGCTACGTAACAAATTCCCCCACGTTGAGCAGCTTAAAACATCCCAGCTTTATCATCTCTCAGCTTTATCGTGCTGGGGTTCATGTCTGCCAGGACTTGGGGTGTGTGTCTCCCCCATCCCAGCAGGCCCTGGTGTGTGCTGGGGTTCCTGTCCACCGGGACTTGGGGTGTGTGTCTCCCCATCCCAGCAGGCCCTGGTGTGTGCTGGGGTTCCTGTCCACCGGGACTTGGGGTGTGTGTCTCCCCATCCCAGCAAGCCCTGGTGTGTGCTGGGGTTCCTGTCCACCGGGACTTGGGGTGTGTGTCTCCCCATGCCAGCAGGCCCTGGTGTGTTAGTGGGGTGAGGAAGGACGGGACTCTGGGCGTCGCAGGAGCCTGTCCCGTGTCCCCCATCTGACCTCTTCCTTCTGGTGGATATGGGAGTCAGGGCTGGGAGGCAGATGCTGCCTGTTTAGGCCACCACTCACCTTGCCAAAATGACCTATACCAAGGGTCAAAGGTCTTCACCCCGCCACCCCACCCCCGTCCTCCGGGCAGTGAGGTTCCAGCTTCACACAGTCCAGTGGGGAGGGACGGCTCTTAACTCCACGGTCCCAAGAGAATCAGAAAGGGCAGAGAAGAACAGACGGAAGGGGACGGCTTGGGAGCCATTGCGAGGCACTGCAGTCAGAACAGCAGTTGGACGAGATTGAGTGCAGCAGCCCATCCGGGCCCATGCCTGACCCCGCTGCTGTGTCCCTGTGGGGGTCCTGGGGGGCAGGCGGAGCCCAGCCCCGCCCCACGTGTGACGGGAGGAGCGCTGGGAGGGCCGTGGGGAGGGCATGACGGCCCTGCTCCAGCTGGGAGGAGGCTGGGCACCCCCGGGGGCACTGGGCACCGCTCCCGTCTCCGAGCCCGGCGCTCTTCCGCCGGAGGAATTGGGTCAGACAGCGCGGGATTAAGTCTTGGAGGTTTTCTTTCCTTACTGCACATTTAAGCCCCGTGGGCTCAAGCGCCAGCCTCGCGTCCTAACCCTCCCCCAGGTAGAGGTTTAGGGTCGTGTCCACTTTAAAGATTAGGTTCCGGGCGGGCGGCGCCGCGGCTGGGAAGAGGAGGGGATTACCGCAACGCCAGGCAGATGTCAGGAGACCTCCTGTGGAGGAGGCCCGCCGCCCGGCACGGCCAGGGCCCCTGCCTCCCGCGGGCACTGCCCGGCACCCGCAAGGCGCCCGCAGCCAGCCACACTCGCGGTGTGCTGCCACCCACCTCCTCTGAGGGCTGTAGACCAGGAGCCCAGTGGCAGGGCTGGGGACAGAGAACGCAGCCTCCTCGGCCCCTCGGCTGGTCCTTGGGGCGCTGGGGCACGGGCCACTGGGGCTCTGCCTTCCCGTCCGCACACTCGGCTGGCATGGGCTCTGCCAGCCCGGGGCCGACTCCTGACTCTGTTTGCCTGCCCCCCCCCCCCGGCCCCCGCCTGCCCTTCCGCATCCCTGTTTCTGCGCCCCGCGCCCGTCCTGAGCCCCCGCTGGGCCTGCCGTGCTGTGGGCTGTGCCTTCAGATGCTGCCTTTTTGAAATTTTGATTCTTTAAAACCAGGGCTTTGTGCTTGCTAGGTAGGTGCTCTTCCCTAAACCACACCTCCAGTCACTTTTGCAGTGTTCCGTTGGTTTGGTTTGATATCTGGTACTAGGACTTGAGCTCTTTTGCTTAAAGTTGGTACTCTACCAACGAACCATGCCTCCGGTTTGACATCTTGCTGAATAATTGAGCATAGTGTCTCCTGAAGTTTTCTGCCCAAACTGGCTTTGAACCAAGGTCCTCAGGTCTCAGCCTCCCGAGTTGCTAGGATTGTGCACCTGAGCCACTGGTGCCCTGCTCATTAGGGTTATTTTAGAGTTCTGATTCTTGCCCAGGCACACCCACACCGGGGTGCACCCACGCAGCCCAGCTTCTTCCTGTTGAGAGGAGTCTTTGGACTCCTCTGCCCGATCCGGCCTGGGACCCCTGTGATCTCAGGAGGGAGCTAGGATAGGGGCATGAACCCCCGCATCCAGCTCTGGGTTGAGCTGGGGCTTGCGTGCGTGATCGTACATGACGGGATCTTACTTACATCTGGCTGGCTTTGAACCGCGATCCTCCTAACCTCATCCGCCTACTTACCTAAGATTATAGAGGTGAACCGCCGGCATCCGGCCTGAACTCAGGGCTTGAGTGCTGTCCCTTAGGTTTTTTGCTCAGTACTAGTGCTCTACCACTTGAGCCACAGCTCCACTTCCAGCTTTTTGGTGATTAATTACAGTAAGAGTCTCACCGACTACCCTCCCTGGTCTGGCTTTGAACTGGGGTCCTCGGATCTCAGCCTCCTGAGTAGCTAGGACTACAGGGGGGGTTCCCTGGCACCGGCTTGACGTTTTCATTTTGAGAGTCTTGCCCTGTGTAGTTGAGACTAATCTGGAGCCGGCTCTGTGGCCCAGGCTGTCCCTGAGCTCAGCTTCCTGCCGTCGTCTTCCATGCACTGGGACTGTGGCGCCGGCACTGTTTGGAGGGGGACTCTCTCGCCCTCCCCTAGGTGCCCTGGCTGCCACCCGCCTGCCCCGGGGAGTCAGGGTGGGGAAGAGCCTCACCACCCTGGCCCGCACCGCCCGTGGGAGCCCCAGGCCAAGGGCAGGGGCAGCCGTGAGCCTGGCGAGGACCTGGGGGAGTGTGGGTGTCTGAGTGCGTGTAGCTCGGGCTTGGTGCTGGGGGCCCGTGCCGTCTGCCGTGGGAACCCCTGTGCACCCCTGCTTGTGCTGGGGTGTTGGGGCTCTGTCCACAGGCTGCTCTGCGGAGACCTGGGCAGCCTGCTCAGACCTGTCCTGCGAGAGCAGGGGGATGCGCGGGGCTCCGGCGCCCGGCTCCAGCGCCCGGCTCTTCTCCCCGCAGGCTTGGAGGAGGACCCCGCGGCCGTGCTGCAGACCCTGAGGAGGTACATCCGCACTTTCTTTGGCTGCAGAGAGTGTGGCGAGCACTTTGAGGCGATGGCCAAAGAGTCCATGGACACGGTGAAGACCCCGGACCAAGCCCTCCTCTGGCTGTGGAGGAAGCACAACGCGGTGAACAGCCGCCTGGCGGGTGAGCCAGGGCAGCGCGGGGGGCGGGGGGCCAGCCTGGGAGCCGCGCTGTGCCCGGGAGGCCGGCCCTCCCGGACCACCGTGTCCTGCCAGCCGGCGGGGCCTCTGGCCTGGGCTCCGGCCCTCACCAAGCCGTGTGGTTTTCTGGTGCCTGGCAGTGATTTGGATATTAGAAAACTCAGGATACAGCTTGGGGTACCGAATTTATCATTTGTTTTTTTAATCTATTCTTAGCTGGGTGCTAGAGTCTCGCGCTTATAATCCTGGCTACTCAGGAGGCTGAGCTCTGAGGATTGCAGTTCAAATCCAGCCCACACAGGAAAGTCCATGAGACTCATCTCCAATCACCTACTCAAGGGAAAAACAAACAAACAAAAAAACAACGGAAATGGCTCTGTGGCTCAAGTGGTCGAGTGCTAACCTAAAATGTTCAGAAATAGCAGCCAGGCCCTGAGTTCATGCCCTACGACTCTCACTCTCTGTCTCTGTCTCTGTCTCTCTCTCTCTCTCTCTCTCTCTCTCTCTCTCTCTCTCTCTCTCTCTCTCTCTCACACACACACACACACATCTATTCTCAGACTGTAAGCCCAAGCTCTCTTTGGGGTCAGTCTGTAACCCCACAAGGTAGTTTTGTTTTTAAAAACTAAATGGGACATATGTGTTCTCTGAGTTAAGTAAATTCAAAGTACTCACAAACGAATGGCAGATTAAAATTAGGCTTAAAATAATTCCACTGAGAAATGAATTTGATAAGGATGAATGGAAAATGCCCTAAACTGCCGGTTTTCACTTAATCCAGCGCATTAGCAAGCGCGACGACGAGAGCACTAAAGGGAATTGGTTTGGCCTGGCTCGCGGGCTGAGGGCGCCTCGCACTGTGGGATTTCCTCGCCCCTGTCGGCTGCGGCCTCAAGGCGGCCTGCGAGGCCGGCCGAGGTCCTCCCCCCTCCCCCCCCCCCCCCCCGCACCTCCCCACAGGGCTGCACTGAGGCAGCCAGCTGGACCGCCCAGCCCGGAGCACGAGCAGGAAGGGGCCGTCCGTGCCCCTCCCGCGCCGTGAGCTCCCCAGCTCACCTCCTCAGCAGCCTGTGGAGGGAGGGAGGGAGGGAGGTCCGACCCGCCACGCCTGCCCCCTGTCCACCATGACCTCATCCGAGCCCTCCACAGGACAGCCTCAGGAGGGTGCGGCCCCCGCCGTGTGTATGTGTCCTGGCCAGCAGGTGAAGAGGCCGGGTGTGGCCAGCATCCCCTGCACAAAAGGTGGCCCGCCTAAGCCAAGCACCGTGGCTCACGCCTGTCGTCCCAGCTACTCTGGAGGCTGAGAGCTGAGGACACAGTTCAAAGCCAGCCCGGGCAGGAAAGCCCATGAGACTCTTACCTCCAATGAACCCCCAGAAAGCCAGAAGTGGCGCTGTGGCTCACGTGGTAGAGCACTAGCCTTGAGCTGAAGAGCTCAGGGACAGCGCCCAGGCCTGGAGTTCAAGCCCCATGACCGACAAAAAAAAAATGGTGCTCTCCCAACCAGCGGGAGAGGCGAGGAAGTGCACCCCGCCAAGGGTGAACCCAGAATAGGTAACGAGCCGCGAGTCGCCCGCACCCAGCCCAACCCAACCTTTCGCCGGCAGTTGGACAATCAGACGACTCGGGAGAGGTTCAAGACTGCTCTCAGTTTTAGTGGTGCGGACCAGATCTTAAGTATGGGCAATGGCAGGAAGAGGAGGGTGTAACATACCTAGCCAGGGCGATGATTGGCGGTCCCAGCTGTCAGTCAAGGGCGGAAGGCCACGGGCCCTCCCTAAGGGGCGGCCTAAGTACTAGCAGGACCGCCTCCAGGTTACTGCCGGCAGCCATCTTGCTGCACAGCGTCTTAAGGCTGGGAGGCGTGGCCAGCTAGAGCCGCCTTTCCAGTTCCGGACCCGGAAGGCAGGCGGGGCTAACCGGGATCCCTCTTCCGGGAGGCGGTGCAAGCAGGCACGCACCCAGGGACTGAGGCAGGCGGGGCTCTTCAGGGCCTCACTCCCGAGGCCCACAGCCACACACCTCCGGGGCGCGGATGGGCGGGGCCGGTGGGTGGGCCCCACAGGAGGTAGCCGGCCTCCCCTTCCCTGAGGACCACTTGAGGGTGGTCAGCAGGCCGGGGCGGGGGTGGCAGGCGGAGGGAGGCAGGCCAAGGCTGGTGCAGGGCGCTTGCGCGGTCCTGCACTGGGCGTGCGGGAGGGAGGACAGCTGCTCACGGTGTGCGCTCCGGGTCGTCCCGGCACGCTGCCTCGCTCACGGGCACACGCCCGTGTCCGGAGCCCGTGCCGGCCGGCTGCCTGCATCGTCCTCGGTTAGAATGTTGGTGGTTTGTTTTGGCCGGTCCTGGGCCTCGAACTCTGGACCCGGATGCTGTCCCTGAGCCTCTTGGTGCTCAAGGCCAGCGCTCTCGCACTTGAACCACGACGCCCTTCTGGCTTTTTCTGAGTGGTTCATTGGAGATGAGAGTCTCACAGACTTTTCTGTCTGGGCTGCTTTTGAACCGCAGTCGTCAGATCGCAGGCTTTTGAGTAGCGAGGATGGCAGGCTTCAGTTAGGGTGGTGACGGGAGGAACGAGGAGCAGGTGTCGCTGGCGAGCGGTGGAGTCCAGCTGGGTGCCGAGGCGCTGTCCCAGCTGGCTCTGCGGTGGCACTGGCCGTCTGAAGTGGGGGTGCTCTAGGTGGGCTTCCATTCCGGGGCGCGTGCTGTCCACCAGGACCTGGCCAGAGACACTGCAGGCGCGCAGGGGAGGCGCCCCGCGTGGCCGTGTGTGTGTGTGTGTGTGTGTGTGTGTGGAGCAGGGCAGGGGAGGCGCCCCGCGTGGCTGTGTGTGTGTGTGTGTGCGCGTGTGTGTGGAGCAGGGCAGGGGAGGTGTCCTGCGTGGCCATGTGTGTGTGTGTGTGCGCGTGTGTGTGGAGCAGGGCAGGGGAGGCGCCCCGCGTGGCCGTGTGTGTGTGTGTGTGCGTGTGTGTGGAGCAGGGCAGGGGAGGCGTCCTGCGTGGCCATGTGTGTGTGTGTGAGCGTGTGTGTGTGTGTGCGTGTGTGTGCGTGTGTGTGGAGCGGGGCAGGGGAGGCGCCCCGTGCGTGGCCGTGTGTGTGTGTGTGTGTGTGTGTGTGTGTGTGTGTGGAGCGGGGCAGGGGAGGCGTCCGCGTGGCTGTGTGAGCGTGTGTGTGTGTGCGTGTGTGTGTGTGTGTGTAGCGGGGCAGGGGAGGCGTCGCGTGGCTGTGTGAGCGTGTGTGTGTGTGCGTGTGTGTGTGTGGAGCGGGGCAGGGGAGGCGTCCTGCGTGGCCGTGTGAGCGTGTGTGCGTGTGTGTGTGTGGAGCGGGGCAGGGGAGGCGTCCCGCGTGGCTGTGTGAGCGTGTGTGTGTGTGTGTGTGGAGCGGGGCAGGGGAGGCGTCCCGCGTGGCTGTGTGAGTGTGTGTGTGCGTGTGTGTGTGTGTGTGGAGCGGGGCAGGGGAGGCGTCCCGCGTGGCTGTGTGAGTGTGTGTGTGTGTGCGTGTGTGTGTGTGGAGCGGGGCAGGGGAGGCGTCCCGCGTGGCTGTGTGAGCGTGTGTGTGTGTGCGTGTGCGTGTGTGTGGAGCGGGGCAGGGGAGGCGTCCCGCGTGGCTGTGTGAGCGTGTGTGTGTGTGTGTGTGTGTGTGTGGAGCGGGGCAGGGGAGGCGTCCTGCGTGGCCGTGTGAGTGTGTGTGTGTGTGTGCGTGTGCGTGTGTGTGGAGCGGGGCAGGGGAGGCGTCCCGCGTGGCTGTGTGAGCGAGGAGCTTGGCTTGCGGTGGAGCCGTGGGGGAGGGCGGGGCGGCCTGGCCTGGTTGGGGTCGCGAGAGCCCTCCAGGGGCTCTGGGCGCCTTCGGGCCCGGGGAGGGGATTGGGAGCCAGGAGTGGGAAGCACGCACACGGTGCGTGGGCAGGGGCTCCCGGCGGCCGGAGTGACCGGGGCCTTGGGGGCCTGGGACGGACGGCACGGACGGTGGGAGGTGGGTGGGGAGGGCCGCAGGCGGGGTTCAGGGTGTGGCAGGGGGGCCACGTGCGCAGGCCCTTGGCCGGTAGACACGGGAGTTTCCGGAGGGAAGGGGCCCTGCAGTGGGCACCAGGAGGCGGGGGAGGGGAGGCAGATGTGTGCCGGCTGAAAGGCCCTCCCTCACTGTGCCCCTCCCTCCCTCCTAGGTCATCTGAGTGAGGACCCCAAGTTCCCAAAGGTGCCGTGGCCCACGCCAGAGCTCTGCCCAGCCTGCCACGAGGAAATCAAGGGCCTGGACAGCTGGAACGAGGGCCAGGTGCTGCTGTTCCTGAAGCGGCACTACGGCCGGGAGAACCTGGTGGACACGTACTCCGCAGACCTGGGCGGTGCTGGGGCGGGCGCGCCCACCGGCAGAGGACCCGGCCCCCTGGGGAAGCCGCAGGGAGACCAAGATGACCCAAGTCTTCATCCGCACCACGTCCTGGAGCCCAGAACAGAGCGGCTGGAGAACTTGCACCACCGGCTGGACCTGCGACTCCAGAGCCCCCAGGGGCCCAGGGCCCAAGAGGAGGCTCCAGCCTCCGTGCCCTTCCTCGGGGTTGGCTTCTCCAGCCTGGACATGAGTTTGTGCGTGGTGCTGTACGTGGCCTCGTCCCTGTTCCTCATGCTCATGTACTTCTTCTTCCGTGTGAGGTCCAAGCGTTGGAAGGTCCGGCTCTACCACCCGGCTGTATAGACGCCTCCTGTCCATCTCCACCGCCCGGCTCTGCAGACGCCTCCTGTCCGGCTCCACCGCCCGGCTCTGCAGACGCCTCCTGTCCATCTCCACCGCCCGGCCGTGCAGACGCCTCCTGTCCATCTCCACCGCCCGGCTCTGCAGACGCCTCCTGTCCATCTCCACCGCCCGGCTCTGCAGACGCCTCCTGTCCATCTCCACCGCCCGGCTCTGCAGACGCCTCCTGTCCATCTCCACCGCCCGGCTCTGCAGACGCCTCCTGTCCATCTCCACCGCCCGGCTCTGCAGACGCCTCCTGTCCATCTCCACCGCCCGGCTCTGCAGACGCCTCCTGTCCATCTCCACCGCCCGGCTCTGCAGACGCCTCCTGTCCATCTCCACCGCCCGGCTCTGCAGACGCCTCCTGTCCGGCTCCACCGCCCGGCTCTGCAGACACCCTGTGGCAGCTTTGGCAGCTCTTGCACCATGCTGACGTTCATGATCAGGGATTTGTAGACACCCGTGCAGGAGCAGGGCTGGCTCTTGTAGAAACAGCGGCCTTGCTGGCACCTCCTGTCGGAAGTGTGCGTGCTCCCAGCCCTAGTCCAGCAGGAAGGTCTCATGCGGTGACCCAGGCCGTGTGAGCTGGAGGCTGGGGTGGAGAGGCTGGGTGGTGGCAGTGCCTTTTAGTTGTGACTGGTGACAAGGGACAGAGGGACAGCCTGGTCCTCCACTCCGGAGGCAGCCCCGGGCCCGGAAGGTGGTGAGGACTGGGCAGTTCTTGGGGTGGAAGGGCGCGGGCCCCAGGAGGCCTGCAGCTGCCTGTCCTGGGGCCCTCTTCTCATGTGGAAGGAAGCACCAGTGGAGGCCAGGAGTTCAGGGCCCGGTGGGAAGGACAAGGACCTGGTGTGGGCCCCGAACCCAGGCCTCCCTGGACAGAAGCCAGGCTGTCTTCCCAGGCCTCAGGGATGGTTTTTCTTTTAACCATTAACAATTTAAACTCACTGTAGAATTACAAACACCCAGTGGCGTGCAGTTTCAGCAGCAAACCTGCTGAGATCTGTTGTGGCCACTGGCTTGTCTCACAAGCCTCCTTTCATTTGGATGAAATGGGCCAGTGTGTGTGTGCGCACATGGGAGTGACTGCAAGAGCTGTAAGTACTCTTTCCCCGTTGCCTGTGTGTACTTTATGTGGTAAGTGGCCCCTAAGGGTGGTGGGCCGCACGATGTCCCGGAAGCCCTGGAGCGTGGTCGGTGGGGCCTGGGGGGCGCGGCCCCCGTCTCCTTGGGCTGTCCTTAGCCAGCTTTCCCCGTGGTGGGAGGCCTGACCCCCTCCAGGGCAGGGTGGCCTTGCTGCCCTGGCTCCACCTCCGCCACGGAGGACCCGTGAGATCCTGTTGAGAGCACACGCGAACCTGCCTGTGCAGCTGGGTGCGCGCTCTGGTTACTGAAGGTTCCCGCAACTCCCGAGGGAAGCTTTGAACCCTCGGTCAGGCTGCCTCTGTGCCTGCCTTCTCCCCCAAAGGAGCCGTCTTCAGTGGGCGAGCCCAGCCCTCATTCACGGAGACACGGGCAAGGCCAAGGCAGGGCTGGCTTTCTGCTGCTCCCTCCCGCCGAGCCAGCCCTGCTCCCCGAGGGGCTGTTGTGGGTAGAGTGGCAGCCGCGATGGGCCGGGCCCTCCCGCAAGCGGTCAGGACTCCACCGCACGGCACGCGATTAGGGATTGCCTGCGCAGGTCTGGGCGCGGCCCGGAGGCAAGGTGTCGGCTTTCTCTTTTCAGTGGTAGAGGAGGTTTTAAAGCTCACGCCGGTCATCCCGGCTACTCCGGAGGCTGAGATCCGAGGACCGCAGCTTGAAGCCAGTCCAGGCAGCGACCGCCCAAAAGCCCAAAAGCTAGGAGTGGAACTGGCTCAAGTGCTGCAGTGACCGCACACAGTCCCTGAGTTCAAGCCCCAGTGCCAACACCAAAAAAAAAAAAAAGGATTGAGACCAATGAATATAATATGGAAGTAATATAAATGCTTATTTATTTTTAATGAGAAGATTTGGATTAAAACTCAATTGACACGGAAATCTCATTGAGATTTCTTAACCGCAAGGCAAGTGCGTATTTTGTACTTAAACTGTAATGTGTACATTTTAAGAATAAAGTCTGACCTTTGGGAAGGTTGTCATCGTTCTTTTGAAATGGGAGCCAGCCAACTGCAGCGCCATGGGGTTGGGGCAGGTTTACAGGCCCAACACCTGAAAGTCTAGGATTTCCTGTGCTGAACCAGAAGCCTTTCGGAAGGCGGCCCGGAGGCCAGACGGGAACTGAGGGCTGGGAAGTGGATCACAGATCTATCTCCTTGGCGCTCATCTGGACTGGGAGCTCTTGCGCCGGTACAACAGATCAGTGTGCGGTGTCATCACCCCCGCTTCCCACGCGGTGCGCCGGAGGTGGCCCTGGGCGAGGGCCCTGCGCCGGGCCCCCCTCCCAGGGACGCCCCCCTGGCCCTCCGAGGGACACCCCCCTGAGGGCCCTCCCAGGGACGCCCCCCTCCGAGGGACACCCCCCTCCCAGGGACGCCCCCCTCCCAGGGACGCCCCCCTCCCAGGGACCCCCTCAGGCCCAAGTAGCCGCCAGCCACTCCTCAAACTGCAGGGACTGATAGGCCGCTCTCCCTGGCTCTTGCCAGGCCTTCCCACGCAGACACACGCACACGCACACGCATGCACAGTGGGGAGCAGGTTTGCATAATCCACGCCACCCAGAACCGGAGGTCCACGCGGGGCCCCGCAGCGCTGGGCTGGCCTGACACAGGATTCCTCCCTCACCCGCAGCAGAGCCGGCGCGGGGGCTGAGTCCGTATCCAAGTGAGCTGTAATGTGCAATTTTAAGAGTAAAATGGTCACCGTGCTTTGAACGTGCCCAGGCTGCAGGCCAGCGGCAGCAGTTCACCCCAGCTGGCAGGGAAGGGCCTCGGCACGGGGCACTGTTTTCTAGAAGGCTGCCAGCAGGGCCAGCAACTTGCAGCCCCAGGGCTCCGTAACCCGCTTCCAGTGAACGGAGCTTCTCAGCCTGCCCTGCCCGGGGCGGGGCGGGGCTCCACCGACTCCCGCGGCTTCCTTGCTGGGGGGGGGGGGGGACTCCAGCAGCGCCCTTGCCGGTGGGGGGAGGGAGTGGACACCAGGTCGAGCCCAGTCTCGCCAAACCCCGCTGGAGGGACCAGCTCGGGCCGCCTCCCCTCCGTGGGGGCGGGGACAGAGGAGGGGTGGGGCGGGAGCCCGCAGGCCCCGGAGTCTAGGCACCTCCTTCAGCACCACAGACAGTGCCAGTCCAGGGCGAGGCTCTGCCCCAGGAACTGGGGAGCTCCAACTCTCTGGGGGACCCGGGCCTGTGACCACGATGCTTCTGGAAGCAGAGCTCAATTGCGACCAAGCGAGGGCCCCCACGGCCGCAGCCTTCTGCACCTTCGGTGGGACTCCCGGTAAGCCCGGAGGGACCGGGGGAGGAGGGAGGGGGAGAGGGGGAAGGAGAGAGCACTTCGGGGAGCTTCAAGGCATGAAAGCCCCGGCCGCGGCCGCAGGGGGGCAGGGGGGGAGCTAGGTGGGGGGCTCCATGTTCCTCCCGAGGCCCCGGCTCGCAGCTGGGGACGGGGGCTGGAACTCCCGCCTGGACCGCCGACCCCGGGACCGTTCTCCTGCCGCAGACGTTGGGACATAATGGAGGCATTGTTGGCAGCTGTCCAGATGCCCCGTAGCGTGGGGCCTCCCCTCCCCCTGCCTTCCGCACACGGCCCAAGCCGGCGCCCAACGGCCCCTCCAGCCCCGCCGCCCCGGCCCGGCCCGGCCTTCCGGGACTGACCCGCGTGTGCAAGGCGAAGCGGGTGTGCAAGGCGAAGCGGCAAAGTTTGCTGCACCGGCCTGGGCTCGGAAGGGCGCCGGGGCGGGGAGAGCTGCGCCCATCTCCCCGGGGCCGAGAGCGCGCAGTCCACAGCACACAGGGAGGGCCCCCCCCCAGACCCAGGGCGCCCCCTCTGCGTGCGCCCATCTCCCCGGGGCCGAGAGCGCGCAGTCCACAGCACACAGGCAGGGCCCCCCCCCAGACCCAGGGGCGCCCCCTCTGCGTGCGCCCAGCACACAGGCAGGGCCCCCCCCCCCAGACCCAGGACCCAGGGCGCCCCCTCTGCGCTCGGAGCGGAGCCGGCGGGCGTCTCTGCGCGCCTGGCCCGGGTGGGCTGCGGTGGGCTGCGGTGGGCTGCGGTGGGCTCACCTGTTGTGCTGGGGCGCGATGCTGGGAACCCGGTGCCGCGCTGCACGGGGCCGGGGAGCGGGGGTCCCGCGGAGCCGGGCCCGGGCGCCCCCCAGCTCCGCGGCTCGGCGGGGTGTGGGGCCCAGGACGCTGGGCCGGCTTCCCTCGCCGGAGCCGGGCGGGCTCGCTGCCCCTGCGCGGGCGGCGGGGCGGGCGGGGGGGGGGAGCCCTCCCGGCTCCCGGCGCCGCCCGCGCCCTCGGTGGGTTTCCAGTCGCTTCTGCAGACCGGGCGTTGTGGGGTCCCCGGCTCCCGCGGCCACGGGAGGAGAGCCCGGCCCGGCTCCTCGGGGTCCCCCTCTCCCAGGCGCCCGCGAGGCACGGGCGAGGGCCGCTCCCCCCCCCCCCCCCGCTCTCCCGTCGTTCCCGCCCTCGGGCTGGGCGCGCGGGGCGGCGTCCGGGTTCCTCGGGTCCCCGCGCCGAGGCCGGCCGAGCCCGCGGTCGCCCCCGGCGCGCCTCCGCGACCCCCGGCTCCGCCCCGCGCCCGGCCCCGCCCCCCGCCGCTCCGCCCCGCGCGCCGCCCGAGGCGCGGGGCCCCCCGGCCGCCCGCGGGCTCGGCGCCCCGCAGCGCTGCCAGTCTCCGCTCGGCGGGCTCCCGGGCTCCCCGCCGCTGCGCCCGGGGCGTTTAGGACCCGAGGGCGGCGTCCGGGGCGGCCGGCCCCATGGAGGCGCGCGGGGAGCCGGCCCCGGCGCGGGAGTCGGCGGGCAGCGACCTGCTGCTGGCGCTGCTGGCGCGGAGGGCCGACCTGCGCCGAGGTGGGTGCCCGGCGGAGCCCGGGGCCGGGCGGGCGCGGGCCGAGGGCTCCCCGGCCGCGAGGGCTCCGGGCCCCCGGCTCGCTCTCGCCGGCGCGGGGCCCTCGGGCCGGGGGGCTCCGGTCGTCCGGGAGCGGGTGGGGGGCCCCGGGCCGCCCCGCGCCGGGCTCCGGAGCTGAGAGGCGAGGCGCCCGCCGCGCGGCCCCGGCCCGGCGCCCGGCTCCGGAGGGTCCCCGGAGGCCCCTCGCCCCCCACTTTCCCCAGGACATGGAGGCCGCGGCGGGGGGGGGGGCGCGTCGTCCACCTGGACGCTGGAGCTCCCCGAGCGCGCGTCCCGCCAGCGCCCGGCCCGGCCCCTTCCTTCCCGGGTTCGGAGGCAAAGGCCCCGGCGAGCGAGCGAGGGACGCGGGGGGCGGCGGCGTGCGCGGCCGGGCGAGGGGGTGGCGGGCGCCGGGGCCGGGTGCCGGCAGGGGCGGAGCGGCCGGGGCGCGGCGGCTCGGGGCGCGCGGGCGGCGCGGGCCTCGCGGGGCTCCCCGGGGGGGGGCCGGGCGCGGGGCCCCGCTGGGATCGCTCGCTCCTGAGCCCGGGCTGGTTTTGCCCGACGCGGGCTCGCAGGGCCACGGGCCCGGGCGCTGTCCACGCCGCGGTGCTGAATCGGCGGCGCCCGGGCCCGGCGGTCCCGGGATCTCCGCCTGCCACGGGGACCCGGGTCGCGCGCGGGTCGCAGCCTGGGCCGCGCGGTTTTGCTCGACGCGGGACCGCGTCCTCCGCGGTTTCCGGCCGGTGCTGGAGGGAGGTGGGGCGGGTGCCACATCCGAGCGGGTCCCGCTGGTGCGCCCGGCGCCTCCGCCCACAGACCCTCGCCATGAGGGCGTCCCCACCCCACCAGCACCAGGAAGCGCCCGAGCCCCTGCCCTCCCCGCGCCTGCCTGCGAGCGCTGGGGACAGAACCCGTGAGGACCCGGGCCATTGCTAAACAACGGCGCGGCCCGGGAGGGAGGGCACCCCGAAGTACTGCCGCCACCCAAAGGGGGGAGGACTTGTGTGGTTAGCGATAGCGGGGATGGACGGGACCTGGAACCGGGCGGCTACACCGCTGCAGCCTCCAGAAAATGAAGCCACGGTGGCCAAGTTGTTCAAAGCCAGAAGCCGGAGGTGCTTCGCGGGTAGCGGGGACAGTGAGGAGGTGTTTTTCCAATTTGTAGTCCCGACTTTCCTGACAACTTCCTGGCCACCAGAGGTGAGGTTTTCATTGGAGCCCGGCAGGCGCCCTTCCCGGCTACGCAGACATCTTGTAATGGTCACACTGGGCCTCCAAGAGCCCCGTCCCTTCCTTCCTGCTCCACACACATTTCTAGACGCTTGTTCTCCAAGCCGCTGCCAGGCCACGGTCCCCTCTGCCTCCCTCAACCGGGGAGCTGCTCTCCAGCTAGCGGGGTGCAAGCAAAGGGGATCCAGGGGCCCGGGGGCCCGGGGCCGGCTCTGGCTGCGGAGGAGGTCATCTTTCCACCCCGGCCCCCGACCGGGCCGCTCCTCTGTCCACAGAGATCCCCCTGTGCGCCGGCTGCGACCAGCACATTCTAGACAGATTCATCCTCAAGGCTCTGGACCGCCACTGGCACAGCAAGTGTCTCAAGTGCAGCGACTGCCACACGCCGCTGGCCGAGCGCTGCTTCAGCCGCGGGGAGAGCGTCTACTGCAAGGACGACTTCTTCAAGTGAGCGGGGCCGCCACGTCCTAGCCGGGAGGACGCGGAGGGGGCCGGGACGCGGGAGCGTGGCCCCCGGGGTGTGTGGCTCAACAGCCAGGTCCCGGGCCTCCTGTCCCCCGGCCGGTGGCCAGGGCTCTGGAAGGCCGGAACGTCAGGAGAGAGTCGCGGTGTGGTCCCCCGAGCCAGCCGCTGTGGGCTTGTGCCCGGGAGTCGCCAGCTCAGTACTGAGGTCTGAGGGTCACAGTTCAAAGCCAGCCAGTGCAGACGATTTCGTTAGGCTCCCTCGCCTCCCGTCAGCCACCGGGAAGCCGGGAGTGGAGCCGAGACTCAGGCGCGGGGTGCCCCGCTCGAGCAGCAAAAGCTAGGGAATGCGGCCCTGCGTGTAAGCCCCGGTGTCGGGACACACGTGTAAGGATCTGTCCCGTAGATTCTGGGAGTTGTTGTTTGTTTTAAGCGGCGCTGCGGGAGACGCGCTTCCCCCCCCCGCGCGCCCCTGGCTCCCCCCCGCGCGCCCCTGGCTTCCCCCCGCGCGCCCCCTCGCTTTCCCCCCGCGCGGGGAGGGAGCGGCGGGCTCCAGGGCGCGGAGGGAACGTCCCGGCGGAGCGGCCCGGCCCCCGGAGCCCGGGGCCGCCGCCGCTCCGGAGGCCCGCCCGGGCCGCCCGCCTCCCCGGAGGGCCGGGCGCGGACCCGCGCGGGGCGTAGGCGCCGCCGGCCGGCCGCCCGGCGCGGGCTGAGCCGCTCCCTCTGCCCGTGCGTCCGCAGGCGCTTCGGGACCAAGTGCG
Organism: Perognathus longimembris pacificus; assembly: GCF_023159225.1. Classification (NCBI taxonomy): domain Eukaryota; kingdom Metazoa; phylum Chordata; class Mammalia; order Rodentia; family Heteromyidae; genus Perognathus; species Perognathus longimembris. The sequence goes on from NC_063161.1 coordinate 161,545,215, forward strand.
CCGCGTGCCAGCTGGGCATCCCGCCCACCCAGGTGGTGCGCCGCGCCCAGGACTTCGTGTACCACCTGCACTGCTTCGCCTGCGTCGTGTGCAAGCGGCAGCTGGCCACGGGGGACGAGTTCTACCTCATGGAGGACAGCCGGCTGGTGTGCAAGGCCGACTACGAGACGGCCAAGCAGCGAGGTCGGTGGGCCGGCGGGGCCCGGCGTGGGCTCGGGGCCGCCCTCGCCCCCCTCCCGGGCCTCCCTCCGCGCGCCGGGGGCCGGGCCGGGGAGCGGGGACCGGAGTGGGGGGGAGAAGAGCCCGGAAATGGTGCGGGCTAAGTGATTACCAGCACTGCTCTGCGTTCGTCACCCGACGTCCCGGACCCCGAAGCCCCAACCTCGCCCGCACTGTTAGAATAAAGGGGCTGGAGGCCGGGGGGGGGGCTGGGGCGGTGGGGGGGCACAGGGTTCCAATAAAGAACCTTGACCCGGCCGTGGCGAGCACCCGACCCCGGGGAGGGCGTTCGGGGTGACCCCGGGCGCCCCCCTCCTCCACAGAGGCCGAGGCGACGGCCAAGCGGCCGCGCACCACCATCACCGCCAAGCAGCTGGAGACGCTGAAGAGCGCGTACAACACGTCCCCCAAGCCGGCCCGCCACGTGCGCGAGCAGCTGTCCTCCGAGACCGGCCTGGACATGCGCGTGGTGCAGGTCAGCGCCCGCCCCGGGGCGGGCGGGGCGGGACCGGGGAGCCCCCGCCGCCCCTCACCCCCCCCGCCCCCCAGGTGTGGTTCCAGAACCGCCGGGCCAAGGAGAAGAGGCTGAAGAAGGACGCGGGCCGGCAGCGCTGGGGGCAGTACTTCCGGAACATGAAGCGCTCGCGGGGCGGCTCCAAGTCCGACAAGGACAGCGTGCAGGACGGGCAGGACAGCGACGCCGAGGTCTCCTTCACCGGTACGGCGGCGCGGGGGCGGGGGGGGCGGGGGGCAGACGGGCCGCCCGCCCGCGTCCAGGGGAGACCTGGGCTCCGCCAGTGCCCGGGGGGGTCTGAGTTTCCTCCTCGGCGCAATCCGTGCACGGACCTTGTCCACACACCCCAAAGCAGACGGGGGGGGCAGGGCCCCGAGGCCCCCCGAGGCCCCCCGAGTCCCCCCGAGCGCGGCCTCTTGAGGGAGGGGCCAGGTCGCCTCTCCGCCTCCCGCACCCGGCAGTGGCTTTTAGGGGGAAAGGCAGCCAGCTTGTCCGGGCATCTTGGATTGGGGAGCAGGGAGATGGGAAAGCACCTCCACCCTCGGCGGGTCCTCACTAGGGGAACCCCAACATGCCCCAGGGCACCCACTCCGCTTCTGGACTGCATTGTAGCCTCAGGCCACGAGCGTAGCCTCTGGGGCTTGGATTTCCACCCGGCAACATGGAGGTGTCGCCCCCCCCCCCCCCGCCCCTCCGGCGGCCGGGAGCCACATTCCTGCCCCCGCGGGGGCTTTCCCGGCCTTTCCCGTGGCCCAGCGGGGGTCCCACCCGCGCTCGGGGCTGGGGGAGGGGCTTCCGCGCGTCACCCCCGCTTCGGGGGCGCCCGGCAGCCCTGACGCCCCGCTTTCCGTTGCAGACGAGCCGTCCATGGCCGACATGGGTGCCGCCAACAGCCTGTACGGCGGCCTGGGGGAGCCCGCCGGGGCCCTGGGCCGGCCCGCCGGGGCCCTGGGCAGCTTCGCGCTGGAGCACGGAGGCCTGGCGGGGCCCGAGCCGTACCGGGAGCTGCGCGCGGGCAGCCCCTACGGCCTGCCCCCCTCCCCCGCCGCCCCGCAGGGCCTCCCCGGCCCCCAGCCCCTCCTCTCCGGCCTGGTGTACCCCGACGCCAGCTTGGGCCTGGTGCCCTCGGGACCCCCGGGCGGCCCCCCGCCCATGCGGGTGCTGGCGGGAAACGGACCCAGCTCCGATCTATCCACGGGGAGCAGCGGCGGCTACCCCGACTTCCCGGCCAGCCCGGCGTCCTGGCTGGACGAGGTGGACCACACGTCGTTCTGACCGAGGCCCCGGGCTCCGCCGGCGCCGAGGCGGGGGTCTTGGTGCTGCCCAGGGCAGGCGAGGGGGCCCAGCGCTCCACGGCCCGGGGCCTCCGAGGCCGGCCGCACCCGAGGCTGGGGACGCCCAGCTGCCCCCCCCCACTCCTCCTGGGGGGCTTCCTGTGGATTCCAGGCTCCTCCCCAGACACGGGGTGACCCGCGTGGCAGCTGTTCTGTAGGCAGTGCCCCCCTTAGGGCCAGGTAACGCGCACTGGGGCCTTCCGTCCCTCCACGGACCAGCAAGGCCCAAACATGGAAGGTTCACTCATCTGCTTTCGGTTCCTAGACGACCATTCCCCTCCCTTCAGGGCCCCAGGGCCACAGCTCTATCTCCCCGGTTTTCTTCGTGCCCCTGGGGGAGGCTGAGCTTCCCGGGGCGCCCCTTCTCCAAGGTCACCCAAGGTCGCCGTCAAGGCCCTCCCCCACGCGCCCGGCCGCTCCACCCTCCACGTCCAGGACACGCCCACCAGCGGCCGCCGTGGCCCGCCGGGGTCCCAGCGGGCCCCCAAACCAGGACCCGGCCACCTGTTGGCTCTGTGACCGTCCCGTGGCTCTTATTTATTCTCTGGTGATCAGCTCTTTCCAAGACTTCAATAAATGTGTCCGTTGGCGTGGCTGGCGCGGCGCGTGTTTGGGGTGGGAGGGGGGCCGGGCTGGGCGCCCAGACGCGTCCCCCGACAGCGCGGAGGCGGGCGGCGGGAGGCAGGGCGGCTCCTCCCACATCTGGGCTCCCTCGGCCCCGGAGGTTGGCCCAGCTCCCGGGCCCTGGGGTCGGTGGCACAGCTGTGTCCCAGGCGGGGAGCAGGGGACCGGGTGTGGCCCGGGGAGGCGGGGACCGAGCGCGGGCCTCACCGCCCGGGCACCGCACCGGCGGCTGCTGGGTGACCAGGGGCGCAGTCACGGGCTCACTGCAGTGTGAATTCCGAGCGAGCCCTCCACGCCCTGCACCCCCCCGCCCCAGAACAGACAGTGGGCGTCCTCTCGAAGGAGAGGCCTCGGGAGAGGAGCGAGGCCCAGCGGCCCCCTCGCCTCCCGTGGGTGCTCCCAGGGAGGCCACGCCCCAAGCGGACCTCAGCCCTTCCCACTGGGGGACCGCCTCCCAGGGCCCCCTCGAGGCTGGAGACTGGGGTGCAGGCGGGGCCCTGCCCGGTGTGGTCAGGGGAAGCTGCTAGGGGCTGCGGTGCCCACCCCCAAGGCTCCCGGGGCTGTTCTGCCGGGAGGGGGGACGGGTGGGGGCTGGCTGCGGTGAGGGTCGCCCTTCCCTGAGTCCCACAGGGCCAGTAACCAGGGTCCAGGGCGGGGAGGGAGGAGGGTGGAAGGGGAGAAGGGAAAGAGAAAGGGAAAGGGAGGAAGGGAAGGTCGGGGTCCAACTCTGCGGGGCGGCCGTGCTGGAACCGGAGCGCCAGGGGGAGGGACGTTCGGAGGACGGGGCTGGTGCGGGGCCGTGGGGGCCAGGCCGCCCTTCAGCCGCTCAGGACTGACTCAGAGCCGAGCCCACGCCCCGGAGCGGAGCCGGGGTGCCGAGGGGGGCGCCGGTGGCCCCCACGGAGGCTCCAGCGCGGCCCGCGGGCCGGCGGGCAGGAGGGAGCTGGCGCTCGCCCTCCGCAGCCCCGGGGCAGCCCCGGGATGGGAGAGGGGGCGTCGGGCTGCCCCGGGGGACGCGGGGGCGGGCGGGGGCGGGCGGGCCCAGGCCCTGCAGAGGGAGGCAACCTGGGGCTTGAAGCTCTGCGGTGCTGCGGGGGGTGCGTGGCTGTGCTCCTGGGCTGGGGGGGGGTTGATGGGTGTGGGGGCAGGGGGGAGGGCGTGGCTGTGCTTCTGGCGGGGGTGGGGGTGGGGGTGGGAGCCGCAGTCACAGATCACAAATCTCCGAGCTTTCACCCCGGGAGCTGCCCGGGCCTGGGAGACGTTTTAGGGGCAGACAAAGAAATGCTAAGTGTCCCCTGGGGCTTTTGCTTGTCCCCGAGAGGGGCCTGCAACCCCCATTCCCCACGGCCTTGTAGAGCAGGTGGGGGGGGGCAGGAGGGGCTGGCGGGAGGGTCCAAGCAGGTCGGTGGGGGCCCAGCATAGAACCCCCAGCCCTGCTCTCCCGGCCCCTCAGGCTGTCTGCTGGAATGCAGACCCAGGCCCTGGAACCAGGGGGTGGAGGGAGGAACCCCGAGGGGGAGGGGCGGGGGCCGAGGAGGAAGATGGTGCCCGGGCTCCAGTCTGCAAAGAGAGTGTGGAGTAGTGGGTGTCTGCCAGGAATACAGGGTCCTGGGGCCGGGCCTCTTGGTAGGGTGTAGGGGGGCAGAGGCTGGGAGGCAGAAGAGGGAACCCTGGGTGTGACCAGAGGGGCCTCCCCTGAGGATTGGGGGGAGGGGGGAGGGGGAGGGCTGCTAGCTTAGGGACTTGGGGCTTGGGGCGGGGGGAGCTGCTGTGGGGGTGAGGAGTGGGGCGGGAACTCCAGTCTTCACTTTCCAGCTGAGGAGCCAGGGCCACCGAGCCAACCCCTCACGTCCCCCCTCCCCCGGGGGCTGGGGGCGAGGAGAGGGGGCGGGGCCGTGGGTGGGGGGGGAGGACGTGGGCCAGGCTCTTCGGCCGGCACCTGGCTTGCCCACCTGGGGTGTAATGAGGGTCACCGCGGGACAGGAAGGTTCCCGAAGGTAAAGACAGCCATGGCGAGGAGGAACATGCATCCGTCAAATGGGCACTGTGGTGCCCTTGGGCCCCCGTGACCAGGGGTGGCCGGGGGACTGGGGACCCCGGAGCCCTCTCCTCTCCCTTGCCTTGACCAGGTTGGTTCCTGAGGCCCAACCCCCCTGCACCCACACAAAGCCGGAGGAGGCCCCCTGCACCCACCCGGCGGCTGGTTTGATAAATCGGCGGGTTTCTCCAAGTCCCCGCCCGCAGCGCTAAACCCCAGGGGCCATCGCGATCAATTCTTTAAGCCCATAATTGTTCAAATTACTTGAGCAACATAAAACATTAATTTTAAGAAATTTAATGGAAAAAAAGCTCTTTAAACCCACGAGGAGATAAATGGCGCCCGGTGTGGCCGCCTTTTCTCCATACCTTGATGACATTGAAGAATCTGGAAGTTATTTACATTTTCGTCCTCCGCGGAGGGTGTTGACAAGCTTTTGGCTGCGGCAGGGTGCGGGGGGGGGCGCCCCCTCCCCTCTAATTAATGGGGGGGGCAGCGGCTTCATCAGCGGAACTTTCATCCGTCTGCCCGGGCGACCCGGTGATGGCTTCCCACCCCGAAGGCCCGGGCTGCTGCGGCTCATTTTTAATCACAAAACCAGTCCGCCCTGAGCAGCAGAGACACTGTGGGCACTGGGAAGCAGGAGGGAGATGGGGTGGAGTCTGAGCCCCTGGCAGGTGCGCGGGCAGGAGCAGGGTCACACCCCCCCCCCCCCGTTGGTGTCACACAGCCAGCCCTCGTGCCCTCAGTTTACCCTCTCCTGCCCCTGCCAATCATCTTGGTGAGCTGGCCTCAGCCAGGTGGCCGCCTATGTGTGCAGGCCCGCGGCTGGACAGGGTCCTGGGAGCTTGGGGAAGGCTTGCGGGTGGGGGGGAGGGAGGGAGGGAGGGAACACCAGCCTGGGGTCAATGCTTTCCCATCCGCTCAGTTCACCAGCTGCACTGTGTGTCTGTGGCGAGTCCGTCAGCCTCTCTGAGCCTCCGGGAGCAGGGGGAGAAGCAGGCTGAGGTGCGGCTCCGGAAGGGGGCAGGAAGTGCTTGCACACTCACACGAAGGTGAGCGAGGAGGGAGCGAGCTGGCTGGGAGCTGGTGACTCGCGCCTGGAATCCTGGGCTACCGAGGGGGCTGGGGTCTGAGGATCGCAGTGAGGAGCAGCTCAAGAGGCAGGGTGACGACTAGGAAATGGGCGAAGGAGCTAAAGGAGACCTCACAGGAGAAGAGATAAACATGGTGAAGAAACATAGGAGGAAATGCTCAACATCCCTGGCAGTAAAGGAAATGCAAATAAAAACAACCCTGAGATACCACCTCACCCCAGTCAGAATGGCCTACACTCTGAACTCAGGCAACAACAAATGCTGGAGGGGGGGGCGGGGAAAGAGGAACCCTTCTCCACTGTTGGAGGGAGTGCAAATTAGTACAACCACTTGGAGAACAGTATGGAGGTTCCTCAAAAAGCTCAATATAAACCTACCCTATGACCCGGCCATACCACTCTAGGCATCTATCTGAACAGCAGGTCCCAAGATATCAAAAAGACATTTGTACTTCCATGTTTCGTGCTGCACAATTCACAATAACCAAAATATGGAAACAACCCAGATGCCCCTCCACAGACGAATGGATCCAAAAAATATGGGTACCTATACACAATGGAATACTACATAGCGATTAGGAATGGTGAAATATTGTTATTCGCAGGGAAATGGTCAGAACTCGAACAAATAATGTTGAGGGAGACAAGCCTAGAACACAGAAAACAAAGGGGCATGATCTCCCTGATATATGACTGTTAAGATGGGGTGACGGGGAGACAGTAGAGACCAGGTCTGTGAAACCAAAAATTGCTTGTCAAATGGTATTTACCACATGTGTGGGGCAGCGACCCAACATTAAGTAACTAAAACCAAACAACTACTAAACATAAAAAGTCTAAAATAGATCTCTCAGTGGATCACAATAGCTCAACAGCTATGTATATATGCTCATATAAGACAAGGATAAGCAAACTCTATTGTTGACGTTATATTTAAAGTTCTTGATGAATTTCCTTTGGCGTATGCCACGTGGCTACGGTATATGATTTTGGTACACTGGGTATTGTATATATGGCTACCTGACCTAGGGAAGGGAAAGAAAAACAAAGGTGTAAGATATCACAAGAAATGTACTCACTGCCCTACTATGTAACTGTACCCCTTGTGCACAACACCTTGTCAAAAAAAAAAGAAATAAAGTAAAAAGAGGTAGGGTGCCAAACCCTGACAGAACAAAAAAGCTCAAGCCAGCACCCTGAGTTCAGGTCCCCCCCCCCCATGTATGCACGCACGCACAGGTGCACCGTGCACTCCCCTGCAGCCTCTGGGCCTGCGGAGGAGAGAAGCCGGGGCACAGGGCTGGCGGCAGCCAGGACTCCAGGTTGTTTGGATGAGGGGGGACCCCCTCCCCCCGTGGCCACCGGAGGGGGAGGGAGCTGCTGGTGGAAGGTGGCAGAACTGCCCAGTCTCCCTTTAAAGTGCTTGGTTTTGTTATACAAATTTAACCTTCCTACAAAAGGGGCTCAACTCACTCCCCACCCAGGGTGGAGCTGAGATCTGAGGATCCCGGGAGGGTGAAGCCAGCCCCCGCTGGAAAGCCCGGGGAGACTCCGACAAACCCCCCAAAAAGCAGAAGTGGAGCTGTGGCTCAAGTGGGAGAGCATTAGCCTTAAGTATACATGCTTAAGTGGCCAGGCTCTGAGTTGAAGCCCCAGGACACACACACACACACACACACACACACACACACACCCCAGACCCCCATCCCTGGGCTGGCCTACCCTGGCTGGAAGCCTTGTTTGACCTCTAAAAGGTCATAGGTCAGGGCCTGTGATGTTCCCAGTGACACAGTGACATAAGACCTCTTCACCGGCACCTCCTCTTCCTTTGCTAGGCGAACAATGCCCCAGCACCGAGGGGAGGGGCGGGGGCAGTGTCCCTCACCCACCCCGGGAGGAGGGCTGAGCAGGCAGCTGGGGGGGGGAGCAACCCAGCTACACCAGCCCACCCCCCACCAAACTGCCCTCTGCCAGGCCTGGCCGTCCACAGCCTCTCCAGGTGGAGGCAGCAGGTGGGCAGCCTCTGGGGTGTGGTGGGGTCCCCCTCCCCACCATCCTGTCGTGGGGCAGTGCCCAGGGGGAGCTGGGGCTGGGGGGGGGACTCCCAGGGGCTCCCCAGGCTGGCTGCCCCACCCACTTGGGAATGCTTTGTTCTGAGCTCCCGTTAGTGCTGGGAGGGACAAGGTTTAAATTTTAATTAGCAGCTTTCTCTTATGCAAACGCTCCTCATTAAGCTAAGTGTCCCATTCGTTAACGTGGAGCCGGTGGGGGTGGCGCCGCTGTCAGGCCGGAGCCCGCTGGAAATGGATGGCTGCCCGGAGTTTCGTTCCGGTCCCCGGCAGGGCCACGCCAGGCCTTGGCTGTGGGGGTGTTGGGGGGGTGACGCTGTACCCCTTCGGCCTTCGGGAGGCGTGGACACTGGGGCTCACGGGAAGAGCTGGGCCGCACTGGCCGGGCTGTCAGAGAGGTGCGATTTTAGGGGGCCTGACATCACAGGCCCACCTGGGGACTCCGGCCAGAGACTTCCCGCTCCCTCCACCCGTTCTCCCCCCCCCCCCAGCAGGGAGGGCTGCCTGGCCAGGGCTGGCCGCCACAACCACGGCTTGACTTTTGTTACACAGGCATTGTGGGCTCATTGGGAGAATCTGGGAGATGGGGGGCTCCTCTGCCCCTCCCCATGCTTTGATTCCTCATGCCCCTGCCTGGCTCAGGGCGGGGCTGGAGGGCAGCCCAGACTCTGGGGGTCACTTGAGAAGTTCTGCTAGGAAACCTGCCCCTTCCCACCCCCCCCCCTGTTCCTGGGGCTGTCAGTGACCCCAGGAGACCAGGTTCAAGCTGGGGCACCTGGTCACCCGAGGCCCGGGAGGCTGGCACCTGACTCCCTCTAAAGAGACAATCCTCAGGCGGGGGCTTTCCTCCTGTACACTTCCTCTTACTTTCTAGAACGTTCTAGAAAGGCTGCTCCTCCTCCTCCCTACAGGATTCTCATCTATCTCTAATGGGGCTTCTACCCCAGCCCCAATGGGTCCTACCTATATATTGTTTTTGTTGTTGCTTTTTTTTGGTCGTGCATGGGGCTTGAACTCAGGTCTGGGCGCTGTCCTTGAGCTCTTCCACTCAAGGTGATTCCATGGAGGTAAGAGTCTCACAGACTTTCCTGCCCAGGCTGGCTCTTACCTACTGAGTAGCAAGGATACAGGGTGAGCTACCAGGCCCGCCGGTTCCTTCCTGTTAGCTAAGGTCCCTATAGTTTCTCAAACTGTAGTCAGGGGCCTCCTTGTGAAGCATGTGGTAAGCTTGGGAGTCACCTGGAGAGTTAGAAGTAGAGACCAGAGCCAAGACCCCACAGGGGGACCCCGGGTCCCGGGCAGCCGCGGGGGAGGGGTCTGGAGCTCAGGAGAGTCTGAAGGACGGCTGGACGCAGAGGGACGGCTGGATGCAGGGCCTGGCACCGTTGCTGATGGATTCATTTCTGTGTGGCTGTGGATCAACCTGGGAAGAGCCCTCCCTCCCGTGCCCAGAATGGAGGACCAGGGCGAGGGGCTCTGCTTGCCTCCCCGTCGTTGTCCCATTTCTCTAAACCGAAGGTTGCGGGGAGGGCTGTTCTCCAGGGAATCTGCTAACAGGAGGGGTGGCGGGGCGGGAGCCCGAGCCCAGTGTGGGCTCTGGGGTGTGCGTGTTCGGAAGGAAGGTCTGCTGGTGCGAGGTGGCGCCCGGTGTCTGAGCTCCTGCTTCCTGGCACGGCTCTGTGTCTTGGGGCGCAGCCTTGGGAATGCTCCCACCGCGCGCTTAACCTTGTGGGCCGGCCCGCAGCTCAGTCCTCACGAGTGGGTCCCTAAAGGACCACAGAGGTCAAGGAGTCTTCACCTGTCACCTGGTGGGAGTGTCTTCCTAGGTGGGGCGGTGGGGCGTGTCTTCCCAGGTGGGGTGGTGGGCGTGTCCTCTTAGGTGGGGCGGTGGGCGTGTCTTCCTAGGTGGGGCGGTGGGCGTGTCTTCCTAGGTGGGGTGGTGGGCGTGTCTTCCTAGGTGGGGCGGTGGGCGTGTCTTCCTAGGTGGGGTGGTGGGTGTGTCTTCCTAGGTGGGGCGGTGGGCGTGTCTTCCTAGGTGGGGTGGTGGGCGTGTCCTCTTAGGTGGGGTGGTGGGTGTGTCTTCCTAGGTGGGGCGGTGGGCGTGTCTTCCTAGGTGGGGTGGTGGGCGTGTCCTCTTAGGTGGGGTGGTGGGCGTGTCCTCTTAGGTGGGGCGGTGGGTGTGTCTTCCTAGGTGGGGTGGTGGGCGTGTCCTCTTAGGTGGGGTGGTGGGCGTGTCCTCTTAGGTGGGGTGGTGGGCGTGTCCTCTTAGGTGGGGTGGTGGGCGTGTCCTCTTAGGTGGGGCGGTGGGTGTGTCTTCCTAGGTGGGGCGGTGGGCGTGTCTTCCTAGGTGGGGCGGTGGGCGTGTCTTCCTAGGTGGGGTGGTGGGCGTGTCCTCTTAGGTGGGGTGGTGGGCGTGTCCTCCTAGGTGGGGTGGTGGGCGTGTCCTCCTAGGTGGGGTGGTGGGCGTGTCCTCCTAGGTGGGGTGGTGGGCGTGTCTTCCTAGGTGGGGTGGTGGGCGTGTCCTTCTAGGTGGGGTGGTGGGCGTGTCTTCCTAGGTGGGGTGGTGGGCGTGTCTTCCTAGGTGGGGCGGTGGGCGTGTCTTCCTAGGTGGGGTGGTGGGCGTGTCTTCCTAGGTGGGGCGGTGGGCGTGTCTTCCTAGGTGGGGTGGTGGGCGTGTCTTCCTAGGTGGGGTGGTGGGCGTGTCTTCCTAGGTGGGGCGGTGGGCGTGTCTTCCTAGGTGGGGTGGTGGGCGTGTCTTCCTAGGTGGGGTGGTGGGCGTGTCCTCCTAGGTGGGGTGGTGGGCATGTCTTCCTAGGTGGGGTGGTGGGCGTGTCTCCTCGGGTCACGGGGCGGTGGGCGTGTCCTCTTAGGTGGGGTGGTGGGCGTGTCTTCCTAGGTGGGGTGGTGGGCGTGTCCTCCTTTTTTTCCCCACAGGAAAACTTAAAATATTTTATTGTGATTCTCTAGGTAATCTGAGAATTGCTACATCTTTGGTATCTATAATTGTAATACTTTTGGGTAGGTACTTTTGTAGAGGCACTTATGGGATCAGAAAATACAAAATGATTAGTTGTAGCACCTTTTAATATAAATAGAAATGCACTGCTGCGGAGGTAAAAGAAAAAGTCTTAGAACTTTGTTTGGGAATCTATAAATAAGTTGGTTCTTTCCCATCAGTTCTGCATAATCTCCTCTAACTGCATTGTCTTATTGGTGATATGCTTTAACTTCTTGGCCAGAAAGAATCCATAGCAAAATTCAGATTTAGAGTCCCAAAGTAAACTGGATCTTAATCAATTTGAACTTTAAAATATGATATGTTTACAAAAAGTTGCTTTAATAAGCAACTATTAAAATTCCATTACATTTTTGTAAGCTTGCAATAACAACCTTTGTTTAAAAAAATACAGTAGTAAAGGTTGAGGTATAAATGTTCACAAAATATACTTTGTCTTGTTACACTAAAAATGTTCATCTTGTATATGTAGGAATCTCTAATGGCCAATTCCGTTTTCACTTTCTCTGCCTTTGCAGTAATTTTTAGGGTCAGGATGCTGATTGTAAACTTCAAGTCTTCCTTTACATTTCATAGTCATTTTCTTCCTGTTGGGCAGTAGGGATAAACTACAGTTATTCCGTAGAGGTGAGATAGTTGCTCTGGAAGATACTCGTCCGTGAATTCACCACTGTGTTTATTCACTGATATCACACCATCCCTCCTCCAATCTGCGTGGTGAAAGTGATCTGCGTAGCTGATGATGCTGAAGGGGTAGTTGAGGTTGTTTTGGATCACACGCCACCCAGTGCCTTCGGTTTCTTGGTTCCTGCATCTGCCCAGCAGAGGAGTTTGGAGAAGGGGTCAAAGGTTAACCCATTGGGTAATCCAATGTCTTTATTGACCAGGCTTCTTCGGTTTTCCAATGTCTTTATTGACCAGGATTCTTCGGTTTTCTTCATCTGAAGGAGATGTTTCAATTTTAGGAGCTTCTCCGTTCCACTCTGTCCAGTACCAGTTTCCTCTGCTTGGATCCACGGTGATGGCGCGGGGGTTCACCAGATCCGTGTGGAAGAGGACCTTGCGCTCAGAGCCATCCAGCCGGGCCCTCTCCAGCTTATCCAGGCCACGGTCCGTCCAGTACATTGTTCTACGGAAGTGATCAATGGCACGTCCTTCAGGGCTAATCAGACCTGAATTAATGATCGTCTCGGGCTCTGCTCCCGGTTCTAAGCTCACACGGCTGATGGTCCGTCCAGCATAGTGCTCCAGCAGGCTTTCCCTCCAGCGCTCACACCCTGGCCGAGGCCTCTGGGTGGGCTCTGGTGGTGGGCCACAGTGAGGTGGGGTGGAGCCAGGGGGAGTCTGGGTGCCAGGGACTTCGTGGCCATCAAGGTCCACACACCAGCAGAAGCCAGTGCTGCCGTGGCACTGCAGGGGCAGGAAGTTGCCCTGGTCATGGCACTGGGGGATGTGGAGCCGAGCACCAGGGCAGGCAGGCTGTGCTTGTGCAGGGCGCGGCTGCTGTTCACAGGGCTTCAGGCCTGAGGTAGAGGCAGGTGAGCACTGGAATCCATCTCCGGGGTACCCAGGTTGGGTGGGCGTGTCCTCTTAGGTGGGGTGGTGGGCGTGTCTCCTCGGGTTGCGCGGTGGTGGGCGTATCCTCTTAGGTGGGGTGGTGGGCGTGTCCTCTTAGGTGAGGTGGTGGGCGTGTCCTCTTAGGTGGGGTGGTGGGCGTGTCTTCCTAGGTGGGGTGGTGGGCGTGTCTCCTCGGGTTGCGCGGTGGTGGGCGTATCCTCTTAGGTGGGGTGGTGGGCGTGTCTTCTCAGGTCACGCGGTGGTGGGCGTGTCTTCCTAGGTGGGGTGGTGGGCGTGTCTTCCTGGGTGGGATGGTGGGCGTGTCTTCCTAGGTGGGGCGGTGGGCGTGTCCTCTTAGGTGGGGTGCTGGGCGTGTCTTCTTAGGTGGGGCGGTGGGCATGTCTTCCTGGGTGGGATGGTGGGCGTGTCTTCCTGGGTGGGATGGTGGGCGTGTCTTCCTAGGTGGGGCGGTGGGCGTGTCTTCTTGGGTGGGGCGGTGGGCGTGTCCTCTTAGGTGGGGCGGTGGGCGTGTCTCCTCGGGTCACGGGGCGGTGGGCGTGTCTCCTCGGGTCACGGGGCGGTGGGCGTGTCTCCGCGGGTCACGGGGCGGTGGGCGTGTCTCCGCGGGTCACGGGGCGGTGGGCGTGTCTCCGCGGGTCACGGGGGCGGTGGGCGTGTCTCCGCGGGTCACGGGGCGGTGGGCGTGTCTCCGCGGGTCACGGGGCGGTGGGCGTGTCTCCTCGGGTCACGGGGCGGTGGGCGTGTCTCCGCGGGTCACGGGGCGGTGGGCGTGTCTCCGCGGGTCACGGGGCGGTGGGCGTGTCTCCGCGGGTCACGGGGCGGTGGGCGTGTCTCCGCGGGTCTCCCTGCACCGGCTGCCCCCCCCCCCCCCCCCCGCGGGGTCCCTGTGGACGGAGGAGCAGCTGCACCACGCGGTCCCCTGCGCGGGTTCCAGGGCCTGTTTTGGAGGTGCAAGCGCGGGGTGCGGCTGGGCTTCGGGGGCGAGGGGCTCCGGGTGGAGGAGGAATCAGAAGAGCGGGAAGGCGTCAGCGGAGCCCCCGCCTCGCGGGCCTTCTTCAGGAGCTCCCGGTGCCCGTAGTCCAGGGCCCAATGCATGCGCCCCCCCCCAGGCCCCCGGGGCTGAGCGCAGATCTGCGGGGTCCCCTGGTGTTGGGGACTCCTGGCAGGAGCCCCCGGGAGCTGCTCCCAGCATGGGCAGCCATGCAGGGGTGATGGGGGCCCCTGGGTGTGGGGTCTGGGCAGCTTGGAGTCTGGCATCTCATTTAAAGTGGAGGTAGAAGGGGGGCTGGGGGGGTGGCGGCAGGGAGGAGGGGTGTCCTAGAAAAGGTGGAGTCAGGAATGAAGGAGGAAAACCATGAGGCTCAGAGAGGGCGTTGGGCTGTGGACCCCCAAAACTGCGTCCCACTGTAACCCCTGAGAACACAGCAACTGCCGGGAATTGACTGCGTCCGCCTCACGCAGTGTCCTGTCACCCGGGGACAGAGCCACCCCCCCCCCCCCGGGCAGCCCTCCCCTCTGGGCGTCACCTCTGATGCCCTCCAGCCCAGAAGGCCCTGGACACCGCCATTCTCCAGCCCCGGGGATCCAGGCCTTCCCGCCCCAGCTCCCCACGAGGAGATGAGGGAATGACGCTACCGGGTGGGCTGGGCCCCCAGGACTGTCCAGAGGGGCTGGCATTGACCCGCCCTGTGGCCCATCTCTCCCCACACCCATCCTCTGGCCCCCATCTCCCGCCCCACATCTGGCCATCCATCTGGCTCTTTGTGTGGAGGCCACAGGCAGGTGGGCGTGGCTTGAGGGTCTAGGAGGGTCAGCCTCCCCCCCCCCCCAGGCCAGCCTCCTGCCCAGGTCCTCACCCCCGCCCCCAAGTGGTTCTTAAACAGAGTTGTCTTAAGCTGGTTATAAAGAGGTTGATGGGCCTGGAGTCCAACAGTGGGGGGTAGAGACTGAGACGCCAGAGGCCCGGCTGACCCCTTCCTCGTGCCAGAAAGTCCTTGGCTGTCCCCTGGTCCTGAGCCAAGCTCTGCCATGCTGGCCCTGCGTGAGCTGCTGTCGGGAGTCTTGAGCACGGTCTTGCGGTTATGGGGCCCGAGGAGAGATGGGGAAAGAGGCGGCGTCGGAGGGCGGGGCAGAGCAGAGCGTGAGATGAGGAGACAGCTTTGGGGTGCAGAGCCTGAGATGAGGAGACAGCTTTGGGGTGCAGAGCGTGGAGATGAGGAGACAGCTTTGGGGTGCAGAGCGTGGAGATGAGACAGCTTTGGGGTGCAGAGCCTGAGATGAGGAGACAGCTTTGGGGTGCAGAGCGTGGAGATGAGACAGCTTTGGGGTGCAGAGCGTGGAGATGAGGAGACAGCTTTGGGGTGCAGAGCCTGAGATGAGGAGACAGCTTTGGGGTGCAGAGCGTGAGATGAGGAGACAGCTCTGGGGACAGCAGGACTTCCAGCCAGCTTCAAATCCACGTCTGTCCTCAGCCCCTCGGAGTCCCCTCCCCTCGTATCTGGGGAAAGTAAGGCCCGAACAATGCCTTAGTGTGGGGTTTGTTTTTTTTCACAGTAAGTATAATTTAACTGGAAAAAAGTTAGAATTTAAAAAACAACAACGAAGAATGTCCCCACCGTGCGTTCATTTTAAGTTTAGGAACACTTCCAAGTGTGAGTTAAGGAAGCCTACATAGTTGCTCTTTTTCTGGTTCAGTGCTGGTTGCCTAAGGCGCCATCAGTCACGCGGAGCAAGGAGGAGCCGGAGGAGCTGCGGAGCGGAGGACGGAGCAGCCCGGCTCCCGGCCGCCCCGGTCAGGAGCGGAGGACGGAGCAGCCCGGGTCCCGGCCGCCCCGGTCAGGAGCGGAGGACGCAGCAGCCCGGCTCCCGGCCGCCCGGCTCAGGAGCGGAGGACGCAGCAGCCCGGCTCCCGGCCGCCCGGGTCAGGAGCGGAGGACGCAGCAGCCCGGCTCCCGGCCGCCCGGGTCAGGAGCGGAGGACGCAGCAGCCCGGCTCCCGGCCGCCCGGCTCAGGAGCGGAGGACGCAGCAGCCCGGCTCCCGGCCGCCCGGGTCAGGATGTTTTCTGGAGCGACGGGTCACATTTGTGGCACTTTTTCTTTATGTCCAACAAGTGAGAGCACTGAAAAAGCGACAACTCCGGGCGCCGGCAGCTCACTCCGAGAATCCTCCGCACACTCCGGAGGCCGAGGCTGCACCACGGGGCGTTGAAGACTTGGACGGAGCCTTTTCTCTCGCGGCAGCGGCCATCTGCCCCCCCCAGCCACGCGAGAGCCCGCGAGCAGGAAGACCGGGGTCCAGGGCTGCCCAGATAGAAAGCCCAATAGAGTCCGTCTCGGGGAAAGCTGGGGGCGGTGGGGGTGTCTGTCATCCTGGCGGTGGCGGGGAGCCTAAAGTGGGGAGCGCTGGACGAGCCCCGAGTCCCCGGGCAGGAGACGAGACCCGATCTCAAGAAATAACGCACGCAGAAAGAGGATGGCGGCTCAGGGTAGAGCACCTGCCTCGGATGAGGCCCGGGGTTCAAACGCTAACGCCCCCTTTACCACCACAAACAAAGGGGGGGGGAGTGAGATACTGCGTTCAAATGTGTAAGAGAGCCCGTGGATCTGTCACGCTTTCCGATCTGGTTTTGTACGGTGGGCATCGACGCGCAGGCAACGCTGAGGGGTGTTCTTGGTGGTGGTGGCTTCGCGTTTCCTCTTCTGGGACGGGGTCTGCGTGGAGCCGGGCTGACCTCCCCCGGGGGTCTTCCCGTCACAGCTCTGGGCCACCACGCCCAGCTGAGAGTTCTAATCCGACGCTTAAAGCAGCTGTATCGAATACTCTTGTGTGCCAAAAATAAAAATATAGGATGCTGGTATTTGTCACTTTGAATTGTCTTTGCCTAGTTTGCAGTGTGAGTATCCGTGTGTGTGTGTGTGTGTGTGTGTGTATGTGTGACTCCTGTATCGCTCACCTCCTGTCCCGAGCATCGCCTGGGTGTGTGTGACTCCCGCCCTCCCTCCCCCCACCCCCCACCCCCCCCCAGCCGATGTGCGCCCCCTCACGCCATGGAGACAGATACCGACCGTAAGTCCTCGGGATCACAGTTTGAAGGGGCTGTGAGACTCTAACCTCCAGTAAACCACCCAAAAAAGGCGGAGGTGGCGCTGCGGCTCCGGGGGTGGAGCGCTGGCCTTGAGCAAAAAGACAGTGCCCAGGCCCTGAGTTCAAGCCCCAGGACTGACAAGAAAAAGAAGGATGCCTTCCGATCGGAACCTGGGTTCCTCCGCACAGGACTTGGCGGTGAGGGTGTGGTCTGGTGGCGGGGAGGCAGCCCAGGCCGGGGGGATGGGGGGGGTGGGGGGGAGCCCCACCCGAGGACGGCGTCCGGGGGGAGGCACAGTTGGGGTCAGGACGGGAAGGCCAGTGGCCACAGAGGCGGAGGGCGGAGGCAGCGTGGCGGCGAGCCACCCTTCCCGCGGGAGGCCGCAGCCCTCGAAGCTGCCGGAGGCCTGGAGCCGCTTCACGACCCCCCCGCCCCCCCCCCGCTGCCCCTCCCGATCTCAGACCTGTGTCCCCGGCCCCCAGAGGGTCAGAAGGGGCTGTGGCGCCTGGGATTCCTGAGGGAGGACGAGGGCCCGGGCCAGCCGGGGAAAACCACGGGTGTCCTCCTCAGTCCCCGAGGCCTGCCACGCCGCCCCCCACCCCCGCCCAGCTCCCCCTCGCGTCTGCCGCCCACACGGCCACCCCCTTGCCCCGCGGTCCCCGCGGCTGACGGGCTGGGGGTGGGGGAGGGGAGGACAGGTCCCTTGGCCCCCCCCCGCCCCCCAAAGGCCCAGAGACCCTGCTCTGGCCTCCCAAATCCGACAATATTAGAAAGGATTTGTGTCCCCGGTGAATAATGCGAAGTTAAATTACATCCACTCCGGCTTAAATTTTCATATTCCTATTTCTCATCTCCATAAAGAAATTCTATTTGCAGGGCTCCTAGGTGGCCGGGCCAGCTGCTGGGGTGCTCTTTAATGAAATTAGTCCTGGGGCGGGGCGGCGAGGTAGGCCGAGTGGGCGGCTCCGGCTGCTGGGGGAAAAGGTAAAAGGTCACAGTTCAAATTATTTATCTCCCTAATCACTTAACAGAGCACATACATTATGTGTCAGAAGCGGCCGGGCCGCTGATCTACGAGGACGTGGGAGTTGGGGGACCCACCGTGAGGCTCAGCGAGGACACCCCAGCACAGGGAGGCCCTGGCACCCGGCTCAGGAGAGGGAGGGAGCCCGCCGCTCTAGGACCCCCCCCCCACCCAGGGCAGGGAAGAGAGGGGGACCTGCCTTTGGGGTGCTGGGGTTCCAGACAGAATGATCTGGAAAGAAGTGGGGTCAGAAGAGCCCCTGGGAGCACCAGGATCCAGGGAGCAGAGTCCACGAGGAAGGAAGCGGCCCCTGGAAGGAGAGTCTGCTACGAAGCCAGGGCCTGGGAGGGAGGCGGCCAGACCCGCGGCCGAACGGATTCCTGGGTCCCGAAACTCGACGCGGAGCCCCTTAGCTGAGGTTCACAATGCTTTTCATTTTTGTTTTTGGTCAGTTGTGGGGCTTGAACTCAAGGCCTGGGCGCTGTCCTGGAGCCTCTGTGCGCAAGGCTGGCTCTCTACGCTTGAGCCACAGCGCCACTTCTGGGTTTTGAGTGGTTAATTGGAGATAAGAGTTGTACAGGGACGTTTCTGCCCAGGCTGGCTTCGAACCACCATCCTCAGATCTCAGCCTCCCAGGTAGCTAGGATGACAGGTGGGGGCCACTGGTGCCCAGCTAAATGGTTTTGTTTTTTTTAATGATTTTTGTTGTTGTTGTTGTTGTCAGTCCTGGGGCTTGAACTCAGGGCCTGGGCGCTGTCCCTGAGCTCTTTTGCTCAAGGCTAGCGCTCTACCACTTTGAGCCACAGCGCCACTTCCAGTTTTCTGGGGTTAATTCGGGGATAAACATCTCATGGGTTTTCCTGCCTGAGCTAGCCTTGAACTGCAATCCTCAGATCTCAGCCTCCTGAGTAGCTAGGATTCGAGGTGTGAGCCTCCGGTGCCCGGCTGAAGGGTTGGTTACTTCTTTATTTTAGGTGTGAGACGAGGACTTGAACTTGGTGCCGTCACATTGGCTCATTGGCTGAGCCAGCCAATTGGCTCCCAGCTGAGCCAAGCCTCCAACTCCTCCAACATTGATGGTTCACCACCCTGCTCCCCAGGCCTCTGGGCTGGCTCTCGGCTGCTAGGCACGGTAGCCCGAAGCCCCTCCTGGGCCAGGCCCGGCTTGCCCACCGGTCCGCCCTTCTGTCTTGGCCTGCAGTCGGTCCCCTCTCCCTTCAGTGTGCCGAGGGGGCCCAGAGCCTGGCCAGGGAGCACTGCGGCCCTGGGTGCTGCACTACCCTCACTTTCTACTTGTGGCACTTAATCTGTGTGAGCAGCTGACCCCCAATATATCTCCGTGTATTGATCAGCTTTAGGCTGATAGAAGTTCAAGCTCAGAAGGTCCTGCTCTCTGACCCCCAAATAGGGTATGAATCTCAATCGAATAGACTGATATTCACACTTGCTTTCCACACCGGCCCGGGGCTGCGGGGAAATCAATGAGGATGGAAGGAGAGTCACGATTTATAGAACACCTGCCATTTTAATATTAGGATAAATGTTATATTGCCCTGGGGGGGCCTGGGGGGTCGCCCGGAAAATATTTCTTAGAGAGCTGTTTCTGTTGGAAGATGATGTGCAATGGGATTTTATGAAGTCAAATTTATAGACCTCATTTAGGCTTATAATTTAAAACTCCTGATGAGAAAGACATTAAGTAGAGTGCCCGGGTGGGGGGTGGGCGCTCCCCGAGCCGAGCCGCGTCGCGGGAGAGCAGCCCCTGGCGGGCCGGGGCCCCGGGCCTGGGAGGGCCCCGCGAGGCCCCGGACTCCGGCCCGAGCAGCAGGCGCGGGGGGGTGGGGAGCCCGCCTGGGGTGGGGGGCCCCGTGGGCACGGACGCGCCCACTCACCTGCTGTGCCAGTCCTGAGCCTTGAACGCAGGACGTGGGTGGGCACTGGCCCCGAGCTTGTTCACTCGGGACTGGCACTAGCGCGTGGATCGCCGCGCTCCCTCAGGCGTGTGCGGGTCTCGTGGCCCTCGCTGCCCGCCGGCTTCCCGGTCCTCCGCGTCAGCCTCTGGGAGGCGGCTCGGGCTGAGGAGCGGGCTGCACGGTGGGGCCCGGGACCCCAGCCAGGGCCCGAGGGGCCACCGGAGAGCGGCGGAGAGGCCAGACGCCCGGGGCCGCGGTGTCGGCACGGCGTCTGTTGGAAGGGTGAGCGTCTCTCGCGCCTCTGGGCCTCAGTTTCCCCAGCCTAACTGGAGAGGTCTGATGCCTGTCCTCCCGTGCCGACTGTCTAGAGCTTGGCTTTCAGCCTCCTTCGTGACCCCGGGGTCTCCAGCGGGGCCCGCTCAGCCCCTGCCCCGCTGGCTCGCGGTCCCTGCGGAACGCCCAGGAGCGGCCACGCCGGGCCCCCGGCGCCCGCGCGTCCCAACTGGTGCCCGGCAGCCGAGCAGGGCGGCGCTGGTTTCCCTGCGAAGCCGGGCGGCCTTCCGCAGAAAGGAGGCGGAGGAAGCCTGTGGCGATGGCCGGGGTGCCGGGGAAGCCCGTGGGGCCGACAGAGAGGCTCAGCTGCCCCTGTGGCCCCGCAAAAGGTCAGCTCACAGCTCAGCCTGGGCCCCGTCCCCCGGGAGCCGGCACGGGCGTCCAGCAAGGGCGGCTCGCCAGCACCGCCGCCGCCCGGGCTCGGCAAGGGCGGGGCGCCCCCCCCCCCCCGCCCCCGCGTGCTCCCGCCTCCCGCGCAGGGAGCTTCCTCCTGGACCTGACGCCGTCCCCGGCTTCCTGGGCCCCAGCCCTGCCTCAGTGGTTGCTCAGTGCCCACCCCTCCGTGGGAGGCAGCCCGGGGTTGCTGAGCTGTGTCTTAGAACCGTGGGCACCGGGGAAACTCGGGGGCTCGGGTGCCAGCAGGCGGCCAGTGTAAGAAGTGCACAGCCCCGGCCCCCCGCTTCCAGGACGGAGAGGGACGACGTAAGGGTGCCAGGTGGGGCGGGACCCCGCTGCACAATCAACGCGGGCCTCAACGATTGTGATACTCGTGTGTGTGTGTGTGTGTGTGTGTGTGTGTGTGTGTGTGCGTATGGGTGTGTGTATGGGTGTACTGGTCCTGGGGCTTGAACTCAAGGCCTGGACACTATCCCTGAGCATAAAAGCTCAGGACGGTGCTCTACCACTTGAACCATGGCTCCACTTCCGGCTTTGTGCCGAATGATGGGAGATGAGCGTCTCCTCGATTTTCCTGCCTCAGCTGGCTCTGAACTGCCGTCCTCAGCCCTCAGCCTCCCAGGGGCTGGGATTGCAGGCGTGAGCCGCCAGCCCCCCGCTTCACAATCACTATTCTTATCCCCTTGAACCTGAGATCCTGGGGTTCCCTGACTCTGGCCCCCCATTTCTTCATCTCCAGGAGCGTTTCCGGAGCTCTCCTGGCAGGCGGGTGACGGCCGCCTGAGCTCGGACCCTGGCGCAGGCCGGGCCGAGGTCGGGAGACATGGGGAGCCCCTGCTGTGCCCGGCATCTCCTAGCGGGGGGCACCGGGCACGGGGCTCCCCAGGGCTCGGGGCTGCCCCCCCGCACCTCGGCCCCAGTGCCCGGGCAGCGCCTGAGAGCCCCGAGCCGGGGCTCCCGGAAACGAGACCCCACTTCCGCTCGGCCTTCCTCGCCCCGCCCGCCCGCCCGGCATGGTTCACGTTCTCAACTTTATTAAAGGAGCGGCCGCAGCCCGGACGGCCGCCTCCCCTCCGCAGCCCGGACGGCCGCCTCCCCTCCGCAGCCCGGACGGCCGCCTCCCCTCCGCAGCCCGGACGGCCGCCTCCCCTCCGCGGTCAGCTCCGCCTCCGCCCGCCGTAAATCTCCAGGCCGTGATTTGTGACTCTGCGCTCCCAATAAATTAAACCTTTCTCCACGAAAAGGTGGGCGCTCCGGGCTCAACGTTAGGTCACCGTGTCCGTGCAAAGCCAGTGCTTGGGGAGCAGGGGGGACGGCCACCCCGCACCCCACAACCCGCCAGCCCCCTTCCCGCCCCAGACACCCCTGCGCCCCCGCAGACGCAAGGCCTCGTGGCCACCCAGCCCCCCGCCGGGCCCACCGCCCTCTGCCACCCCCGTAGAGCTCCGGGTTCTAAGTCTGAAAGTTCCGGAAACCGCCAGGGCCGGAGCCACGCTGGGACGCGGCCAAGACGTGCACTTTTGGGGGACACACGGCAGGAGCTGGGGGGCCCCGGCCGTGCCCGGAGCCCTGGCTCTCAATCTGTGAGTGAAAGGAAGACGTGGCTGCCCGGCGGCCCCTCGCGTGCAGTCGGTGCCCGGTCTCCACGGACGAGGGTGGAAGGCAGCACCGAGACCGTCTGTGAGGCGAGGACCGAGGCCCGGAGACGCCCGTCCTCGCCACTAACGCCCCAAAGCCAGACGCGGAGCCGTGGCTCACGCGGTGGAGCACCCGCCTTGACCGGGAAAGCTCGGGGACCGCACTCGGGCGGCCCCAGCACCGCGGAGGGAGGAGGGAAGGTCGGGGGTGAGTTCCAGACCCCCGGCCGCCCCGCCGGGCTCACTTCCGTCCGGGCTGGGCCGTGGGCGTGGCCCGGTGCCCTTCAGGACTGCGAGGAGCCCGTCTGGGCGTTTCCTGGCGAGGGGCCCTGGGCGAGGGCCACGGGGCCACGGTCACGCCGTCCGGAAGTGGGAACGGGAAGCTGGAGGGCCCGAGTTCACACGGGATCCCGGCCCGCGGGGGCCCTGCCCACGCCACAAGCTTGCCCTCCGAGGAGGCCGAGGCCCAGGCCCGGGAGCCGACGCCGCCGGCACGGGGCTCGGGTTTCAGGTGCTAGGATTGGGCCGGGGTGCAGAGCCAGCATTCCTCCCGGCCCGGGGCTTAGGTGCTGGCACCCGAGACAAAAGCCTGAACCCCCGCTTCCGCAGACTCAGGTTGCAAAGCCATTACACTGATGAAGCAAATCTTTCCCAAAGCTCTGGAGCCTTTTTGGCTGATTGCATTGGGCAGAGCCCCTCCTGCAGCCCCTCGGAAGTCCCATCGATTTCCTCGCTGGAGTTTGGGTCGGGAGGGGTGGGGACCAGCTCAGGTGACCCCGGGCTGAGCTGGGCGGGGGGGGGGGGGGCGGCGGGGGGGGGAGAGAGGCTGAAGAAGGAGGTGTCAGGGGCAGGTGATGGTGGACGTCTCTTCCCACACTGTCAAAACAATGGCACACCTTGTGTACCCCCCACCCCCTGCGTTGAGTCGGGGAGTGGGGGGAAGAGGCCGGCTGAGGGGCCGGGAGGGCCCTGGGTTTGAGTTCTAGGGGCGAGGGGAGGCGCCAGGCTGCCCGGCTCCCCCAACACCTGCCGTCTTGCTGGGAGGAGAGGCAGAGCCGCTCCAGGCGAGACCCATGGGCCGGGCCCGACGGCTGGCACCCCGGTCCTGGGCCGGCCAGGTGTGAGCTCTCTCCTCCCTCCCGGCCGCCGCCCCCGCCCCCGCCCTTTCTTTCTCTTTCTCTCTTTCTTTTTTAATGTCTGAGACCAAGACTCGAACTTGGCACCTGGTGTTGTTGCTCCTTGGCGGGCGCTCCAACCACAGTGCCCCAGCCCCTCCCGCCTCCCCCCCTCCCCCCCCCCATGACCTGGCTGCCTTATGAGGCGCCGAGGCTTCGCACCTGCCGTCTTCTCTACCCACAATTCATTCATCCATGGGGCCAGTCCTGGAGCTTGAACTCAGGGCCTGGGCACTGTCCTTTAGCTTTCTCTACTCGATTGGTACTCTACCACTTGAGCCACAGCTCCCTTTCTTGCCTTTTGCTGGTTCGTTGGAGACAAGCGTCTCATAAACTTTTCTGTCCAGGCTGGCTTTGAACCGTGATCGTCAGAGCCCAGCCTCCTGGATTACAGCTGGGATTACAGGCGTGAGTCACAGGCGCCCGGCCTCCCCAGTCTTCCTCGCCAGCCCCTGCCCTCCCTGAACCCCTTCACTGGAGTCACCCAGACACCGTGAGGTGCTCAGGCTCAGGGGGACACGGTGGAAGAGCCAGGGGGGGGGAAGGGAAGGGGTGCGGGGCAGAGCCGGAATGGAGGCGGTGGAGGGACCCAGGCTCTGGCCTCAGGATCACACCCGAGCTCTCACAGCAAAAGAACTCGGGGTGGCCGGGGAGGGCCAGGGTCCCCTGGGCCTCCCCCGGGGCCGTGGCTCCAGCTTCCCTTGGCTCCTGGCTGTACCGCACCAACGCTGCCATTTCCCCGCCTGGCTGTGTCTGAGATCTCCCTCTACCCCACCCCCCCCGCCTTGTGTTGGTCCTGGGTCTTGAACTCAGGGTTTCGGCACTGTTCCTGGGTGTATTTTATGCTCCAGGCTGGCGGCTCCGCCCTGGCGTTTGGGGCAGTGCGTTGGGGATGCGTCTGCAGGGCTTTCCTGCCCGGGCGCCTGTGGTTGGAGGGCACCGTCCCAGCCTCGCGTCCACTCTGCCTCGTGGGGGTGGATGGCGCTGTCCCTGTTTGGAGCCCTGGGCGGGCGAGCTGGCCGCACACAGCATGGGGGGGGCAGGGGGAGTCCCGCTCTGGGCTCCGCCCCCCCCGCCCCTCCGGGCCGCTGCTCTTCCTGTCTGGCGTCTCAGCCACAGAGATGACCTCTGCGTGCCCTGCGCCCGGCCGAGCTGAGCCCGGGCCCCGGCTGGCTGGCTTCCCCGCCGCCCCTCACAAGGCGGTAGACCCCGGAGCTCCGTCCCCCCGGTGCCAGCCGCCGGCAGCCCCGTGCTGCCCACCCCGGCTCGTCACTGGGCCCTGCTCCAACCACTCACCTCCTTTGCTGGTCCCAAGGCTTGAACTCAGGACCTGGGCTCTGTCCCTGAGCTTTTGTGTCCAAGGCTAGTGCTCTACCACTTGAGCCACAGCTCCGCCTCTAGGTTTTGGGTAGTTTATTGGACATAAGAGTCTCATGGGGCTGTGATCATGCCCTAGCGGTAGAGTGTGTGCCTCATAGACATGAAGCCCCGGGTTCGATTCCCCGGCACCACATATATAGAAAACGGCCAGAAGTGGCGCTGTGGCTCAGGTGGCAGAGTGCTAGCCTTGAGCAAAAAGAAGCCAGGGACAGTGCTCAGGCCCTGAGTTCAAGGCCCAGGACTGGCAAAAAAAAAAAAGAGTCTCCTGGACTTCCCTGCCTGGTGCGCTTTGACTCGCCATCCTCAGACCTCAGCTCCTGGGTAGCAAGGATGCCAGGCGTGAGACACCAGTGCCTGGCTGGCCTCGGGTTCTTGCTACCTCCAGGTACGGACTTGGCAGCAAGAATCAAAGACCAGCTCAGCCCCGTGACGCCCCACGGTGGCCCTCGGGAGGCCCTGGTGCCCAGCCCCGTGACGCCCCACGGTGGCCCTCGGGAGGCCCTGGTGCCCAGCCCCGTGACGCCCCACGGTGGCCCTCGGGAGGCCCTGGTGCCCAGCCCCGTGACGCCCCACGGTGGCCCTCGGGAGGCCCTGGTGCCCAGGCGGAGGGGCTCTGCCCCTGCCCATCCTCACCGGGTGCGTTGCAAGTTCGTGGGTGCCGGTCACTTTCTAGGAAGGACCAAGACGAAGCCCACGCTCCTGCCTGGCTTCTCAGCGGTGCCCCCTGCCCGACACCACCACGGACACCCGCAATCCCAGCCCCCGTGCCGGCGGGCCTCCGGCGGCCACGCTCCTCCCACTGGGCGAGTGGGAGCAGCCGAGGGGGTGGGGCCGGCCGCACCCTGCTGGCGTCACAGGCCCGCTTTCCCCACCCGCAGTGGCTTGCTGCCAGCATGGGGGGGGGTGGCGGGAGCCCCTGCCGGCCCCCCCACCTCACAGCAGGTGGAAGCAAGGCCCCTGCCAGCCAAGCGCAGAAGCGGGGGGGGGGCCCTCCGCCGGGGGGGGGGGTCTGAGCGCATCTGCTTGGTGCCCAGGCTGTCCAGGGGTGGGAGCTTGGGAGGGGCCACGCCCTCCCAGCGGGATGGTGCCGGGAACTGGGGTGCTCTGTCCTGAGCTCGGCACCCCCCATCCCCCCCCAGGCAGGGGAGGCCCCGGGCTCTGGGGCGGCATTGAATTGCACAGGGCCGAAACCAGACTCCAGGCCCTGCGTGTGCGCGGGGCAGTCTCTGCTGGGCGGGGGGGGGGGGGTACATTCCAGCCCCTAGACGCCCCTTTGCAGCTCTGCCGACTTCACCTGGAGCGGTGTCTGGAGAGCCCCCGGAAGGGATTACCTGGGGTCCGGTTACAGCCCGGCTCTCGGCCTGCTAATGAGTTCAGGCACAGGTGGCAGAGGTGAGCGGGAGGCCGGCCCGGCCGCCCTGGGGCCCCGCCAGGCTCCGGGAGGCTCCGGGGGGCTGCCCCCCCCCAGCGTGGCTCACAGGCTCACGGGGCCCTGGCGCTTGCAGGCCACGGGCTGGCCGTCTAGGAGAGGGCGAAGGAGTCACGGACGTGGAGATGGGGGCTTTGCAGGAAACCACACTGGACTGGGCCACGGGGGAGCCGTGGTTCCCCCTTCCCCCCCCAGGGCCTCCCCCAGGCCGGAGGGCAGTCACTCCACCCATGTCTTCTCATTTTGTGGCCCAAGCTGGCCTGAAGTTCCTAAGCTCCGGTGATTGTCCTGCCTGAGCCGCCCGGGCCGGGGCTCCAGGACTCGGACTCCCAGCCTCGCTCAGAGGACGCCGACGCTGAGGCTCCGGCCTGACCGGCCCTGACCGCCGTGCTGACCGGCCCTG
This sequence comes from Perognathus longimembris pacificus, assembly GCF_023159225.1. Classification (NCBI taxonomy): domain Eukaryota; kingdom Metazoa; phylum Chordata; class Mammalia; order Rodentia; family Heteromyidae; genus Perognathus; species Perognathus longimembris. The sequence goes on from NC_063161.1 coordinate 161,571,478, forward strand.
ACCGCCGCGCTGACCGGCCCTGACCGCCGCGCTGACTGGCCCTGACCGCCGCGCTGACCGGTCCTGACCGCCGCAGGCCGGGCCGGGCCCCGCGCTGACCGGTCCTGACCGCCGCGCTGACCGGCCCTGACCGCCGCGCTGACCGGTCCTGACCACCGCAGGCCGGGCCGGGCCCCGCGCGGCCCGGGGAGCGCTCGGGCAGGGCTGGCCGCCTCTGCTGCCCCCTGGCCGCCATCCCGGCCGGGACCGTCAACCTGACCGTCCGTTACCTCGAGGCCGTCTGCGGCCCAACTGGGGAGTTTGCAAACAGGTTCGCCAAATTGTCAATTAAGTGGAAATCGATGCCGAGCCATCTATCAAGGGCTGCTGGGGCCGCGGGCGGGCCGCCATCGATCGGGGGCCCCCGGGGAGCAATGTAGGCCAAGTGCAGCCCCCATCTGCTGCACCAGGGCAGCCGCTGCCATCCATCATCCGGCACGGCTGCTGCGGCCACCCACCGGCCGGGCCTGCCCTCTGCCCGGGGCTCCGGCCCAAGGCATGGGGCCCCCTGCTCGGGGCTCCCTGGGGCCGGAGAGCAGGGGTGGAGGCTGCCTCACCCCTGCCTCGGCTCCCCTCCTCCCCTCCACCTCACTGGTGAGGCCCTGACCCTGGGCGCCCCGGCCTCGGAGGCGCTGACCCTGGGCCTCGGTGGCTCTCACTCCGGGCGCCCCGGCGTCGGTGGCGCTGACCCTGGGCCTCGGTGGCTCTGACTCTGGGCCTCAGTGGCTCTCACTCCGGGCGCCCCGGCCTCGGAGGCGCTGACCCTGGGCCTCGGTGGCTCTCACTCTGGGCCTCGGTGGCTCTCACTCTGGGCCTCGGTGGCTCTCACTCCGGGCGCCCCAGCCTCGGAGGCCTTCCGCACGCTCCCCCTCCCCCAGCCCAGCCTCACCCTCCACGGACTCTCCTCTGCGGGACAGACGAGTCCTGTGTGGCCCCTGCCGGACGCTCCGTCCCCGACTGCGGGCTGGGGACACTCCCCAAGAAGCCAGGCCCCCCACAGGCCCAGGACTCTGTGCCCACGGGGGTGCCCGCCGGCCCCGGGAACACCCCGATTCCCATTTTTAGTTATAACACAACACGTCGTCGGTTCACTCTGTGCCAAGGGAGCTAAACTGTCCTTGTTCCCCCTGGGGCAGCCCAGCCCCGGTGCCCACACCCCTCCCCCGAGGGCACCCCGTCTCGGGCACCCCCGTGGCTCCAGGCTGGAGGCAGGACGGCCTCAGGAGCTGTGGGGAAGGACACCGCGGCCCGAGGGCCCCAGGCTGGGAGGGGACGGGCCCATCGGGGTGACCGGGTGCTGCTGGGACGCCCCAGGGCCTCTGGGCTCTAAGACCACGCGGGTGATCATAGCCTGAGCCCCCCCCCCAGCCCGAGCCCGCCCGGAAGCCTCCAGCCAGACATGGGAGTCACCACTTGGGCCTAGAGGGTGGCTAAACCCATGGGTCCAGGGCCTTTGACTCGCTGACACCCGTGGACCCTGAAGTTGCACCTCTGGGGTCAGTGTGCAGCCCGCCGGCCCTGACAGCCCGCACGGCTGGCATAGTGGGCAAGGAAGTACTGTGCACAAGGAGGTACTGTGTCTAGGAAGTACTGTGCTCCGTAGGTACTGCGCACAGGGAAGCAGACGAGACCGCCCACACGTGCCTTACGGGTTGAGATATCACTGGGTGGGGAGAAGAGCTTTCTTTCCGAGGCACCCGGGGGTTACCCTTTCCTCGTTCCTCCAGGAAGACATAGTTATCGGCCGAGTGCTGGCGGCTCGCGCGTCATCCCGATGGCTCAGGAGGCTGAGAGCGGAGGACCGCAGCTCAAAGCCAGCCGGCGGGAAAGTTCACGACACGCTTATCTCCAATGAACCCCCGAAAAGCCGCAACTAAAGCCATGGCTCAAGTGGTCGTGCGCTGGCTTTTTTTTGGGGGGGGGGGGGAGCTCAGAGCAGTGCCCAGGCCAGAGTTCAAGCCCCAAGACCAGCACACACAATTGTTTTTTTTACTAAAGCTGGATTCCAGTGACTCTTGGCTGTCATCCTAGCTGCCCGGGAAGGTGAGATCCGAGGATCACCGTGCCAAGGCTCCAGTACTGACACACACACACGCACACACACTGACACGCTCACACACACACACAGCTAACAAGGGAATTCCACAACTGGCAACATGTCTCCCAATAATGAGGGGAGCACGGGAAGTGACCTGCAGATATGAGAAGTGCCGGAAGAATCCCCGGCACAGAGCCGCGTACCGGCGAGAGGAGGCGCCCGCAAGGAACGAGCCGCCTGCAAACGGGGACACGCCAAGTGCTGACGTCCCCAATGCACGTAAAAAAAGCCTTTACGGAAGACTAAGAGCGTGACGCAGGGGACACGCGGCAGAAGGGGCGCGGCGTGGGACGTGACGGGGGGGGTTGGAACGTCCAAGGTGACCCCTAAAAACACAAAAACGAAAGGTCATCCCCAACAAAGAGATGACACAAAATCACACAAGTTCTCCACTCAGAGCTGTTAGGGAAGAGGGGCTGGCTGCGGCTCAGTGGTGGAGCGCTCGCCGAGCGTGCGTGGCGCTCTGGGTTCGATTCCCCAGCACCACAGAGTCGGAAAAAGGCAGAAGGGGCGCTGTGGCTCAAGGGGCAGAGTGCTAGCCTTGAGCAAAGAGAAGCCAGGGACAGTGCTCAGGCCCTGAGTCCAAGGCCCAGGACTGGCAAGAAAAGGAGGAAGAGGAGGAGGAGGAGGGGGAGGAGGAGGAGGAGGAAGAGGAGGAGGAGGAAGAAGAGGAGGAGGAGGAAGAGGAGGAGGAAGAGAGGAGGAGGAAGGAGGAAGAGGAGGAGGAGGAAGAGGAGGAGGAGGAAGAGGAGGAGGAAGAGGAGGAGGAGGAAGAGGAGGAGGAAGAGAGGAGGAGGAAGAGGAGGAGGAAGAGGAGGAGGAGGAAGAGGAGGAGGAAGAGGAGGAAGAGGAGAAAGGAGGAAGAGGAGGAGGAGGAGGAGGAGGGGGAGGAGGAGGAGGAGGAGGAGGAAGAAGAGGGGGAGGAGGAAGAGGAGGAAGAGGAGGAGGGGGAAGAGGAGGAAGGAGGAAAAGGAGGAGGAGGAGGGAGAGGAGGAGGAGGAGGGAGAGGAGGAAAGAAGATAGCAAAAGAGCAAAAAGGAAAAAAAGGCCACAGCAACCATAGACGAGGCGAGGTTGCCAGGCGCCCACCTGCCCGGACGCTGAGCACGGAGCTCGACCTGTGCGGTCCCTCGGGAGCATCTCGTAGGCCAGTGGGGGGGGGTGTAGGGAGGGAGGGAGGAAAGCAGCCCCTGGGAGGGGCAGGCCGGCCTGCGTGGGCTCTGAGGCCAGGAAGGCCAGCAGGTGGGGGCGGGCTGCGGAGCAGGTGTCTGGAAGGCCTCCAGAGGACACACAGAGGACGGAGGAGCAATTAAGGGCTTCCTGCCACATCCAATCCACTGAGGATGCGGGTGTGTGCGTGTGTGTGTGCGTGTGCGCGTGTGGCAGGGTGTCCACAGTGGGTTTGCAGCCATTAAGCAATGACTCTTGATTCCCACCACGGGACTATTTCGGAGGAGGAAGGACAGGGAGAGGAGAAGGAAGATGGTGAACAGCTTCTAAACGCGTGGCAGTGACACCTGAGCTGGGCAGAGGAGGCTGGGCGAAGGCCGGCGCCCAGCTGCGGGGCCGGGCGGGGGAGGCGGGACAGGGGTTGTTCACCTACGCACCTCGGAGCCTCCTGGTGCAATTAATACGCACTAGGAAAGATGGACAGAGGGCATAAGAAGCAGGCTCTGTGGAGGGGGCCGGGGCCTGCCGGGGGGGGGCGGGCTGGTGGAGAGGGGGAGGGGGGGAGACGTCACGTGTTTGCAGGTAGGGAACTAGATTCGTGACGTCTGTCCGCGGCACCTGTTTGGAGGAGGGGGGAGGAGCGTGTTGGGGTGAAGGAGGTGAGGCCGTGGGTACGGTGTGGGCTTTCGTGGAGACGTCACCGGAAACCCCTCTCGTACAATGATGCTGCTAATAAAATAATTATTAAAGAAAAGAAGAAGGAAGGATTCTTTAAAAAAGATGAAAGCTGGGCGCTGGCGGCTCGCACCTGCGATCCTAGCCGCTCAGGAGGCTGAGATCTGAGGATCGCGGTTCAAAGCCAGCCTGGGCAGGAAAGTCTGTGACACATTTTTTTGGGGGGGGGTCAGTTGCGGAGCTTGAACTCAGGGCCCCGGCGCTGTCGCTGAGCTTTTCCACTCGAGGCCGGCGCTCTGCCGCTTTGAGCCCCAGCGCCGCTTCCGGTTTCCTGGCGGCCCATTGGGGATGAGAGTCTCACGGACTATCCTACCCAGGGCCGGCTCTGAACCGTGATCCTCAGATCTCAGCCTCCCGAGTAGCTGGGGTGACGGGCGTGAGCCTCTCATCTCTAATGAACCACCAGAAAACCAGAGGTAGAGCTGTGGCTCGAGCGGTAGAGAGCCAGCCTTGAGCGGAAGAGCTGAGAGACGGGGCCCGGGCCCTGAGTTCAAGCCCCGGTGTGGGCACACACGCCGATCACACGGAGTATAGAACATCGCCCCCAGCAGGTGCGCGTACACGCCTGGGCGCCAGAGGACCGCACAAAGCACACTGCGTGTGCGCGCACACACCTCTCACTCCCTTTGTAGAAGACAGGCAGAGACGGGGGTGCGTAGGGCTGGCACGTGGCTGGGGGGGGCATCTCTCCCCTCCCCCCGTTGGGGTGAGCCCCCATCCTGGAGCTGTGGGGGTTGGGTCCGACCATGAAGTCCTCCTCTGACGGGAGCGACTGCCCGCCCAGACCTCTGGCCCCCTCCCCACGGGGCGTGTAAACAAAGGGCCTTTGCCCCCGCACGGGGCACGCACACGCGCGCGCCCTACCACACCTCGACACGCGACCCTGCTGTCTCAGGAACAAATTAGAATCTTCCTGGAATGCTCATAAATCTTCCGCTCCTGACAAAGCCGGAGGAAGCGGCGGGAGAGGGGGAGGGGGCGGGAGGGAGCGGGGTCCCTCGCTAATTCTTCCAAACTGCTGTTTATTGAAATGAGGCACCGGGGATAAACGGGCGCTGGATCGATGAGGGTCTGTCTAATATAATCAGCGAGGGCGGCCAGCGACGCCCGCCTCGGGGCCTGGTGGAGGGACGGCCGCCAAGAGCGGCCCGGGGGCTCCGGCCGGCCTGCGTGCTGGGGGAGCCTTCCCGGCACCTGAACACCCCTGGGGAGCTGGGGGGGGGCTCCGCAGGCCCAGGCCGGCCTGGAGGGGGGTGGACGGGGGGTCTCTCTGCGTCTGCAGACGTCCCCCTTCCCCCCCCCCACGGTGGTGTCCGGGTTCAGAGCACGGGGGCCCAGGCCTCATCTCTAGCATGAGAGGCTGGGCGAGGGTGGGGGGTGGGGGGTGGGGGGGTGGGGGGGTGGGGGGGGTGGGGGGGAGGGAGCCGGGTGCGGCCACACCGTGCGCAGAGCTGTCTGTCCACCCCAGCTTGACCTTCCCTGCCTCTGCTAGGGCTGGCCACAGCTGGCTCCAGCAGGAACTAGAGTGACTCACGGAGGCCCTGCGCCTTCCCTGGAGCCGTCCAGTCCACCCGCGCGGCTTAGTCTCCACGCTACTCCAGCCCAGCCCCGCCCCCACCCGGCCCCTGCCCCCCACCCCCAGCCCCCACCCCCACCCACATGGCACCCAGCTCTGTCTGGGCCCTCTGCCACCGGCTCGCCGGCCGGCCTTAGCCCCTGGAGGTCCTCGTGTTATCTGGGGGACCAGGCTCGTTCAGCTCTGGCTCACTTTGGGGAACTGCCTGGCGGAGGGTTGGGAGTTCAGGTGCCCTGGAGCGCTGACCCGGCCCCCCGGCCCAGCCCCACGTCCCCAGCCTGTGACCAGCTCCCCCAGCCTGTGACCAGCTCCCCCAGCCTGTGACCAGCTCCCCCAGCCTGTGACCAGCTCCCCCAGCCTGTGACAGCTCCCTCAAGTAGAGTGGACACTGTCGGATGGGCCGCCGGCCACCTGGACCTTTTTGCTGGGCAGCTTCCGGTGAGGGAGGGAGGGCGCCCTCCCTCCCTCCCTCCCTCCTCTCCACAGGCCTCCGGGGGCCTCGCTGGCCTCCCCATCCCCAGGGAGTCCTGGGAGAACAGAGGCTTCCGCTTGGTGGAGTGACGCGGGCCCTGTGGTCAGCAGGTACCCAGCTCCCCGACGGCCCTGCTTCCGGAGCCCCTTCCTCTGCTTTCTAAGTTGCCTCACAGTAAAGCTGGCCGTCGGTGGCTCACACCTGCCCCCCGAGCTACTCAGGAAGCTGGGACCTGCGGTTCAAAGCCAGCCCAGGCAGGAAGGGCTGTGAGACGCTCATCTCCAATGAACCACCAGAAACCCAGAACTGGGGCTGTGGCTCAATGTGGTAGAGTGCTAGCCTTGAGCACACATGCTCAGGGACGGCGCCCAGGCCCCGAGTTCAAACCCCATAACCAACATTTAAAAAAAGAGTTGTCTAAAAATAGCTATTATGATTGATGACCACAGCTAGACCCAAAATATCAGAGTGTGTGTGTGTGTGTGTGTGTGTGTGAGAGAGAGAGAGAGAGAGAGAGCGCACACCTCTAGCATCACTGGAAAGCATTAAAGGTGGCAGGTGAGAGGCGCCGGGGCAGCAATCAAGTGATCTACTATGGTAGGTGTTGGGGGCTGTCCTTCCCCCCAGCCCTGGGGACAATGGGAAGGAGCCCCTTCCACCTTCCGGCCTCAACAGGAAGAGAAGGCCTCCGCCCCTTGGAGGTGAACACGTGCGTGCCACATGATGGGGTTGTCCCGCCCACAAAGGGAAGTTTCGTGATGTCACTTGATGAACGTGGTCCCTAGCCTATGACTGGCCCTTTGGCCAGCCCCCTTTCTTTCCCCGCCATTACTTCTATATAAGTGCCCTTCCATATTAAAGTCTTGGAGACGCTTCCCACCACCGCAGCGTGTCCCTGATGCCTTCCTTTTCGCCTCCGCCCTTGGTAACATGTGGGGGACTGGGGGGAGGGGAGGCTTCAGCAACCTTTCCTCAACTTAGCGCAGGTCCATGTGAGCACGCCTTTGCCTTCCGCTGGCGGAGGGCCAGGCTGGGTGCTCTTTCATAGAGTTTGTGGTTACCATTCTCCCCGTGGGGGGAGAAAGGGGGGTGTCCAGACCCCACAGTAGGCGTAGCAGCAGAATTCATCCATTTTTTGAAAATAGGCCCGAGTGCCGGCCTGTGGCTGAGCGGCTCGTGGGCTCTCGTGGGCTCGTGGGCTCGTGGGCTCTCGTGGGCTCTCGTGGGCTCGTGGCTCTCGTGGGATCTCGTGGGCTCTCGTGGGCTCTTGGGCTCTCGTAGGCTCGTGGGCTCATGGGCTCTCGTGGGCTCTCGTGGGCTCGTAGGCTCTCGTGGCTCGTGGGCTCGTGGGCTCTCGTGGGCTCTCGTGGGCTCTCGTGGGCTCGTGGGCTCTCGTGGGCTCGTGGGCTCTTGGGCTCTCGTGGGCTCTCGTGGGCTCGTGGGCTCTCGTGGGCTCTGGTGGGCTCGTGGGCTCTCGTGGGCTCTGGTGGGCTCTGGTGGCTCTGGTGGGCTCTCGTGGGCTCTCATGGGCTCTGGTGGTCTCGTGGGCTCTCGTGGGCTCTGGTGGGCTCTCGTGGGCTCTGGTGGGCTCTCGTGGGCTCTGGTGGGCTCTGGTGGGCTCTCGTGGGCTCTCGTGGGCTCTGGTGGTCTCGTGGGCTCGTGGGCTCGTGGGCTCTGGTGGGCTCTCGTGGGCTCTCGTGGGCTCGTGGGCTCTCGTGGGCTCTCGTGGGCTCCTGGGCTCTCGTGGGCTCTCGTGAGCTCGTGGGCTCTCGTGGGCTCTCGTGGGCTCTCGTGGGCTCTCGTGGGCTCTGGTGGGCTCGTGGGCTCTCGTGGGCTCGTGGGCTCTGGTGGGCTCTCGTGGGCTCTGGTGGGCTCTCGTGGGCTCTCGTGGGCTCTCGTGGGCTCGTGGGCTCTCGTGGGCTCTCGTGGGCTCTCGTGGGCTCGTGGGCTCTCGTGGGCTCTCGTGGGCTCTCGTGGGCTCTGGTGGGCTCTGGTGGGCTCGTGGGCTCTCGTGGGCTCTCGTGGGCTCTGGTGGGCTCTGGTGGGCTCTCGTGGGCTCTCGTGGGCTCTCATGGGCTCGTGGGCTCTCGTGGGCTCTCGTGGGCTCGTGGGCTCTCGTGGGCTCTCGTGGGCTCGTGGGCTCTCGTGGGCTCTCGTGGGCTCGTGGGCTCTCATGGGCTCTTGTGGGCTCTCATGGGCTCGTGGGCTCTCGGGCTCTCATGGGCTCTCGTGGGCTCTCGTGGGCTCGTGGCTCTCATGGGCTCTCGTGGGCTCTCGTGGGCTCTCGTGGGCTCGTGGGCTCTCGTGGGCTCTCGTGGGCTCCTGGGCTCTCGTGGGCTCTCGTGGGCTCTCGTGGGCTCGTGGGCTCTCATGGGCTCTCGTGGGCTCTCATGGGCTCGTGGGCTCTCGTGGGCTCTCGTGGGCTCTCGTGGGCTCTCGGGCTCTCGTGGGCTCTCGTGGGCTCGTGGGCTCTCGTGGGCTCGTGGGCTCTCATGGGCTCTTGTGGGCTCTCATGGGCTCGTGGGCTCTCGGGCTCTCATGGGCTCTCGTGGGCTCTCGTGGGCTCGTGGGCTCCTCATGGGCTCTCGTGGGCTCTCGTGGGCTCTCGTGGGCTCGTGTGCTCTCGTGGGCTCTCGTGGGCTCCTGGGCTCTCGTGGGCTCTCGTGGGCTCTCGTGGGCTCCTGGGCTCTCGTGGGCTCTGGTGGGCTCTCGTGGGCTCTGGTGGGCTCTCGTGGGCTCTCGTGGGCTCTCGTGGGCTCGTGGGCTCTCGTGGGCTCTCGTGGGCTCGTGGGCTCTCGTGGGCTCTCGTGGGCTCGTGGGCTCGTGGGCTCTCGTGGGCTCTCGTGGGCTCTTGTGGGCTCTCGTGGGCTCGTGGGGTCTCGTGGGCTCTCGTGGGCTCGTGGGCTCTCATGGGCTCTCGTGGGCTCGTGGGCTCTCGTGGGCTCTTGTGGGCTCTTGTGGGCTCTCGTGGGCTCGTGGGCTCGTGGGCTCTCGTGGGCTCTCGTGGGCTCTGGTGGGCTCTCGTGGGCTCGTGGGCTCTTGGGCTCGTGGGCTCTCGTGGGCTCTCGTGGGCTCTCGTGGGCTCGTGGGCTCTCGTGGGCTCGTGGGCTCTCGTGGGCTCTCGTGGGCTCTCGTGGGCTCGTGGGCTCTCGTGGGCTCGTGGGCTCGTGGGCTCTCGTGGGCTCTCGTGGGCTCTCGTGGGCTCTCGTGGGCTCTCGTGGGCTCGTGGGCTCTCGTGGGCTCTCGTGGGCTCGTGGGCTCGTGGGCTCTCGTGGGCTCTCGTGGGCTCTTGTGGGCTCTTGTGGGCTCGTGGGGTCTCGTGGGCTCTCGTGGGCTCGTGGGCTCTCATGGGCTCTCGTGGGCTCGTGGGCTCTCGTGGGCTCTCGTGGGCTCTTGTGGGCTCTTGTGGGCTCTCGTGGGCTTGTGGGCTGGTCCTGACAGGAGAAATAGATCTCAGTGCTGCAGCCGTGTGTGCAGTGTCCCCGTGAAGAGCCTGGGGAGGGAGATTGTAGCCCACGCTCTGGACCGTGACTGAGAGCGTGGGGGGGTCTACCCCGCCCCCCGGGACCGGGGGCTTGTCCTCCGAGGAGGCAGGCGAGGCGGGGTTTCCGGGTCACTTGCAGGGGCAGGGCAGAGTGGGCAGCCTGGGGCTGCGGGCCTGGCGTCCGCCCGCTCCTCTGGCCTTGTCTGCCTCTGCAAGCTCCTGGCCAACGCCAGGTCCAGCACGCTGTCCCCAGAGCCCTCAGACCATGGCCTCTGGAAGCAAGTGCCCCTGGACTCCCACAATCCCGACAGGCACCTCCGGCCTGCCTCCCCAGGAGCTTGGGCCCTGAGTCCCCCTCCCCAGGCCTCACCTCCCATCCTGGGGGAGCCCGGGCTGCCGCAGGCTCACCTCTACAATCCCAGCTACTACTCAGGAGGCTGAGACCTGAGGATCGTGATTCAAAGCCAGCCCGGGCAAGAAAGTACATGACGTTGCTTTTTTCCCACCAGTCCTGGAGCTTGAACTCAGGGCCTGAGCACTCTCCATGCTTCTTTTTGCTCAAGGCTAGCACTCTGCCACTTGAGCCACAGCGCCACTTCTGGACTTTTCTGTGTATGTGGTGCTAAGGAATTGAACCCAGGGCTTCGTGCATGCTAGGCAAGCGCTCTTGCCACTAAGCTACATTCCCAGACAGTACAAGAGATACTTATCTCCAATTCACTGCACACACACACACACACACACACACACACACACACACACTGGAAGTGGAGCCGTGGTTCAAGGGGTAGCACCAGACTTCAGTGATAGAATGAAGGGGCTGTGCACAGACCCGGAGTTCAAGCCCCAGGGGTTCCTGGTGCCCCCAGGCTCTGTGTCGCAGCTCGGACCCAAGGCTGTGTGGCAGGGGTGTCAGCTCAGGGTTTGCCCTGCTTGCAGCGGGCCAGAGATCAGCAGGCGTGGCCGGCAGGGGTCTCGCGGGGTGACGGCAGCCTCTGGGGGCCGGGGCGCCGTGTCGGGGCCTCGCGCCGGGGGCTCCTCACAGAGCCACACCGGCTGGAGTCCTGTGCTGTGCGGCGCCTCCGCCATCGCCATCCAAGGCCCCCCCTTCCCGGAGACCCCGCGGCCTCCGCTCAGCCTCCCGGACGCCCTGCGGTGCCGGGGCGCGGAGTTGTGCGGCAGAAGGTGTGATCCACGCACACTCGGCCTGGGACGAACGACGTGCTTGCACCGATGTCTCCTGGAAAGGCCTGGGGTGAGAGTGGGCGGGGCAGGCGCTGGGCTCCCAGGAGGGGGGGAGCCGGAGGGCGCGGGGAAGCCGGGCCGGCGTGGCACCAGCGGGGCGGGGCCGCAGGTGGGCGAGGCCCGGGCATGGGGGGCCCCTCCCCTCCCCCACCCAGAGCCAGAAGACCCACCGAGGCCAAGAGGAAATCAAAAGCAAATTATTTTCGGGATTATAGCTCTCGAGCCCCGGCGAGATATTACCCATTTTTCATAGCAGACAAAAACATTTTCTAAAGGATCCATTTTGCCTGGAGACGTCGCCTTCTCTCAAGCCACAATCCATCATATTTCCCCATTTGCAATTTCTTGGTGTCTGAGTGTTTTAAGTTTCCTATGAATTATTTTATAAAGCTTTCTTTCTTCCTGCTGGGATAAAGTGGTCTTGTCTTGCGAGAGGGTCTGGACGGAGACCGCCAGGCTGCGGCTGGGGGCAGGAAGGCAGGCGGAAGCCGCTGGCCGCCCGCGGGAATCCACCTCTGCCCCGTCTGGGGGCCGAAGGAGCCCCGCGGGGACAAAGCCTGGCAGCAGGAGGGGGAGAGACGGGCCCAGGCCGGGGGTGCGGGGCCGTCTGCCCCTGGGGGCTGTCTGGGGGAGGTGGGCACCGAGGAAAGTTCTTGAAGAGATTTATTCTGATGTGCTGCTAAGGCTGAATCATCCTTCAAGAGGTGGTGTGTATAAAACTCCCCAGCCTGGTGATTGGTGTGTCACAGTGATTTGTGGCTTCCCCCGGCGGTAATGGGAGCAACTGGGCTGGTGAGAGGCAGCCGGACAGATTGCTGAGCCGGGCGGGCGGGGGGCGGGGGCTGCTGGAGATTTATTGACCTCCACCCACGGAGGTCCCGCCAGCGCTTTTAATCTGGCTTCCCGCTGTCCCCCGCCCCGGTGACGCCCACCGACTCCCCGGGGCCCTGGGGTAGGGAGGATCCGGGACCAGGGTGCCGGAGCCCCCACCATCTGTCCCCCGGGGCTGTGCCCCAGGAGCAGGGGGAGCCCAACCTCGACGGCCCCGGCCGCTGCTTTAGAAAATGAAAGGAAAAAAACCCACTTGAGTGAGATGTCACACGCCGGTCCACCTCGCGAGCGCACCGCTCGGGCTGGCCACGGTCCTCGGCTCTGTCTCGAGCGCACCGCTCGGGGCTGGTCCTCGGCTCTGTCTCGAGCGCACCGCTCGGGGCTGGTCCTCGGCTCTGTCTCGAGCGCACCGCTCGGGGCTGGTCCTCGGCTCTGTCTCGAGCGCACTGCTCGGGGCTGGCCACGGTCCTCGGCTCTGTCTCGAGCGCACCGCTCAGGGCTGGTCCTCGGCTCTGTCTCGAGCGCACCGCTCGGGGCTGGTCCTCGGCTCTGTCTCGAGCGCACCGCTCAGGGCTGGTCCTCGGCTCTGTCTCGAGCGCACCGCTCAGGGCTGGTCCTCGGCTCTGTCTCGAGCGCACCGCTCGGGGCTGGTCCTCGGCTCTGTCTCGAGCGCACCGCTCAGGGCTGGTCCTCGGCTCTGTCTCGAGCGCACCGCTCGGGGCTGGTCCACGGTTCCAGGCAGCACGCTGGCTTCGTAGTGCTGGGGCCTGGGCTCCAACCCCAGCACCACACTCGCTCACACAAACCCGTGCAGTGCCGAATTCGCTGAAACATGTTTTCCCTTGCGCACATTCGGTGTCAGGGACTTTGAAAACACCAGGGTCCAGGAGCTCGCTCCTTAGCCTTAGCTAATTGGGAGTCAGGATCATGAGTTCAAGCCAGCCCAGGCCAAAATAAAAAAATTGTATGAGCCCCTCTCATATCTACCGAAAGCGTCAGCTAGCGCGAGGCAGGCCCGGTGTCCCTGCTTTGGCACGAAGCAAAAATAGAGACCGTCCTGAGCAAAAATGGAGACGTTGCGCTGGGTGCTCGGGCCTCACACCTATAATCCTAGCTAGTCAGGGAGCTGAGATCCAGAGATGGAGATTGAAGACCAGCCTGGGTAGGAAAGTCCCTGAGACTGTCAGCTCCAGCGAACCGGCAGCAAGCTGCCAGTGTGGCCTTGGCTCAAGTGGTAGAGCGTCTGCTTAGCAGTATGAAGCCCTGAATTCATACCCCAGGACCCGAGAAAGAGAGAGAGAGAGACAGAGAGACAGAGAGACAGAGAGACAGAGAGACAGAGACAGAGACAGACAGAGACAGAGACAGAGACAGAGACAGAGACAGAGACGGGAGAAGAAAGGAAAGGAAAAGAAGAGAAAAGAAAAGGAGCCAGGAATCAATGGCTGCAATCCTGACTACTCTGGAGGCTGAGGTATGGAGGATTGAGGTTTAAAACCAGCCTTAACAGAAAAGTCCAAGAGATGCCATTCCAATTAACCAGCAAAATACTGGACTGGAGATGGTCCAAGTAGTATTGTGCCAAGATGGGCATTAGTGGACAAGGCCTACAACCCTGGCTTTTCAGGAGGCTGAGATCTGAGGATTGCAGTTTGAAGCCAGCCCAGGCAGGAAGGTCCATGAGATTCTTATCCCAAATTAACCACCAAAAAGACAGAAATGGAGCTGTGGCTTAAGTGTACAGCCCTAGCCTTGAGAAAACAAAGCTAAGGGACAGCACCCAGGCCCTGAGTTCAAGCCCCAGGACTGTAAAAAATAAAAATCAGTAGTGTGGGCTGGGAATGTGGCTTAGTGGTAGAGTGCTTGCCTAGCACGCAGGAAGCCCTGGGTTCCATTCCTCATCACAGAAATAACCAGAAGTCCAGAAGTGGCGCTGTGGCTCAAGATGTAGAGTGCTAGCCTTGAGCAAAGAGAAGCCAGGGACAGTGCTCAGGCCCTGAGTCCAAGGCCCAGGACTGGCAAAAAAAAAAAAGAAAAAAGAAAAAAAACTGCAGTAGTGTGCCCACATGAGCAAGAAAACAGCCCTGAGTGTGTTCCTGTCACCTGCTCCCACCCCATCCCCGAATCCACGTCCGGCCCCTCTGGGCCAGCCTTCCCGGGCCTCTGTAATGGAGTCTCAGTGTGTGGCTTCTCTTCCTGGCCTTTGTCCTTTCCATGGCTGCATCGCAGTCCATTGTGTGGAAAGAACAGGTTTTGTTTGGGTTGTCTTGGGATTTGAACTCAGGACCTTGCGCTTGCAGTCAAAGTGCTCTACCACTTGTGCCACGTTCTCGGTGCTTTTAGATTTGGTTTTTCCCTTGCGCGCGGGCTGGCCTGGACCTCTCTGGATTTTCCTAGTTGTCCTTCCTGTGGCGCTGGGGTGGCAGGTCTGTGCCTTTGCACCCCGGGATTGGTTGAGATGCAGTTCTTCTCCCCGCTCCTTTATTCCACGGCCCCCCTCGCCCCCACCCGGCTTCTTGAACAGACTCGGAAGAGCAAGGTCCGTCGTAGCTCTGAGGAGGACGGAGACTCGAGAAGACAGGGCTCGGTGCTGCGTGCTCAGTACACCAGTGCTCACCTCTGCGTGGCAGCCTGCAGCCAGGGACCTGTCCAGGGTCCTGAAGCCGGCAGGTGCTGCGCCCCGGACACCCCGGCTTGCTCCCTTTTCAGTAGCATCTCTGGGCACCTGCCCAGTGGCACGCCCGAGACCTGTGCTGGAGACAAGGGAGGGACCCCCGCCTTCCAGGCCCAAGCCCTCGGAGTCCGCCTGGGTCCAGGAGCCCTGGCTCGCGGTGGAGGGCGGTGCTGGACGGTACGCGCGGCCTCCGGAGCCCCAGGTTTGGCATGGCTGTTGCTGGCTCTGAGCTGTGCGGCTCCTCAGAGCGGGAGGGGTGGGCCCTGTCCAGGCGAAGGAAGGTCTTTCCTCCTCCCATCCTTCCTTCCTTCCTTCCTTCCTTCCTCCCTCCCTCCCTCCTCCCTCCCACCTCCCTCCCTCCCTCCCTCCCTTTGCTGGCACCAAGCCTTGAACTCAAGGCCTCACGCTCTCAGTTGACCCTGCTGCTCAAAGCTGTCCTTCTGCCCCTTGATCCACACCTTCACTTCCAGCCTTTTGCTATTCATCGGAGATGAGTCCCTTGATCTTTCTGGCCAGGCTGGCTTTGAACTGCCATGCTCCAGCCTTGGCCTCCCGAGTACCCACTGGAGCCCAGAAAGCGGCCTTGCCCCCCCTCCCCCCGTCTCCGTCTCGAAGCCTGGGCCTGGGAGGGGAGGGCGGGGAATGCCTGTGCCCAGCCCCTGAGATCTCAAGATTGCCAAGCCTTTGGGTGATGGCGATCCATGAGATCTCCAGGGCGAGCCACGAATGAGGCTGAGGTCTGGAATGGGGCTCCCTCCCTTGTGGGAAGCCCCCACCCTCAGCCCACCCCATCGTGGTCTAGGGACACCTCCCACCCCCTTGCTGCTATTCCTCCACCCCTGCCCTGGGCCCTGTCATAGACTGAGGAGACTGAGCCTTGATCCTTCAGAGAATGATTCATGATCTTTCCCTCAGACTGGGCCCTGAGCCCAGACCCATTCCCCTGATCCTGGAGGAGGAGGCGGTGAGCAGGCTCTGTCCTGTGTGGTCATTCTGCTGCTGGAACATGCTAGAACCAGCATCTCTCTGGGCTCCCTCAAGCCATCGCTGACCTTTCCCAGAGGGAGGGAGGTGAGGTTGGGGTACCAGGTGGCTGCAGAGGAATTTGGGGGAGTCTTGTACTTCAGGCTTTCTGGGAAATGTGGGGACAATCCACCCACCTTCATGGTGTTTAAAATCATCCCAATTCCAGTGGAAACCAGAGCCGGGCAGCTGGAGAGCGCAACAAAAAACGCATCCGTCTCCCTGCCTTCCCGAGGTTCACCGGCTTGCAGGGTGCCGGGGTGCGCACCTCAATCTAAGCCATGCTGACACCTGGAAATTAAATCTCCTCCCGCCTGGGCTGCAATCGGGGGAGCTGGGCCTCTCCGCCGCCCCCCCCCCCCCCGCCCAGCCTCTTTTTAAGTATGCAAATGGTGACACCTTGCTAAGTGGTCAGCCAGATTGATCCTGCCGTTAGCATCCCGGGGAAGATAAAATTAAAATGGAACCCGGTGTTTATTGGGCAGCCCCCCACCCCCGTGATCCCCAGGGCCGGGGACCTGGGCTACTTGGCTACTTGGGCAATCTCCAGGCAGATGCAGCTTCTGCCCCCCTGACCCCCTCACCCACAGGGAACAGCCCCGACCTTGAGAACTTACAGAGGACTCAGGCGCTGGGCTGGCAGCTGGGGGCCCCAGCTGGGTCCTTGTGACCTTGGGGGCCTCGGGCTCCTCCCTCCCTGTCGTCCTCCTCCCCCCTTTCCTGGCTGTCACTCAGCAATAAAGTCAAGGCTCCTCCGGTGCCACCCCTCCCCCGTAGCCCGGGCTCCCCTGACGGACCCGGGTGACTGGAGCACAGACTCCTGACAGACCTTGGGGTGGGGGTGGGGGGGGCTCTGGGGGCCTGGCTCCTCCCCCACCCGCAGCCCCTGTCTGGGACACCCACGCTCTCATCCCCTTACGTGGGTGCCCCACTCTCCCTCAGGCCCCTCACGTCCAGGGGCTGGGAGGGGGAGGGGGAGGGGGAGGGGAGGCCTGGGAACCCCGTGGGGATGGCCTGGTCGGTCGGATTTCCCCATGGGGGGTTCGTGACACCTGAGCCTCCTCGGGGCCCCAGGACCCCCCCTTGGGATGGGGTACGGTCTCCCCCAGGCCCCCAGGAGGCTCAAGGTGGAGTCCACGGCAGGGCACGGCTCCCCTGGGACATCACAAGGCATGTCCGGAGGAGATGGTGGACGCGGGTCTGAACTGCCGTGGCTGGGGGACCCCCAGGGACCCCCCAGGGACAAGACCACCTTGCCTCCGTTCCCCGCACCCTGCTGCCGGGGTGGAGGGCCGGGAGCCCCCACCCCCAGTTCTTATTTTATTTAAAGCTATAATGTTAATTATGATGCGCGATCCTTACCATAATTAAGCTGATCCATCCCCCACCATCAAGGCCGCCCTGCATAATGTACTTAATTAGTCAGATCTCCTGTGCACTCCGGTCGGACGGAACTGGCAAGTCCTTGGTGTAATACATTTAATTCTGAAATAAATCATTGTTTGGATGGGCGTGGGTGGGCGCCCCCTCCCCCCCGGGGGGAGTGGAGGTGCTCCAGCGTCCCCACCTGGAGCTCTCTAGCCCGTCCTTCCTGGAGTCCTTCCGGGAGCCGAGGAAGTGGGGAGCCCAGGGCCGGAGGGCAAAGGGCAGAGGGCAGAGGGCAGAGGGCAGGGCGTGGCCTGGAACCCGGCCGCCCCCTGTGGCGGTCCGTGGCGGAAGCTGGGTCTTGGGGCCCTCACAGTGTGCACAGCCCTGGGGCCCCGGGGGACTATTTTGTGGGGGGGGGGTCGGTGATGGGGAGACCCCGGAATCCCTCCACGTCTCTGTGCCCACCCTGCGCCTGCCCCAGCCCCAGGGCCCAGCGCAGCCGCCCTCCCTGGCCAAAGCCACTATCAGCACCCCGGGGACCCACCACGTCCCCCCGGGACTGGCAGAGAGAGGGTCGTGTCTTTGGTGTCACAGAGGTAGGTGCTGCCGGCAGCCAGGAGCGGATAGCACCAAGTGGGGGCAGTCACGCCAGGCGTCTGCCCTGCGCCGCCCACGGGGCCTGGCCCGGGCCCTGTGTCCCCGCCGCTAGGCCCAGGCCCGGCGCCCGGCCGGGGCTCCCCTCCCCCAGAGCCCCCTCCCGCGGCCCCGCCCCTCAAATGCGCCCCGCAGGACAAGCATTCGATGGCAGAGTGCGGCAGCCATGATACAGCAGCCAGGGCGCTTTGTCCCCTGCGGAGGAATCCCCGGGCCGGGGGGGGGGTGGGGGGCTCCAGAGGGCACCCCCGGCCTCTGGGGAGGGGGCGGAGGGAGGGAGGAGCTGCCCGCTGGCTCTGGTTGCCTCGCCTCCACCACCATCGGCCGCCCACGGGTGGCCCGGCCTCCTGCATAATTCAGGCACCTGAGCGAGGCCCTGGGGACCGAGTGGCGGGCAGAATGGCCGGCTCGGATGTCACGACACTGGACACCGGCTGCGCAGGGCGCGCGTCCTTTTGCCCTGCTCCCCCGGGGAGGGAGCGCGTGGGTGGTCTCCCGGCCCGGCCCGGCCTCCTCCCCTGCCGTGTGGCCTTGAGGAGGTCACAGCGCTCCCGCCAGGGCCTCAGTTTCCCGTGCGCGATGGAGCCCGGAGCAGCGCTCGTGCCTCGGAGGCGGCCGGCCGGGGAGGTCGGCGCGGCGACCCTCGCTGGGCTCCGAGAGGAGCCGGTGTCGCCGCAGCCCCTCCCTCCGAGCCGGGGAAGCGGGAGTCCAGCGCCTGCCGGGGGGGGGGGGTCGCGGGAGGGACTTGGGCAGGAGGGGCGCGGCCTCCAGGGCGGCGGCGGCCCGAGGCCGTGGGCCTCCAGACACCGCCGCCCGCCCGCGTGGCACCTGCACACAGGGAAACCCGAGCCCGCGCCCGCGCCCGCGCCGCTGCTCTCTTAAGAAAAGAGGGAGCCCGCCCCGTAAATAATTGATGGACCTGGAGGACATCTGGCAAGTGGAGCGGTTTGGCCTCCGCCGGCGGGGACCCATCCAACCCGCCTGGGAGTGGGGTGGGGTGGGGGGACCCCCCCCGGGGCAGGGACCTGCATCCGCCAGGAGACAGGGGTCCCCAGAGCTGCGGCTGGATGTGGGGGCGCGCCCGCACCCCGTGTGCAGCAGGCTCCCTCCACGCAGTCCGTCCGCCCCCACGCACCTCGCACGCCACGGGTGCACACGCTGGCACACGCGGACCTACGTGCCTCCCACGGCACGCGGGGAAGCGTGCGCACGCACACTACGCACACCTGTGGCTGCACACGAGCAAGTGTGTGTGCACACCCATAGGCGCACAGCACACACAGCACAGGACACATGGGTGTTTGCACGCCGGACGTGCATATGTGTGCACACTCACACACACACATATACACACGCGTGCCCGTGAATCCCAGGGACAGCTCTCCTCCCCTGGGAAAGCCCTCAAGGCAGGGAAGAAGGGGTCCGACCCCTGGTGCCCACCCGTGGTACCCGCCCCTGGTGCCCACCCACGGTACCTGCCCATGGTGCCCGCCCCTGGTGCCCACCCACGGTACCTGCCCCTGGTGCCCACCCACGGTACCTGCCCACGGTGCCCACCCCTGGTGCCCACCCCTGGTGCCCGCCCCTGGTGCCCACCCCTGGTGCCCACCCCTGGTGCCCGCCCCTGGTGCCCACCCCTGGTGCCCGCCCCTGGTGCCCACCCCTGGTGCCCACCCCTGGTGCCCGCCCCTGGTGCCCGCCCAGATCGCCGCGGACCGCAGGCACAGCTGCTCTTCCTGGGGCTGCAGGTCACAGTGGTGGGGACGCTGCCAGCCCCTGGGGAGGGCGGTGCCGGGGGGGGTCCCCGCCCCCCCTGTGGCCCATCAGGGACGCTGGGAAACCCCTTGGCTGTGGGCTGGGGGGCGGCACACACCGCACCTTCCCTCAGCCGTGGTTCTGTTCACACGAGGAGTCGCGGCCCCGCTTTCCAGCCCCGGGCGACCACCCAGCCGCCCTGCGGGCCCGTGGGGGGGGGGCGCGGCCGGCAGGGAGGGGCTCTGTGAACTGCGGGGGCCGTGACCACCCGTTTCCTAGCCGTCAGCCGTCCGCGGTGCTGACCAGTGGCCGGCCCAGGCTGCAGGGCTCGGCACCCAGCGGGTCCAGGCTCTGCTCACCCCGGTTCCAGCCAGAGGGGTCAAGGGTCACACTTTCTGCTGGTCCCTAGGGATGCCCCCACCCGTTTTTTTGCTGGAATGACCACGTCCCAAGGGGGACCGGGGTGAGCTCAGCTCAGACAGGAGCCCCTCCCATGCCTGCCATCCAGAGCCTGGAGCCGGGTCCCCCCCAGAGGCCGCGGGGGCCCGTGGAAGCAGGTGCATAGGGTTTGAATCTTTCCAGCTTTCCAGCCGCAGACAGGCTCCGGGCCCCGCCGGAGGCGGAGGGGGCGCTTCGCGAGGGCGGGGCGGGCCTCCAGCACGCTCACCCCAGCTCAGCCCAGAAGCCCTTCCCAAGCCCGGGGGCCTCTGGCGACGAGTCGTGGCGCTTGGTGACCCCGGGGGCTGGCCCCTCGGCTCCTAGCACCGTGATTCCAGCCCTTCCTCATTGATCTCCCGGAGGTCTTAAAGGAAATTTTATTTGTTTGGGTTTTCTAGTCGTTAAAGCCAGAAAAAATAGAGCAAAATCAATAGGAACAGACCAGTTGGTGTTACCATGGAAGACAGACAGCCCCGGAGCGGGGCGCAGCTTACCCTGGGGGCGGAGGCGGCGGGGGAGCATCTGGGGGTCCTTGGCCTCCAGGGAGGTGGGGGGGGGGCCAAGGGTGGCCAGGGGCAGAGGCCGGCGTGCTGGGCACAAAGGCCCGCGCTGGGGTCCACCCCTGCCCCTCAAATCCCAGCACGTTGGAGCCACGTCTGCCTCTCCAGCTCCCAGGGACCGTGGCCGTGCTAAGCCAGGGTGGATGGCGGGGGCCGCGTCTGCCTCTCCAGCGGAGATGAAGGCTCCAGGGGGAAGGCGGCACCCCGTCCCCCCCCCCCCCCGCCCCAGCTAACCTGCCTCAGAGCGGGGAAGCCCTGCCGCTTCCCTACGAGGGAGGACCGGCCCGGAGAGGGGCCTGGCCCCGCGCGGTGGGCACCCGGAGGCTTGCTGGCCACAGGTGAGCGGAAGCCAGCCCAGGCCGGGATCTTGTGTCCCTCGGCTTGCGCGGCCTGCACATTCCGAGTGAGTGGGTCCCACACCCAGGCGCCTAAGCCTGGCTCACTGCACCGAGCAGAATCTTCTCGAGTTCGTCCAGTTTTAGCACACATTTGTGCCTCGTCCCTTTTTATGGTCAAGTACTATTCCCCTGGGTGGGTATGCAGCTAATCACCATGGATGGGCGCTTTGTTGGCTGTCACTGGAGCTCTGTGGGGAGTTCCCTCTGAAGCGCTTGTGTGAGCTTCTGGGCGCACACACACACACACACACACACACACACACACACACACACCCCTCAGTGTCTGGCCACGCAAGATCTCTGATTGTGTTTGAGGAGCCAGCAGACTGTTTTTCAAAGTCCAGCCTCTATTTTTTATTTTTTTGCCAGTCCTGGCCTTGGACTCAGGGCCTGAGCACTGTCCCTGGCTTCCTTTTGCTCAAGGCTAGCACTCTGCCACTTGAGCCACAGCGCCGCCTCTGGCCGTTTTCTGTATATGTGGTGCTGGGGAATCGAACCCAGGGCCTCATGCATGTGAGGCGAGCACTCTTGCCACTAGGCCACATTCCCAGCGCCCCATCATTTTCTATTTTGAAAAGCTGCTTCTGCGCCCTTCCTTGCGTCGACGGCCTGGACGCTGGAGGGGTGTGGGGGGGGGGCCCCTGCACCCACTGTTCCCTGGTGCTCTGGGAGTCCTGGCTTCCCAGTGACGTTGGGGAGCCCCAGAATTCCTGCCAGCGGGCCAGAGTCCTGGAGATGGACGAGTCCCGTGCCTGTTTCTGCCTGCTGATGCTGGCTGTGTGTGTCCTGCTGCCCCCAGCCCCGAGCTCTGGGGTGCCATGGGGTGCTCTGCTCCCCAGGGACGGGGAGGGGACACAGGGAGCCCCCTGCCCGGGCCATGGCGCTCCCTCGCTCCCCAGGCAGCTGAGCAGCCTCACACTCTCAGAAAATGACCCACGGAACGGACCCCTACCTCCCCCCTCCCCCCCGGTGGCCACCGCGCTGAGTCGGGAGGCCATCGCTGCTGACCGGGCCATCTGAGGACGCTCCCGTCCACCCCGGCCCTGCGGCGCCCAGGCTCGCCCGGAGGGCTCTGAAGCCCCCGCCCCAGCCCACCCGCGGGCCCGGCTCCTCCCACTGGGATGTGCTTGGCTGGCGTGTGGCTGCACCCACTCAGGACGGCCTCCCCCACCCAGGACGGCCTCTCCCACCCAGGAAAGCTGCACCCACTCAGGACGGCCTCCCCCACCCAGGATGGCCTCTCCCACTCAGGAAAGCTGCACCCACTCAGGATGGCCTTATCCACCCAGGACGGCCTCCCCCACTCAGGACAGCCTCTCCCACTCAGGATGGCCTCATTCACTCAGGACGGCCTCTCCCACCCAGGAAAGCTGCACCCACTCAGGACGGCCTCTCCCACCCAGGACGGCCTCCCCCACTCAGGACGGCCTCCCCCACTCAGGACGGCCTCTCCCACTCAGGACGGCCTCCCCCACTCAGGACGGCCTCCCCACTCAGGACGGCCTCCCCCACTCAGGACGGCCTCCCCACTCAGGACGGCCTCTCCCACTCAGGACGGCCTCATTCACTCAGGATGGCCTCCCCCACTCAGGACGGCCTCCCCCACTCAGGACGGCCTCCCCCACTCAGGACGGCCTCTCCCACCCAGGACGGCCTCCCCACCCAGCCCCACTCCTCAGGACTCACCCATTACCACATAGAGGTGTTTGGCACTGGCATCTCACCGAAGAAATTAAATCAATTACCCGGTCTAATAAAGAACTCCAGGTTTTTAATTAAACTGAGCTTAATTACGCGGCGGCCGCGGCTCTGTCGATGTCCTGATCGGGCCCTGGGGGCTGGAGCAGCTGAGCGGCTGCTGGCTGGGCTGCGGCCGGGAGAGGATCGATGTGCCGGGGGCCCTGGGGGGGGGCGCAGCCTGACAGGCAGCCGGACACCCCAGCCCGGCCCAAGCCCCCAGCCCCAGAGCTCCCCACCAACAGGAAGAGACCCCAATGAGCAGCGGGGGTCACCCAGCAGCTGGGGTTCCCTGCAGGCGGAGGAGCCCCTGGGATCTGGTTCCCAAACTCCTGTGGCCGGTACTCTGCGCGGAGGCCCGGGCCCCACGCGGCGGACGCCCCGGGAGCTCTCAGCCCCGAGCGGGGCGGCGCCCGTGGTCACCCCACTTGCGGAGGGAGAGGTGGAGGCCAAGGCGGTTGTGCTTGCCTAGTGACCTAGCAGGGGTTCTGGGGGGAAACCGCATCCCGCTGGCCTGCGGCTCGGCTCACACCGCCCTGGCCCGGGGCGGGAGGCAGGTAGCCCTGCAGCAGGCGTGGTCCTGGGGGGCTCTGTCGACCGCGAGGGGCTCGGGCACAGGCCGGGACTCGGATTCAGAGCCTGGGCAGAGACCACGTGTCTCTGCAAAGCAGCCGATGTAAAATAGGCCCCACCTTCCGCATCCAACCCCGCCCTGGGTGTACGGAACGCGGCCGGCTGCGGCCCTCCAAGGCGGAAGAAACACACGGAAAGCCAGTGGGACCCCGAGTGCTCAGTGGGGCCCCCTCTGTGGCTGGGACCCTGTCCTGGCCTGGAACCATCGAGGCGATGGCATCGACGGCCTTCCTCAGGGAGCCCTAGCCGCTGCCCGGGCACACCAGTCTCCAGGACCTGGGAGAACTCGGGGCCTCCGGCAGTGCCGGGGGGCAGAATGGCCCCCGCTGGCGCCCTGGCCTCTGTGTTCCAGCCCACAAAGCCCTGAGATCCCACCAAAGCCCCGGGGGTGCCAGCCCAGTCCCTGCCACCCGGGGACTCTGCGGTGGCCCCGGGGTGTGCCAGCCTGGCCCAGCCCCCGGCCCCGCTGTGCTTCCGACCTTCCCTCCCCAGTCTCAGAACCTGTGGCATCCAAGCAAGAGCTAGGCTAGCCAGGCTGATGGCAGTTCAAAGCCAGCCCAGGCGGCAAAGTCCATGAGACTCTCATCTCCGGTTCACCATCGGAAACCACAAGTGGCGCTGGGGCTCCGAGCGGTGGAGCGACACCCCCAGCCTTGAGTCAAAGAGCTCAGGGACGGCGCCCAGGCCTGAGTTCAAGCCCCGGGACTGGCAAAAAAAACAAACAAAACAACCAAACAAAAACCGAGAGCTGGTCCGCAGCCGGGTAGACGGCGCGGGCGCGAGCCTGACCGATGTGTGTCAGGGAAGCCGCGGACCGGGAACCAAATGCGCAAGAAAAAAATAGAACCTCCGCTGCGATTGTCTGATCTATATTTATTTCATAACATGCAGCATTAATAAGACACCAGATTTAAAGCTACCATGGCAACCGAATGCAAAGAGGCTTGTCCCAGCAAACAGATGAGTTCATAAATAACCCCGAGTGCTAGTAGCGATGGCCGCCGGACCCTCGGCCCCGCAAGACCCCCCCCCCCGTCCCCGAGCACCCCACCTCTGGGCACGGCTCCCCCAGCTGTGCCCAGCCATGGCGCTGAGCCCCCCTCCGGCCTGGCATACGAAGGGCGAGACGGGAGGCTGTCAGATTAGCCCCCCCCATCCAACCCACCGGAACCGGATCTGCAGACAACCCCCGCCCCCCCCGGGGACAGAAGGCGGCGGCGGATGAGCCCCTTCCTGCCGGAGCTGACAGCCAGGTGGCCGGCCGCGTGTTGTTCGGCCCTTCTGGGCAGCAGGACGATCCACACAGGAGGCGTTCATTCACTCAGGCGGCGGCTCCCCCCGTCGGCCCGGCCACTCGGGAGGCTGAGATCAGAGCCAGCTCAGGCAGGGACGTCCACCGGACCCTCATCTCCCATTAGCCACCACAAGGCTGGACGGGAGCCGTGACCCACGCGCAAGGGCCTCAGCCTTGAGTGAGACTCCGAGGGTCGGTGCGTGGGCCCGCAGTGCAAGCCCAGGAACCAGCATTCACAGAGCGTGTTTACTGACCGACACGACTGCTCAGTGCTGGGGGGGGGGGTCCCCCTGGGGACGCGAGCCAGGCCCGCAGGTGACTCCTCTCGCTCCTGCCTCCGTGCCGCAAGGCTCTGGGCCGCCTGGGGGCTGCTGCCGTGCCCCCCGTGGCGGCCTTTCCCTCTTGTCGCCACGGCCTGTCCTGACCACGGTGACTGACAGACAGCACACCCACTCAGCACGGCTGTGGCTTTGCCAAGGACCAAGGGCTGCCTGCCAAAGAGCCACCGCCGGGAGCCGGAGCCAGTCACTGAGAGAGGACACCCCCCCCCCCCAGCTGCCATCCCGAGAGGGAATCCGACCTGGAAACGGGGAGCTTGGGGCTGGGGACGGGGGGCCTGACCGGCAGGCCACCACAGGCCGCCCGGCACAAGGGCCCCTCACAGGAGCGTGGCTTCAGGAGCCGAAGGTCTGGCCAGAGGGACCCCAGCCACGCTCTGGAGAAGGAGGCCTCTCTATTTTTTAAAGAGTGCAACGCTCTGGGCTCCAGGGGCTCACCTGTGACGCTCGCTACTCAGGAGACCGAGATCTGAGGATCAGGGTTCAATGCCAGGCAGGGCAGGAAAGCCCCTAAGAGTCGTATCTCCAGTCAAACACCAAAAACAAGGCCGGAAGTGGAGCTGTGGCTCCGGTGGTGTCCAGGGACAGCGCCCAGACCCCAAGTCCAAGCCCCAGGACCGGAACACACACGAAACCCTTCTGCTTTTTTTGGGGGGGGGAGGGGGAGGCGTACTCCTGGGGTTTGAACTCGGGGCCTGGACACTGTCCGTGAGCTTCTTCTGCTCAAGCCTAGCGCCGCTTGTGGCCTTTTGGTGGTTAACTAGGGATGAGTGTCAGGGACTTTCCTGCCTGGGGTGGCTTCACCCCGTGATTCCCCGACGTCGGCCTCTTGAGGAGCTGGGTTCCAGGTGTGCGGCACCAGCGCCCGGCTCCTGGAGTGTTTCTATGGGGCTATGGTCTCCTGGGCCTCCGAGGCGGATCCGCCGCCAGCCTCATGTGCCCAGGAGCCGTTTGCCTCACACCCGGGCAGCTCAGCTGGGCAGCTGGGGACGGAGGGGGGACGGAGGGGGGACGGGGCGGTGCCTAGGGGAAAGGGGGCCACAGCCAAACACCCCCTTGAGAGAACCCGCGGAGCCAGGCCTGGGGCCGTGCGAGTCACGTCTGTCCACACTGCGTCCACACTGCGCCCACACGGCGCCCACACTGCGTCCACACTGTGCCCACACTGCGCCCACACTGCGCCCACACTGCGTCCACACTGCGCCCACACTGCGTCCACACTGCATCCACACTGCGTCCACACTGCGCCCACACTGCATCCACACTGCGTCCACACTGCGCCCACACTGCGTCCACACTGCGCCCACACTGCGTCCACACTGCGCCCACACTGCGCCCACACTGCGCCCACACTGCGCCCAAACTGCGCCCACACTGCGCCCACACTGCGTCCACACTGCGCCCACACTGCGCCCACACTGCACCCACACTGCGTCCACACTGCGCCCACACTGCGCCCACACTGCGCCCACACTGCGCCCACACTGCGCCCACACTGCACCCACACTGCGTCCACACTGCGCCCACACTGCGTCCACACTGCGCCCACACTGCGTCCACACTGCGCCCACACTGCGTCCACACTGCGCCCACACTGCGCCCACACTGCACCCACACTGCGTCCACACTGCGCCCACACTGCGTCCACACTTCGTCCACACTGCGCCCACACTGCATCCACACTGCACCCACACTGCACCCACACTGCGCCCACACTGTGCCCACACTGCGCCCACACTGCGTCCACACTGCGCCCACACTGCGCCCACACTGCACCCACACTGCGTCCACACTGCACCCACACTGCGTCCACACTGCGCCCACACTGCATCCACACTGCGTCCACACTGCGCCCACACTGCGTCCACACTGCGCCCACACTGCGCCCACACTGCACCCACACTGCGCCCACACTGCGCCCACACTGCGCCCACACTGCGTCCACACTGCACCCACACTGCACCCACACTGCACCCACACTGCACCCACACTGCACCCACACTGCGCCGCCCCTGCCCCCTCAGAAGGGAGGAAGCAGGGCCAGCAGGCTGCGGGCCAGCCTCGCTCATCCCGAGGGGAAGACAGGCCCACGGGACGGGCACCGCCACGGTGGCCATGCACGGAACTCCGGCTCCATTTCCATCGCCTCGCCTGGGGAGTAGGGCCCCCTCCCCCTGCCCCCCTCCCCCTCCTGAGGGATGGGCTGGGAGCAGAACCGCGCATACAGAGCTCCAGCCCGGGCAGAGGGGTCCCCAGGTCTGGGTTTCTGCAAGAAGCCCTGCAGCCCACATGACAGCGACTCCCCACCGCCTCCTTGGCTAATCCCAGGCCTTGAACTCAGGGCCTGGGCACTGTTCCCGAGCTTCTTTTACCTCTTGAGCCACGGCGCCACTTCCAGCGTTTTCTGTGTATGTGGTACTGAGGAATTGAACTCAGTACTTCATGCACGCTAGGCCAGCACTCTACCGCTAAGCCACATTATTCCATTCTCTCTCTCTCTGTCTCTCTCTCTCTCTTTCTCTCTCTCTGTCTCTCTCTCTGTCTCTCTCTCTCTCTCTCTCTAGTTAGGCCTCTATAACTCGGGGACAGCCATCCCAGCAGCTTTTCCCTGTTTCGGGAGCAGGATTGGGAGCTGCAGAGGAGTGTCCTGACCTGCCGCCCCCCCTCTCCCCCCCACCCGTCCCCGATGGCCCCCCCATCCGCCCTCATCCAGCAGAGCAGCCCCAGGGCCCGGACGGAGGAGCAAGGTCGCCCCCTAGTGGCACCAATGCAGGGCCAGCTGACCCCCCCCCACACACAAGGCACGCACACAGGAGAGTGTACATGCACACACACAGAGGCACGCACATGCACACGCACACACACACTCGTGAATGCACACGCACACCCGAAACACGCACACGCGCGCATACTGAGGTGGGTCTGACTCTTGGCCTGACAAACCCAAGAGCAGGCCATGTGCAGGGTACCCCCTCCACCCAGACCCAACCCCCCCCTCCACCCAGACCCAACCCCCCCTCCACCCAGACCCAACCCCCCCCTCCACCCAGACCCAACCCCCCCTCCACCCAGACCCAACCCCCCCTCCACCCAGACCCAACCCCCCCTCCACCCAGACCCAACCCCCCCCTCCACCCAGACCCAACCCCCCCTCCACCCAGGCCCAACCCCCCCCCTCCACCCAGACCCAACCCCAGCTCCGCCCCAGGGCCCTGTGGCGGAGGTTCTGGTCTTGCTGGGCTCAGTGGTCTATGCTGTGCCGACAGCGGGGTTCCTAGTGCTCCAAGGGGCTCCTATGCTGCGGTACCTCATCTTTCTGAGGCCCCCAAGCCCAGGCTGGTGTGGCTGGCATGTAGTGATGGCCCATTTCGTGCTCAGCTGACTCTAGGGGTACACTGAGGTTCATAGAGAACTAGGATGAACAGGGGTGGCCTGAGGTGAGGCAGTTGATCGGAGGCACGCCCAGGTGAGGGACGGTGGGCTCGCTGACACGGACGCCGGAGCTGTCCTCATCCGACCAGTCTCGGCAGACTGCTCAACAGGACGCACCCCACACCCACGGGAAAGCGCCCCCAGCTAGACATGCGGCAATCCCAGGCTCAGAGCGCCCCCTGCTGTCCTCCCAGGGCAGCAGCCAGGCTGTCCAGCCCAGGCCTCTGCACCTGAGCAAGTCCCCTTGCCCCGGAGTCCCTGGGTGGGTCTCTGGGTAGATTCCTGGGTGGGTCCCTGGGTGGGTATCTGGGTGGGTATCTGGGTGGGTCTCTGGGTGGGTCTCTGGGTGGGTCCCTGGGTGGGTCCCTGGGTGGGTCTCTGGGTGGGTATCTGGGTGGGTCTCTGGGTGGGTCCCTGGGTGGGTCTCTGGGTGGGTCTCTGGGTGGGTCTCTGGGTGGGTCTCTGGGTGGGTCCCTGGGTGGGTCTCTGGGTGGGTCCCTGGGTGGGTCCCTGGGTGGGCCCCTGGGTGGGTCTCTGGGTGAGTATCTGGGTGGGTCCCTGGGTGGGTCTCTGGGTGGGTCTCTGGGTGGGTCCCTGGGTGGGTCTCTGGGTGGGTCCCTGGGTGGGTATCTGGGTGGGTCCCTGGGTGGGTCTCTGGGTGGGCCCCTGGGTGGGTATCTCTTTGGATGTCTTGCTGACTGTAAGCTCAGGGCTGCAGGCCCCTTGCAGACAACAGAACCCACTCCTTCCTGCACAGTGGGGGATGTGAACTTGCTGATCCCAGGAGCGAGGTGGAGCTGTGTTTCTCCCCCAGGAGTAGAGCTGGAGCAGGGCCATGGAGACTAGCGTGCAGTGACAGCGCAGCACTGGCACTGCCATTGTTCAACATGGACGCGTGGAGAGCGTGGCCCCACCAGGCCCCACCGGCTCTGGCTCTCCTCCACCCTCAGGTCCCACCTGGAAGAGCCCAGCCCAGACAGGACTTCCTGGCCTCCTCTGCTCGCCCGTCCCTCCCTCCCCTCTGGGCCTCTTTTCTGGGTGTTGCTCCTCCATGGCCCCTGTGCCCTGGGTTGGCTGCGATACTGACCCCTTCCCACGCCTCCCCTTCCTGAGCCGTCCGAGAGGCGGGGTCAGCTCGGCTTCCGTATGTGGGAGTCCAGCGGGGACGTGGGGACAAGCGTAGCTGTCGAGAGCTCTGCTCAGCTTCCTGAGGGTTTGGTCAGTGAGTGCAGGAACAGGCAGAACCCAGGTCCTGTCAGAGGGGTCCTGTCATGGCGGGTGCCAGTGACAGCTCACACCTGTCATCCTAGCTACTCAGGAGGCCGAGATCTGAGGACTGCGCTTCAAAGCCAGCCCAGGCAGAAAAGGCTGTGGGACTCTTATCTCCAGTTAACCGCCAGAGAACTGGAAGTGGCGCTATGACTCAGAGTGGTAGACACTAGCCTTGAGCAGCAAAGTTCAGGGCCAGCACTCAGGCCGAGTTCAAGCCCCATGACTGAAAAAAAAAAAGGGGGGGGGCTCATGACCAGCAGGAAGATGATGAATGGACAGATGGCTCCCATGTGCTCTGGGGAAACTTAGAGGGTCGGGCCCACAGGCCAGGAGGGCTTCCTGGAGAAAGGGGCTGCTCTGAAGCGGACAGGGCGGGAAAGGCGGGCTTCGCCGGTGTGCTGGGGAGGTGGAAGGCAGCTGCCGAGGCCTGGAGGCGTTCGGAAGCCTGGCTCGCGCAGGCAGACGCAGGCGGCCCGGTGTCCGGGCGTCGGGCTCCCCAGACAGCAGCCAGGCAGAACAGGGAAGGAGTGGGAGACCGGAGCGGCTACAGGAGGGCTGGGGAGCGTCCAGGGGGGCGGGGGGGGGGGCGCGTAGGTGGGGGAGGGGAGCCACAGGCCGCACACGCGTGAGCAGGTGTCTGCAGGTGGGTAGGTGGACTGGCCGGGACGCAGTGGGACACGAGGGGCGGTAGCCGCACCCCGTCTGCTCACCCGGGGCAGCTGCGCGGGGTGCAGCCAGGCGAGGACGGTCTGGGAGAGGCTCCCGCCTGCCCTGCGCCCGCAAGCCCCGCGGGAGCCCAGGCGGCCGCCCGCCCGCCGAGGAGGCCGCGCCGCCGGCTTTGGAAAGGCTGAGGGGAGATGGCTGGCTGGCTGGATCGCAGGACGGAGCCCGGCCTGGCTGGCGTCACGGCGCGCCGCTTGGGGCCGCAGCCCGTGGCGTGTCAGGAGCCCCAGGAGCTAGCTGCGTCGGCAAGCCCGTCCAGGGGGCGAACCGCGCACCGCTGCGTGTGTTCACCGTGGAAGTATTCATAAGAACAAGATCGTGCCGGACCACAGGAGGAGGCGGAGGCGGCTGACGGAGCACCGCACGGTGATACAGTACGGCCACTGAGCGTTAGACTCAGGAAGGTGATCGCAGGCTGAGAACTTGCTCGTTACCTGTGGCCGGGCGGGAGACCCAGGCGAATAAACCCGGGCAGGAGCCCCCCCAGCTGATAATTCAGCCGCGCCTCTGCTCTCCACCTGCTGCTGCCCGGGTCTGGCGTGGCCCTGTCCGCCTGGGGCCCCTGGGCATCTGGGAAGCAGGGTCCACATGTCTCTACCGGTGATTCCACAAAGACGCTCCACGGAGATGTGGGCAGAGGGGCCGAGGGGTGACCGGGCTAGGGGGATCCCGAGGCTGTGGTCAGCCGTGGGGACTGAGCCCCAAAGTGACTCGACCACAATCAGCTCAGACTGCACGCACAGCTACCCCCTCCTGTCTCCCCTCTCTCCAGCTGTCTGTCTGTCTGTCTCTTTCTTTCCCTTCCTCAAGGCACAAAAATGCCTCTGGTTGAATTTGACACATATCTTTTCTTTCTTTCTTTTTATTTTTTGCCAGTCCTGGGCCTTGGACTCAGGGCCTGAGCACTGTCCCTGGCTTCCTTTTGTTCAAGGTTAGCACTCTGTCACTTGAGCCACAGCGCCACTTCTGGCCGTTTTCCATATATGTGGTGCTGGGGAATCGAACCCAGGGCTTCATGCATACGAGGCAAGCTCTCTTGCCACTAGGCCAGATTCCCAGCCCCCTGGTTGAATTTGAATAACTAGGTTTTACCAAAAGAGACCACACGATTGCCAGCATGGCGCCTACAGTGAGACTCACAGCTCGCAGCCAGTCTCTGGGGTTGTTGCAGCTTGCTCGGGCGCAGGTGCCCTGTGGGTGGGGCCTGGGCGCAGGTGCCCTGTGGGTGGGGCTTGGGCAGGCGCTCTCATTGTTCTGAGAAAGGCCAGGAGAAACGGGGCCTCTGCAGCCAAGGCAAAGCAGGGCAGCCTTTGCTCCTGGCAGCGCCTCTCGGGTCTGGCTTGCTCGCTGGGATGAATGGAGGCCACCCTGCTCCAGGACGGTGGTGGACGTGGATGGAAGCTGTGTGTCCAATGACTAGACTCTGTGTGGAGGGGGAGAGACAGGAATAGCCTCCCATGGGGAAAAGGGCTCCTGGTGACCCTACAGAGAGCAGGGCGGCTGGGGTGCAGTCAGCCGCACAGTGCCTGCCTAGGCCACGCCATGGCCCCGCGTTTGACCTCCAACACTGCAAAGGAAAGGAGAAGCATGCTGGCCCCACCGGCCCCTGCATCCACAGGCTGCTGCCCCTGGCCTCGCGTCCTGCCTCCCCCCCCCCCGGGGTGTGTGGGAATTCATCATTACCCGGCCTCCACATTACTCTGGGGCTGATTAAATTAGCGAATGCAATCACAATCTGAAGCAAGTTAATTGAGAGAATTTATTTGGGCCTGACAGTTTTATGCATGTTTGATTAAGTATTATAAGGTTTGTTTTTGATTTTGCATAATTTAACTTTAAATCCTGCACTGGGGGGGGGGGACTATCAACCATTAACGACCAAAATAAACCTCTTTTAAGATGCATCCATTTATGATTTATTTCTGAATGCAATATCTTCCAGATTTTTTTTTTTTTGGTGCTGTTGCCAAAGTGACAAATACGTTCAAAGTAACATTTTGAGGCATCCCATTTACCCTGTAAATCTTCTGGAATGGATACAATTCATTAGAAGTTTTGAAAGGAGTACAAGTTAGCATTTATATTGCAACAAGTGACATATAAATGCCCATGTTTGTCTTCTGAGCATGCCAGAAAAGACAGCCACCGTGGGCTTCCTCAGAGCCGCGCAGCTCACCCCGCTCCCGTGCGGTGACCGGCTTGCTCTCCAATCCTCACTCCTGTCAAACACAGAACTGTTCCATCGACGGGAGCCCAGCCTGAGTCTTTTGTGACATTCGTGCGGCCCAGGCTGGGACAGAGGACAAAGGCGGCCCTAAGAGCCAGACCTGGGGTGAGGGCTGACCCGCAACCTTCCAGGGTCTGGAGCGGTAGACCCTTAAGCAGCCAAAGGCCAGGTACCCCGGAAAGCACCAGAGCGCAGACGTGAAGATGAGCAAGAAGACTCTTCTTTCCCACACTAAAAGTCAAGGGGCTCCATCCACGAGCCACGTGCATGGCCAGCCCTGTGAGCATCTGCATCCTGGTGGTGGCCCTTACTGGCCAGGGATTGCGCCCCAAGCCTTGGTTGAGGACTGGAGCAAGCTGCCACCCCTCTGAGCCCGTTAAGTGGAGCCAGGAGCGGCACGTGCAGGTGGGGCAGGGGTTCTCCTCCTGTGAAAACGCCGCTGCTGACAAGCGCCCAGAACGTGGCGGCTTCAAACAGGAATGCATTGTGGTGGCGTGTGACTCTATGGTACAGGCTGCCTAGAACGCACAACCCTCTGGCTAGAGGGGGAAGAGGGAAGAAGGAAGGGAAAGGAAGAAAGAGAGTAAGTGGGGGACAGACAGAAGGAGGAAGGGTGGGAGGGAGGAAAGCAAGGACGGTTCGAGCCTGCTCAGGCTGCTATAATGAAACACCTCAGACTCCACAGAACTGAGTTACTCTCACAGTCCTGGAGGCTCAAGTCTGACGCCAAGGTGACACAGGATCCTTTTTATCTTCTCCCTCTGTCCTTGAAGGGCATCTTCTGTATGTGTGTGTGCGTCCTGACCTCAGCATCTTGGATTAGGACCCTAACAAGCCTACTTCATCTTAGTGACCTCATTAAAAGGCCTCTCTCCAAATACAGTCATGTGCTGACATACATCCTGGGGGCTGGGAACTCAACAGGAGCTTGAGAGACACAATTCAGCCCCGAGTAACAATTCATATTCCTGCCAGTGTTCTAAGGGTCTGAGGAGTAAGCCTTGTCTACTTGGGGGTCTGGACGAGGGTCCCTCATGAAGCTACAGACCTGGAATGTGAGGGCCCCATGGGCTAGCGTTTCCAGGGTAACTCACTGCAGGTCACAAGCTGGGAACCTTCAAGAGTCTGTTTCTAAATCTGTACTTGTAATTTTCCATTCTTCTTTGTTGTTGGTGGTGGTGATGGTGGGGCTTAAACTCAGGGCCCAGACGCTGTCCTTGAGCTCTTTATGCTCAAGGCTATTGCTCTATGACCCTGAGCCACAGTACTACTTCCAGTTTTCTGGCGGTTCATTGGAGATAAAAGAGTCTCACACATTAGCCCAGTGCTGTTGGCTCACGCCTACAATCCTACCTGCTCAGGAGGTTGAGATCTGAGGATCAGGGTTCAAAGTCAGCCTGGGTAGCAAAGTCTGTGAGACTCTCATCTCCAGTGAACCACCAAAAAACCAGAAGTGGTGCTGTGGCTCAAGTGGTAGAGCGCGCTAGCCTTGAACTGAAGAGCTCAGGGGACAGCGCCCAGTCTCTGAGTTCAAGCCCCACGACCAAAAACAGCAAGAACAACAAAAGCTCACACCTTTTCCTGCCTGGGCTGGCTTCGAATTTTGATCCTCAGGTCTCAGACTCCTGAGTAGCTAGGATTACCAGTTGGAGCCACCGATGTCTGGTCATTCCTTTCTTAAGGAAAGTCCTTTAATTTCCGGACGTTGCAGCACTACAAAAGCTGGCTGCAGGACGCCCAGGGCCGTGTACCACCTGCAGCTCAGCAGACTCTGAGCAGTGAGCTGAGCACCGCCTGTCTTCATGGGGCACCGGAACTGTGTTCACATGGACCCTGGGGTCCATCTCCGGCCGCTTCCTTCCGGGTGTTGGCTCTGCTCTCCGACGTGGTCTGAACCAGGGGCAGAGCCTGCAGAGATGGTTAGATAGAATTTTGGAATGGCGTGGAGCCCAAAGGTCTCTGTGTCTCCTTGGGGCATCAACAAGAGACGGGCCAGGTGTGGAGCTGTCTGGCACGTGGCTGTCCAGCCAACACTCGAGAGGGCAGGTGTCAGGCAGGAGGCCACCCGCCCTGTCCCTGTCCTCGCCCGGCCCAGGGGCCGCTCCGCCTCTGCGGCCACGCGGGGCGCTGCCTGACTTGGCCCTGAGAGACCGCGCGGTGGGTGGTGAGGGTGAGGCCGTTCTCCCCCCCCCCCCCCCCGGCCTCCCCCCGTCCCCCGCGGTACTGGGGTCTGAACTCTGCCCAGTCCTCACACGGAGGCTGCTTCCATGTAAGCCCGTGCCGGCCTCACCCCGCGACCCGGGGAGGGGACCGGTGAACACCGAGGAAGGAAGACAGCTGCTTCTTGGGGGCGAGCTGACTCTGGGCTTGGGGAACCCCCCCCCCACGGTTCCAGCCCCCCCCCCCCCGCCCCCGGCTCTCAGGTCAGCGCCGGGCCCCGTCCACGCGCCCCGGCCGGCTGTCCAGCTGCCCTCCTCCAAAGGGCCGGGGCCCCCGGACCCCCGGGCCCCCGCGCCCGCGCCCTGGGGCCTGCCCGCGGTGGGCAAGCGGGCCGCCCGGCCAGGGGCAACTCCGGCCCCAGACTTCCCGCTGGAAGCGCGACCGGGACCCCGGCCCCGGCCCCGGCCCCGGCCCGCCCGGCTCCCCACGGCGGCCCCGCCGCCCCCGCAGCCGGCGTCCACCCGGACGGCAGGCCGGCGCCCGTGCAGGCGGAGAGCCAGCCCCGCGCCCCCCACGCGCGTGCGCGGCCCGGCCGGGCTCGCCCAGGCTCGCGTCTGCGCCTGCGCCCGCGCCCGCGCCTGCGCGGGGTGGCGGCGGCGGCCGCGGCGATGGCGTCACGCGCGCTCGCGCGGGCCGGCGTCGAGTTCCGGCTCGGGCGCGAGGCCCGCCCTACGGTGGCCGCGGAGGGACGGCGCTACGGCGCCCACGCCGGGCCAAACGCCGCCGGCGGCCCGGCCCCGCAGCGCCCTCGGCTCCGGGCGGGCCCTGGCCGGCGGGGCCCTGCGCTCCGCTCCGCGGCGGCATGCAGGCGCGCAGCTCTCGCGGCTCCGGGGCCCGGGGCCGCCCGCAGGCCGGGCCCCCGGCGCCGCCGGCCCGCCGAGTGGTCCGGGACGCCGGCCCTGCCGCGCAGAGGGCACCGGGTGAGCGGCCGGGGCGGGCGGTGGGCCGCGGGAGCGCGAGCCCGGGGACGCCGCCTCCGGCCCCGCGTGCCCGCGGCCGGCTCCCGGGCCGAGGGGCAGCGCGGGGCGCTCGGCTCGCGGGGCGGCGACCGGGCGAGGAGCCCGGGGACGCGCGGGCCGAGCTGGGCCCCGGCGCCCGGACGCGGCCCCGCGGGCTCCCCGCCCTCCCGGGCCCCGCGGGGCGCTCGGGCCTCACCGCGGCCGGCCGGAGGGGGAGCTGGCCCGAGTCCTCGCCGCGGCCGCAGCCGCGCCGCTGCCCCCTCCGGGTCCCCGCGTCCCCCCGCCGGCTCGCGCGTCCCGAGCCCTCGTCGTTTCCGGCCGTCGAGTATGCGGGCCGGCTGTAGATGACGCAGACTAGGTGGAACTAGGGATCCACTGCCATTTCTCCTTTCTCCTGGCCCCGGCCGGGCCCGCAGCGCTTCCCTGACACCTAGATCGCTCCCGGTACAGGCAGCCCCGGCCAGGTGCTGGTGTCGGCGGGCAACCTGGCAACTCCAGGGCTCAGGCCTGGCAGGTGGCCCCAGGGACCCCTCCCTACCTGTGGGCGCCCTGCTCTCATCCCTGTCCTGTGGTGGTCCCTGGATAAGGCACCTGGAGCTCCTGGGCAGAAGTGGGCATGGCTAATGAGAGCCCTTAAGCCTAGAAAAGGCAGCAAGAGGCTGCAGTCGGAAGGAGAGGCTCGGGAGCCTCCGCAGGTCCCGTCTCCACCGACTTTGGCACTGGCTGCTCCAGGGAAGCTCCCTCTGGGGACCTTGGGTGAGGGGCTGAGGCTGGCCCAGACGGCCCTCTTCCCCAGCACTGGGGACAAAATGGGTCTCTTTGCCTTCCACTGGCTTCCTGATGCGTGTGTGGGTGTGTGTTCATCCTGAGTCTTTTTTTTTTTTTTTTTGGCCAGTCCTGGGCTTGGACTCAGGACCTGAGCACTGTCCCTGGCTTCTTTTTGCTCAAGGCTAGCACTCTGCCACTTGAGCCACAGCGCCGCTTCTGGCCGTTTTCTTTATATGTGGGGCTGGGGGAACCCAGGGCCTCATGTCTACAAGGCAAGCACTCTTGCCACTAGGCCATATTCCCAGCCCATCATCCTGAGTCTTGAACTCAGGGCCTGGGCACTGTCCTGACCTATTGTGCTCAAGGCTAGGACTGTACCACTGGAGCCACGGCTCTACTTCCAGATTCTTTGGCAGTTAGTGATGAGTCTCTAGGACTTGCTTCCCTGGGCTGGCTTAAAATAGGGATCCTCAGATCTCAGCCTCCTGAGTAGCCAGGTTTACAGGCGTGAGCCCCCAGCACCCTGGCTTTCTGACAGCTTCTGTAAAGAACAAGGGCGGGAGGGAGGACTGAGCCCCAGGGCGCAGCCCTAGGCCCGACGAGGCGACGGCCGCGGCATCTGATTTCCCCGGGAAGAACGTCTTCCCGGTGTCCTAGCGCTGACGCGTCCTGTCCTGTCCCTCTCTCCGCAGGCCGAGGCCTCCCCCGAGGCCCAGCCGGGGGTCCCCTGGCCTAGGAGCCCATGACACCTGTGCCGGAGGCCTCGCCGCCGTGAGCCCTCCGCCGCCGCCGCCGGGGCCCGATGCCGGTCATGCCCATCCCGCGGCGCGTGCGCTCCTTCCACGGCCCCCACACCACCTGCCTGCACGCGGCCTGCGGGCCCGCGCGCGCCTCCCACCTGGCCCGCACCAAGTACAACAACTTCGACGTGTACGTGAAGACGCGCTGGCTGTACGGCTTCATCCGCTTCCTGCTGTACTTCAGCTGCAGCCTCTTCACGGCGGCCCTGTGGGGCGCGCTGGCCGCGCTCTTCTGCCTGCAGTACCTGGGCGTGCGCGTCCTGCTGCGCTTCCAGCTCAAGCTGTCCGTGCTGCTGCTGCTGCTGGGCCGCCGGCGCCTGGACTTCCGCCTGCTCAACGAGCTGCTGGTCTACGCCATCCACGTGACCATGCTCCTGGTCGGGGGCCTGGGCTGGTGCTTCATGGTCTTCGTGGACATGTGACGGCACCCAGCCCCTCTGGGCTCGCTTTACGGTGCCCTGTTCCGGTTCTTCCTGGGTGGGTGGGGCTGGGCTGGGCGTTTCCTGCCCCCCCCCCATTCCTGTTGGCGAGGCCCACGGCACACACTCCCTCCGAGGAGCCTAAAGGGCTGAGACTGCTGGCCGATGGGGACCTGTGCCCTTCCTCCTGCTGGCTACATGTGCGCTACATCCCCTGGGTTCCAATCCGGGCACGACGGCCCTCTGGGCCCTCTGCCTCCGGACTGGCCCGCGTTGTCCCGTGGGGTGGCCCTTCTGTCCAGTCTGCCCCCGAGATCTTCTGTGTCACCCGAGTCAGCGTTAGGCCCCACCCGTGGGAGAGTCCTGGACGCAGAGGGGCCTCCTCGCTCCGCAGCCCCCTTCCCGTGCTCCCCTGTTCCCCAGCCTCGGGGACTGGCCGGGGTCCACTTGCCAACACTCCACACTGCCACAAAGCTGTCCCTGGGCTCAGGGCCCCCTGGGGTCCTTCGTGCAGCCCAGCAGTGTGCCAAAGACACCACTGGCAGGGGCCTGGGACTGGACTCCCCTGGGCGCAGGGCAGGTGCCCAGTCCCGTCACCGGGTGGGCGTGCCGAGAAGCCTCTTTGGCCTCGGGGACCCTTGGTTCGCTTTCTCTGCGGGGTTGGGAGCTGCCTGTCTCCAGCAGAGGGCACGGGGCAGAGGTCTTGCTGGGACCCACTGCAAAGAACAAGCCTCGGGGGCCTTAGGCTGCCGCTGCTCCTTCCCACGGCTCCTAAAGCATGCTAGACATGACACGCGCGGGCCTCGTAGAGTGTTCCCCCCCCCCAGGAGCACCCAGACCCCCTCTCGGCCTTTGCTGGGGGCCGGAGTGGAAATGAGAGGCGTGAGTGGCAAGCCCGGGAGCAGGTCCCTGGGCTGCTCTGAGGGTGGTCGTCGGTCAACACTTGCTTCTCCCCAAATTGTCACCCCTACACCCAAGGCATGGGTGTGGCCCCTGTGACCCTGCCCTGCCAGGTAGCCTGGTAGCCGGGGGTCAGTCTGTGAGGTCGGTCCTGTACCCTGAAGAGAAACGTAGGGAACCCCAACAGGCAGGGAAAGCGGAAAACACTGGCTGCGAACCCCGCTCTTGGGTCTGTCGCCAGCGTCCGTCCGTCCGTCCGCTGGTCTAACAGAAGGGCTCCCTCTGCCGAGGACGTCTGTCTGACTTCCGGGCCGGCGGGCGAGGAGCCCCCCCCCCGGGTGCACCCCGCTTCTTGCTGCAGAGAATCTTTTGCACTAAATCATGCTCTCCTCAAACAAGTTCTGTTCTGTGTTGCTCAGCTTGTGGCGCTGCGCAGCCGCAGCCCTTGCGGGTGGGTGGTGGGGACCGTTGGTCGGTGGGGGGGGGGGCTGGGAGCGGGAAGCGGCGGCTGTCCCGCCTTGAAAGTGAGCGGCAGGGGCGGGGCGGCGAGACCGCGCCCCCCACCCCGCTGCCAGCGTCCCGAGTGCCTGTTAAATTCTTTATGAGATGAACCACCTGCATTAAACCTATTTTTTTTAATGTGTCGATGGAGTGGTTGCTTAAAGCGTGAAATTTTTGTGTTCTTGGTGCTGGGAATCCAAACAGCCTCACGCAGAAGGCAGGCTCTCCGGCTTTTAAAGCTCCGTCTTTTTATTTTTCTAAGGACATCAACCAAAGATGCCATAGAAACCGCTCTGCTGCAAAATTGGGACAGTTTCTAAAAGCGACCGCTAGTGGTGTTGGTGACTGGAGTCCTGGAGGCCAGCTGTCTCCGGAAGTGGCCAGGGAGGACCTGGAGTCCCGTGCCGTTGGCAGAGGAAGAGGAGGTGTTTCTGGTGTTCTGCCGGACCGACGGGAGCGGCCAGCGAGCTCTGTGGAGGAGGGCGGGTGCTGAGGGAAGTCGGAGTTCTTGTTGAGGATACACCACCTGGATGGAGGAATGTTTATCACCTTCATCTAAAGGGAGGCCCTGCTTCCTCGTTCCAGGCTTCTTCCCACACTAGAAGACAGCTCAGGCCACCAGGCCGGGAGCTTCCCTGCAGGGCACGTCTGTGTTGCCCCTTGCGGGAGCCACTAACCCCAAATGGCCCCTGGGCGCATGAAGCGGCTCCCCCCCAGACTGGCCCTGGAGGTCCTGTGTTGGGGGCTGCCCGGGCGGAAGAGCCTTCCACGGGCTCCAGGCTGGGCTGCTTGAGATTGGCCCCTGCCCGGGGACAGGCAGACCAGGTGGTGCTAGAGCTTCTGGCTGAGGTGGCATTTGGGGACCCCCAAGAGCAGCTGTGCTGCATGGGGAGACACTTGAGGACCAGTTGGTGGGGATGACTTTCTGCAGCAGTGCCTCACTGAGAGCAGGCAGGTTTGTTTGCTCATGGAGGGCTCTGCTTCTCCACGAAAACATGTTCTAAGCGCTTTCTAGAGCGGGGAAGAGCCAAAGACAAACAGACCCAGCAGCCCGGGCCCAGGGACAGCCAGCTGGTGTCTGCCCACAGAGGTAACAGGTAGGTTAGCAGCTCCGTAGGGAGCTGCCAAGCTACCTGTCCGTTCAGCTGCTTCGTGCTTCAGACGGCCCGGCCCGCGGAGCAGGAAAACGGCAAGGACTTCTGGGCCAGTCTTGTGGGTTTGGGAGGGCCGCCCAGCGGCTGGTGGGAAAGGAAGGAGGAGGTAAAGACCAGAAGGTCTGGAGTTAACAGACCTGCCTCGTCCCCTGAGAGACGGCACCTGCGCAGTGCTGGGCTGGAGTTCACAGGCCCACCCTACCCCTGAGAGATGGCACCCGGGCACGGGTGGCAGGTGGACAAGAGTCCATTTGGGCAATAGAAGCTGGACTCGGGGCTGCTTCCTGGAGACAGGGAGAAGGGAGGCACAGTCCTCAGATCACCAAAAAGAAATGCCCAAGACACAGCGGCCACACCGCAGAGGAGTCCGAAGGGCTCTGGGAAGGACAGTCCCAGGGCGGGAGAGGGTCGGGACCAGAGCTCTGGCAGAGGAGGGATGGATTGGGGGAGGGGGGTAGGAAAGGCCCCAGAAGACAGAAGCTCCTGCTGCCGAGTCCCCTCCGTCTCCAGGTGGTCCCTGCTCAAGCAGCGACTGGGCCCTGACTCCTCCTCGCCACACAAGACGATGGCACTGATAGCACGGCCCCGCTGACCCCGCCGAGGGCAGGTGGCCGGGCGAGCTCGTGCCTGGCCATGTCTGTGGGTGGATCGCGCTGGAGAGAGGCTGGCTGCTGACCGGTTTCCAGTCCCGGGTGCGTGAGGCAGAGCCGGCCCGCCGCTGCTGCTGGGGCCCCCGGTGAAGCCCGGCCAGCAGCCGTCGCCAGCGCTGTGCTTTTGACACGGTCACGGGCTTCCCGGGGTGAAGCGCCCACCGGAGGGAGGGAGGGGGCAGGAGGACAGAGTCCCCCGCCCCTCCCCCCCCCAGCAAGGAGAGAAGGGGCAGGTGTGGCCCAGCGCAAGACCCCAGCGCAGATGCAGCTGGTCTGCACCACTATTGACGTTCCCTGACCTTGGGAAGGCGCCGCCGCCCGCCCGCCCGCCGAGGGGGGGAGGGAGGGGGGAGGGAGCCGCAGCCACGCCTCCGGTGCTGAGTCAGCGGTTTATGGGGAGGCCGGCGGGCCCACCGGCCAGGGCCAGAGCGCGGTTCCCTTCTCCCTTTTTGGTCTTGTTTGGGAAGGAGGGTCCCGCGTGCCCGGCCCCTCCCGGGAAGCCCCCCCTCCGCCCGGCAGGCCGGCCCGGGCTCCGGGCTCCGGGCTCCGCTCCACGCGGCTCCTGGGAAGCTGCATTTCCAGGCTGCATCCCAGCAGGGGTGACTTTCCAGAAATCCGAGCATCTGCCATGCCTCCCCACGGCTTCCAAAAGGGGGAGCTGCCCCGGCAGGCTCGAGCGCAGGCAGGCGGGCAGGCAGGCCGTCCGGCACAGCTGATTCAGCGGCTCTCGCCGGCTCCCCGCCCCCCGCTCCGGGCAGTGTGCCCGGGCCTGCTGGCAGCTGTGTCACACAGGGCCTCTGGCAGGGCTGCGTGGCCCGCACTGCGTCTGGGGGTGGGGGTGGGGACGGCCCCCCTCCCTCCTGGCTGCAGCGGTGTGGCGCGGCAGGGGGTGGGGGTCCTGCCTTGGGGTCTCCCGTCCCGCCAGCCCCTCGCAGGTCATCTCCTCCTAAGCCGGCAGCCGCGGCCGGGGGCGCGGGGCCCCCGTCCATGTCTGGTCGGGCCGAGGGGCGGGGGCGGGGGCGGGCAGGTGTCCGCGGCTTGGGAAGCAGCCCCGGAGTCCTTGGCGGGCCTGGCACAGGGGCACTGTGGGCGTGCGAAGGCCCCCGGGCAGGCTGCAGAGAGGCTGGGGGAGGGTGGCCGGGGGGAGCAGGCCCAGGTAGGGGGGCCAGCAGGAGCCCCCCCGGGAGCCCTGGCCGGTCCCGCCCCGCCCCGCTTGCCTCCAAGGCCACCGAGCGCGCCGCGTGGCCATGGCTGCGTGGCGACTGCCATTTGATACGCGAGGCCCGCACCCTCTCCGCTTTCTCGGAATATCAACGACGGTCTTGTGAAGGAACGCGGCATGAATATTCACGGGGAGATCAATCAAGCCCGGGCTGGCGGCGCTCACGCCGTGAGCTGCTGGAGACGGGCCAGGCGGCCCGGGACCGTGCACCCCGAGCTGGGGGTGGCCGGGTACCCCCGCCACCTGGACGGCCCCGAACTGGGTGCTGACCTCTCCGCTCCGCGGTGGCCACGGTCTGGGGCGGAGGCTCCTCCACGCAGGCCCGGAAGCGGTCCCGGCCGGGGTTTGCACCTCTCAGTGACCGGGCGGTGCCAGGGGAAGGGACACGTGGCCAACCCCAAGCCCGGCACAACCTGGTGTGCTGGTGGCCCCGGCTGACCCCCCGGGGAGCCTCCGGGGGCCTTGGGCGGCGTCTCCCTTCCACACGCACCTCGGCCAGCTGCCGGCCAGCGGCGCTCGGGGGCAGACTCACGGAGCGTGGGGGCCCGGGGCCGCTGAGCCTGCTCCCCGCCCCAGCCTCCCGACCCCACGTTCTCCAGGGCGGCCTCCCGTGCTGCGGGGCGGCGCTCTGAGCCCTGCCCGCCCCCCCCCTCCCGGGGCAGGGCCGCCCCTGCACCTCGCAACCCCCCCCGGGGCAGGGCCGCCCCTGCACCTCGCAACCCCCCCCCCGGGCAGGGCCGCCCTGCACCCCGCAACCCAGGGCACTGGTGTGAACTGGTCGTTGACAACAACACCGGGACATCACGGTGACACGCATTATTTGTGTTTTTCAAAGTGTGCTGTGCTAACCCTGTCAATTCCCTAGGCCCCTGAATGCGCCCAGCGCCCTAAAGAGCACCATCGCCTCCTCCACGCCAGCCGCGGCCTGCGGGGGAGCGCTCGCCCGCCCGCCACGTCAGAGGGCTGCGAGCGTGACCACGAGGGCCACGAGCACCACATCAGAGGGCCGCGAGCGTGACCACGAGGGCCGCGAGCGTGACCACCGAGGGCCTCGAGCGCCACGT
Source organism: Perognathus longimembris pacificus (assembly GCF_023159225.1). Lineage (NCBI taxonomy): Eukaryota > Metazoa > Chordata > Mammalia > Rodentia > Heteromyidae > Perognathus > Perognathus longimembris. Next base: position 161,614,311 of record NC_063161.1, read on the forward strand.
CAGAGGGCCGCGAGCGTGACCACGAGGGCCGCGAGCGCCACGTCAGAGGGCTGCAGCCTCGTTGGACTCCGCACCCCTCCTCTGCTGGCTGGGCAGGTGTGTCCGGCACGTGTGTGTGTGTGCACAGATGGGGCGTGTGCAGGTGTGTGTCTAGCACGTGTGTGTGGACGGTGTGTGTGTGCAGGTGTGTGTCTGGCACATGTGTGTGGACGGGGTCACGTGCAGGTGTGTGTCTGGCACATGTGTGTGGACAGGGGCGCGTGCAGGTGTGTGTCTGGCACGTGTGTGTGGACGGGGGCACATGCAGGTGTGTGTCTGGCACATGTGTGTGGACGGGGGCGCGTGCAGGTGTGTGTCTGGCACGTGTGTGTGGACGGGGTCACGTGCAGGTGTGTGTCTGGCACATGTGTGTGGACGGGGGCGCGTGCAGGTGTGTGTCTGGCACGTGTGTGTGGACGGGGGCACATGCAGGTGTGTCCAGCACATGTGTGTGCACAGACGGGGGCACGTGCAAGTGTGTGTCTAGCACGTGTGTGCACAGACAGGGCACGTACAGGTGTGTGGGACATGTGTGTGGATGGGGGCGCGTGCAGGTGTGTCTGGCACATGTGTGTGGACGGGGTCACATGCAGGTGTGTGTCTGGCACATGTGTGTGAACGGGGTCACATGCAGGTGTGTCTGGCACGTGTGTGTGGATGGGGGCGTGTGCAGGTGTGTGTCTGGCACGTGTGTGGATGGCACGTGCAGGTGTGTCTGCCGTGTGTGTGAATGGGGGCACATGCAGGTGTGTGTCTGGCACATGTGTGGACGGGGTGCGTGCAGGTGTGTCTGGCACGCGTGTGTAGACGGGGGTGCGTGCAGGTGTGTCTGGCACGCGTGTGTGGACGGGGGTGTGCAGGTGTGTCTGGCACGTGTGTGTGGACGGGGGTGTGCAGGTGTGTGGTGCCTGGCACGCGTGTGTGTGTGTGGATGGGGGTGTGCAGTGTGTCTGGCACATGTGTGTGTGGATGGGGGTGTGCAGTGTGTCTGGCACATGTGTGTGTGTGGATGGGGGTGTGCAGGTGTGTCTGGCACGTGTGTGTGGACGGGGGCGTGCAGGTGTGTCTGGCACGCGTGTGTGGACAGGGGTGTGCAGGTGTGTCTGGCATGCGTGTGTGTGGATGGGGGTGTGCAGGTGTGTCTGGCACGTGTGTGTGGACGGGGGTGTGCAGGTGTGTGGTGCCTGGCACGCGTGTGTGTGTGTGGACGGGGGTGTGCAGGTGTGTCTGGCACGTGTGTGTGGACGGGGGTGTGCAGGTGTGTGGTGTCTGGCACGCGTGTGTGTGTGGACGGGGGTGTGCAGTGTGTCTGGCACATGTGTGTGTGGATGGGGGTGTGCAGTGTGTCTGGCGTGTGTGGAGGGGGCGCATGCAGGTGTGTGTCTGGCACGTGTGCATGTGTGTGGATGGGGGTGTGCAGGTGTGTGGTGTCTGGCATGTGTGTGTGGAGGGGGCGCATGCAGGTGTGTCTGGCACACGTGTGTGTGTGGACGAGGGTGTGCAGGTGTGTGGTGTCTGGCACGCGTGTGTGTGTGGACGGGGCGTGTGCAGGTGTGTGGTGTCTGGCACGTGTGTGTGGACAGGGCGTGTGCAGGTGTGTTCCTCCTGTCCGGCCTCCCCGCTCGCCCTCGCCACCCGGTGTCCTGTGCCCGCTCTGTGGCTTCCTGGAGAGGGTGGAGGGGCTCAGGGAAGCCGCCGGGCCCCACGCGGCCTGGCTCCTGTGCGCGTGCGGGGGACGGGTGGGCCGCCCCACCCTGGCCACCTCGGAGCCGCTCCGTGGGGCTGGGGAGCCGGCTTGTGACTCAGGGTGGGGGAGGGGAGGGGCGGGCGGGGGCGCAGCCCGGGCCCCTGCGCAGGAGCGGAAGGGCGGGAGGGCAGCCTCCCCAGCCGGCCGGCCGGAGCCCACACCTCTGTGTCTCCAGCACGGTTGGCCGGCCCTGCCTGTGCAGTCCAAGACCGCAAGACCAACAGGGGCAGATCCAAGCGCCCCCTGGGCCCCCCTGCGCCCTTCCTGGGCCTCCTTCTCAGGGGTGCTCCGGGACGCGCAGAAGGCCGCCAGGCCGCCCTTGGAGAACGGCCCCGGGGCTCGGCGGCTTGCTTGGGATGACGGATGAAGCAATGACCGGACCGCTGTCCCGTGTCCCGGCACAGGGGAGCCCGTCGACCCTCCCTGAGTGTCTGGAAAAGCAGCCCCACCCCGCGCCCCAGAAGCCTGCCCCTGGCCTCCCTCGGGTGTCTCGTGGCTGGCCCGAGCGCGCGGGCCACGGGCCACAGGCCACGGCAGAGGCCCTGCTGTGGCTGTCGGGAGGGGGGAGTCACCCCCTGCCTCCCGGCCCGGCCGACCCCCAGAGCAGGAGGTAGCAGCTGCTCCACAGCTGCACAAAGCGGTGAAGGGAAATTTAGGACAAAAGAGGGAAAAGATTAGAGCATCCAATTTGCACCGAGGGGAGGCGGAGGGGAACTGAAACAGCCCTGCCCTACTTCCCCGGCTCGGGGAGCCACGGCTGCAGACAGCGACAGGAAACCACGCTACTCACCCCGCTCTTTCTTCCACAGAAAGGCTCCCAACTTGGCTGGCAAGGATCCCGCAGATGTCCCCCCGCCCCGGGGAGCCAGCCGTACCCCAGGACAGGAGCCCCGGGATGTCCCGTGCCCTCGCCGAGCTTGGCTGGGGCCGTGGGCTCGTGAGGACTCCGTGGGCAAACGTGTGGCAGGCCCAGGGCAGAGCGAAAGCACGTGGCAGGGACGTAGCCAGTCCTCGGTGCCAGGTAAAACCCCAGGCCAGGCGGAGCCCGGGGTGGCCGGGTGCAGCCCTAGGCGCCTGGCCACGGCCCCGCCATGCAGAACCACACCCTCGTCAGAGGGGCGGGGCGGGGCGGCCCCTTGGCTGGTTGGACCCACAGCTGCCAGTGCCGGCAGAGGCGCCCACGGCCCAGGCTTCCCAGGAGCAGTGGGACCCGGGCAGCGAGCCCAGGGTTCAGCCCGGCCTCTCCCGGCTCGGTTCAACTGCAGGACAGTAGCAACGGGGGAAATAACAGGGGGCAGGAGGGGCAGGGGTTGAGGTGGCCAGCTCTGCTCGTGGGGACACGGAGGCGAGGCAGCCAGGGCTGGTCCGCAAGCAGCCCCACGGGCGATGGTGGCTCTGCTCTGCACCACCAGACCCCGGGCTGGGTAGGTGCTGGGCTCCGGCCAGTGCCCGAGGACCTGCCATGTCTCTCCTGCGGGGGGCCCCGGGCGGTGCTGGCTGACACCCAGTCTGTGCTACAGACAGACAGACAGATGAGGCAGGAGAGCATTCCCAGCAGATAGGGCCCCAGGCAGAGCTCCGGGCCGTTCCGGAGAACCAAGACCGAGAACCTCGGTTCTCTGAAGGACATGCACACCTCCGTCACGAGCTGCCTTTGGAAGCGCGACGGCGTGGGAGATCTGCAGTAGGACACGGCGCGGGGTCCGCAGGCCGCCCTGTAGTTTAGAGGTACAGGAAAGCCCCCGCCCCCGAGGCTGGTCACAGCGCCCATCCGCAGGGCCTGCGCCCCAGCTGCGCAGCCGTTCCCGCATCCGTTCCGCTGACCGGCCCGGCCTCGGAGCAGCCTCCGGCGAGAGCCCACGGACCCCTGCCTCCGCCCTGCCAGCTACGGGTAGGAGCGGGCGCCGTGGCCGGGCTGGGCCCCACCACAACATCTCCCTGCCCTCCCGAGACCTCTCAGGGCTCCGGCAGCCGGGGCGCCAGGGCGGCCGAGTTCAGGGCGGTCCCCATGCAGGACGGGGGCCTGGCTGGGTGACGGCTGCCTGGCCCTCACCGCCCACCTCGGGTTAGAAGCCAGCATTCGAGGGACCCCCCCCTCCATGCAGGGTGCCCGCCTCTGTGCAGGAGGAGGGAGGAGCACAACTGGGGAGTTGGGAGTCTGGCACAGCCCTGGACCAGCGTGACCCCAGCCCAGAGGGCCAGAGGGGTGGCCCTGACCTGTCCAGAGCCGCAGCACCGGGCGGCACCTTTGTGGGAGGCTCTCTCACAGGCCACAGCGCCTCCTGCCGGCCCTGGGGTGGCTGGAACCCCCAGGGCATGCGCCGGCCGAGTGGGGCTGGCCGGACCCAGAAGACAGGTAGAGAGAGGGGGAACTGGGGTTCACAGTGGGCCACAGGACGAGGCTTTGGCTGGAGGGCCGCCGGGCCGCTGCCTGGTGTTCCGGCCGTTCTTGCCTCTGCCCCCTCGGCTCCAAGGGTCCCTGGCCCAGACGGTCCTCCCCAGCTTTGCAGGCTCTGCCCGGGGCCCTGTACAACTCCCCACCCGCTGCGGCGGGCCGCAGGGCCGCACAGTGCCGGTGGGAAGAGGCTGGGAGCGGGCACCATCCCCGCTGCTCTCGTGGAGGGGCGGCTGTCCCGGCCCTGCAGGAACGCAGCCCCGCCAGGCAACAGAACAGGGTCCTAAAGAAGAGGCCCAGCGGGCGTGTGGCCGCTACGAGGGCAGCCAGGGTCTTTGCTGCAGCCCAGGGGAGCTCAGGAGCTTGGCGGGAGGGAGGTGGAGGGGCAGCAAGCTGGGGCAGCAAGCAAGAGGGGGATGGTGCTGGGAGGTGGGGGCTCGTGGGGGATGGGCGTGAGGGAGGCTGTTCCGGGGCTGGGCTGTGCTGCCGCGTGGGGCAGGCTGGCACTGGGACCGAGAGGAGCTGGGAGGCCAGGTGGGGGCCGCCACACCCCCCCCCGGAGGACAGCGGGGTGCCACAGGGTCCAGGGGATTCCTGAGAAGGTCTTTAGACAGAACCCTCGGGACAGAGACAGATTGGATCTCAGGTGTGACCAAGATGACAAGATGTCCCAGGAATGAAGGCTGAGCTGCCAGGGACCCGGAGCTGCCATTTGCTGAAGTGGCAAGGGGGTGGGGACTCTGGGGTCTGAGATTCAGCCAGTAAGGGCCTTGGCTGGAGGAAGCCAGCTGCTCCCCGGGCCGGGGCAGCGTGGCCTGCAAGCCCGCACGCCTGCCCCCTCCTGGATGCCCCGGGTGTCCAAACAGAAGCCCTGGGAAAATGTGTGAGTGGCCTTTGGGTGTGAAGCTGGTTGACTTACCCCTGTGGACTGTGGGTTGGTTTGCAAACGTCTGTGGCTCCCTGGAGCAAGGGGGAAGACCCTGGGATAGAACCCATGTCTGAGGTGAACCCAGAACCTCACACTTAAGGCTCTTCCCCACCAGGGACTCCTCTCCAGCACCTCACAGGGCACAAGCTCAGGACAGGCAGCACTGGCCTGGAACTTGGTACTCCACTTTGCATTCAGTGTGCAAGCAGTCTGGGTGTGCGCCCCTGTGCACACAGGAAAGACGCAGAGCAGAGGCCCACAGCAGCTTCCTGGATAACCGCCGTCTCCTACAACTTCCCAGTGTTCTCCTAATGCTTTCATTTAAGAAGAATTTCTTGGGCTGGGCTGGGAGGTAGCTCAGGGGCAGAGCCACGTGTCCAGAACCACAAAAAACAAAAAGAAAAAAATATACTTAGTGTTTAGAAAATAAATAATGATGTCAGATGCTGGTGGCTCATGCCTGCAATCCTAGCTGCTTAGGAGGCTGAGATCTGAGGCTCAAGATTACAGCCAGACCAGGAAGGAAAGTCTGTTAAGACTCTTATCTCCCTCCAGTTAACGAGCAGAAAGGCTGGAAGAGGAGCTATGGGCTCCCGTGGTGGAGTGCTGGCCTTGAGCAAAAAAGCCACTTGAGAGCAGAGGCCCTGAGTTCAAAGCCCAGTACTGGGACACGCATACAATAATGAGATAGGAGGCGGCACGCGGGCGGGTGCCCCCCAGGAGGGCATGGGGGGCCGCTGGCCCCAGCTCCCCCCTCCGTGGGGCCCACGTTTCCACACTGGAGGGCCGTGGGGCCCAGGTGGCTGCTCCGTGTGGCTCATCCCAGGGCTGGAGGCAGCTGAGGACATCGCCTGCTGGTTTCGCAGTTCAGCTGAGCTCGTAAGCCATGCTCAGGTGCCACTGGAAATCCTCGGAGGCTGCCCGGCTCCCGCCCGGGGCCTGCGGAGTGTCAGGGCCCACCGCCCCCACCTGGAGCCCCCACGCCTTCTGGTCACACCTGTGTGGCGCAGGTGGCACTAATGGGAGGCTGCTGCCCGTCCTCGTGGGCCAGGGCCACAGCGTGCGCCCCTCCTGTCCAGTACGCGCGCAGCTCTCCCTTTTCCTGAGCACCAGACCAGGGGGCCTAGTAGTCATGGGCTGGGCTGGGCTTAGGGTGGGCCTGGGCTGAGTTTAGGGCTAAGTGTGTGTGTGTGGGGGGGTGACCCCCTCAAGTAGGAGGGCAGGGGAGTGAGCCAGTGGGCCGGGGTGTTTTCCGGAGCAGCGCTGAAGCGGTGTAGAATCAAAGTTCAGGCCGAGGGCCAGTCCAGGACGGCGGGCCAGGGCTTAGGAGGGGGTGCGGGTCAGGGACGCGGCCGGGGCCCGGCGTGGGGCTCTCCCGTCGCGGGGATGACCTTGGCTGGCCGCCTGGAGGGCTTTAGCCCCAGGTCTGGGCCGAGAATGCTCAGGGAGGGAGGCAGGGCCGCGTCCCGGGCCTCGCTCCCTTTCCTCCCCGCGACCTTGCGCGTGACCTCTGATCGGGCGCTGCCCCCGGCTTCCGGCCAGGACCCGGCGCGGGTCCCGGGGCAGAGTGGGCGGCGGCACCGGAGGACCACCGCGGCCCGGCCGGGCCAGGAGGCAGGTGTGGGAGCGGCGACGGCGGGGCCCCGGGCGCTCCGGGGGGGGGGGGGGGATGCGGTCCGTCTGGTGTCCGGCACTAGATTTGCAAGGGGTCTCGGTCCCCAGAGCCCGGCCCCGGGGCGCCCGCGGGGCCCGGCGGGAGAGAGGGGCCCGCCTGGACCCCGGGGGCGGTCGGGCCTCGTCCGGCCGTTCCGGGCACCGGCGCCCCAAGCGCTTCGCCCGGGGCCGCGCGTCGCCCCGGGGTCCCCGCGGCCGCAGCCGGGTCCCGAGCGCGGGGGAGGGCGCGGGGGGGGGGACGGGGCGCCCCGGAGGGCGGGGGGCGTCGGGCCCCTCGCGCGGCCCCGCCGGGGTCCCGCCCCGGGCGCCCCCCCCACCCCCACCCCGGGCCGCCGCGCGCGCGCCCGGCCCCGGCGCGCGGCCCCTTTAAACGGCCCGCGGCGCCGCCCCCGCGCCGCCCGCCCGCCCCGCCCCGCCCCGCCGCGGTGCGGCCGCCGGTGCTGGGCGAGGTCGGAGAAAGTCCGCGGGCGCCGGAGCGGAGCGCGGGGACGCCGGAGCACTTCCTGCCGCGGGCGGCGCCGCAGCGGCCCAGGCCGGACCGGGCCGGGCGTCCGCAGGTACGGCCCCCCGCGCCCCGCCGCCGCCCGCACTTCCCGCAAACTCGGGGCGCGGGCCGCCAACTTGCGCGCGCCGCCCTGCCGCAGTGCCCGCCCGCCGCGCCGGGGTGCGGCCGCGGGGGGCGCGGGGGGCGCGCGGGGCGGGCGGGGCGCGGGCCGCGGGGGGGGGGGGCGGGCGCGCGGGCGGCGCGCGGGCGGCGGGCGGGCGGCGGTCGGGCGGCGGGCGGGCGGGACCCCCGCCCCGCCCCGGCCGGAACTCGGGGCTGCGCGTCCCGGCGACCCCGCGCGCGCGGGCGCCCGGTCCTCCCTCCACTGCGGTCCCCGGGCGGGCGGCGATCACGGCCTGCCGGGTGCCGGGCGGCCCCGGGCGGGGGCGGCGCTCCCCTCCCCGGCCCGGGGTCCCCCTGGCGGGCGGGCGGGGGGGGCCGGCCGGCCTGCAGGGGGAGGGAGGGGGCCCGGCCTGTCCCCGCCCCGGCTCTGAGCCGGCGGAGCCCCAGGTCCGAGAAACTCCGCCGAGCGCCCCCGGCCCCCCGCCCTAGCCGGGACCGGTCCCGCGAGTGCGGGGAGGATGCGGGGCCTGCGGGTCACCTCGGCCCCGTCCCGGCCGTGGGCAGCTAGGTCTCAACTGCAGCTTTCCCCGTCCTCTCCTCCCGGAGCCTCAAACTCGTGGGTGGGTGGTGTCAGGTTCCCGGATCGGATGGGTGGCCGCCCCTCCCTCGGCCCGGCCCTTCCCCGCGGGGCGGGAGGAGGCGCCGGGGCGCCCGGGGCTCCTCTGGCCGGTGGCGCGCTCAGGTGTGCGGTGACAGGTGTTCCCGCCGCTGAGCCGCTGGGGTCGAGCGCGCCGTGTAAAGCTCGCCCTTCCCCGCACCTGTGCACGCTTGCCGGGCGCCTTAGCCCCGCTGTGGCCGGGGCCCTGCCGGGAGACAGCGCTGAGTTCCTGGGGAGAGGGCACCCCTACCCTCCGCCTGCGAGCTCCCCTCTGCTCTTCCCTCCCGTGCTCAGGTGAGCCGGGCAGGACTCGGGTGGCACTCCGCATTCTTTCTCTCGGGTGTCTTGTAATCTCGTGGCGTCTCCTGGGACGGGGCAGGTTAGCTGGCACTGCCGGTTCAAAGACGGCAGACACGTGCTGCGTCTGGGGTCGGGCAGCCTCCACTCCCGCCCCATCTTCCAAGAAAGAATTCTTCCTGAGGCCCACGGAGCCACCTGTCCTGCTCCTCGTGCTGTGCCTTCCTGTGCCTGTTTCTAGCAGGCCCCCCGGCACTGTCCCCGTGGTCACTCCACCCCCACGTGGTACCCAGCAGAGCTAGAGGGGGGAAGCTGGCCCCCGGGCGTTCCTTTTCGGCCAGCTGGGTGGCATTAGCACAAGTAGAACAAGATCTCGCTTGTCACCTCTCCACCCCAGGGATCTTTTCTCGGTGGTCACACCCAGGGCAGCACAGTGGTGGAAGGCCGGCCACCGTGGTGGCCACCGCGGAGCTGGTTCTGAGCTTGCAGCCATGTAGAGTCCTGGGAAGAATGCCTGGAGCAGCGCCAGGGCGGTGGGGAGTGGGCTCCGGGCCGCGCCCGCCCTCAGAGCCCTCCATTCCGTACTCAGCGGGACTGCCGGCAAGGTGGGGGGGTGCCCACAGTGGCCCTTCTGGGAGGGGGCTTGTGGGTGACTGGGGGAAGTTTGCCATGCCTCTGGTTTTTGGTCTAGAGCAGGAAGGAACCTGAGTTATTCCGTAAAAATAGGGTGATTTCCGGCGCTGAGCTGGCCCGCGGCCGGCCTCTGGAGGGCTTTGTGGGCTACGGGTGGGCAGTTGGGCTTCCGAGCTCCCCTCGGGCCTCAGCACAGTGCTCCTCTGTTCTAGGGACCCAGCATAAGAAGGATGGTTTTGTCTGGAACAGGATGTGGGCTCAAGGTTCTAGTAGCACCTGCCTCTGAGCACTGCCTGATCCTGAGATGAGCAGGGCGCCCCGTTCCTGCCAGCCCCAGCCGCCCGCTTGCCTCCTCCGTGCCTCCTCCACACTGCCCCAGGCCTGACCTCTGCCGCTCAGGGCCCCAGAAGTGACCCCGTGCCCTCTCTCCTGGGCTCTGCCACGCCGGCCTGCTTGCCTCCTGGCGGATCTGGTGTCAGTCAGACTGCAGAGGATGGGTTCAGCTGCTAGGCTGCCAGGCCGAACCCTAGACCGGGAGCCTGCCCCCCGCCCCCCCCCCACCTCCATAGACCCTGCGTGCGGGCTGGGTACTTGACCATAGCAGCCTTCCTCCTCCTCTTCCTCCTCCTCCTCCTCCCCCCCCCCTCCTCCCCCCCCCCTCCCCCTCCTCCTCCCCCTCCTCCTCCTCCTCTCTCCCTGCAGGGTAGTGCCCACTGGGGCTGGGTTCTCCAGGTAAATGGGCTGCCTTTCAGCTCCGAGGCTGCTGCTGAGCGGCTGGGCCTAAGCACTGAATCATTTGCCTCCCAGGAGTGCCCTAGGCTGAGGAAGCCTGGGGGGGCCTTTTATGGAGGGGAACCAAGGCCGGAGGTGATGCCTTTGGGGGGACTACCTTCCCTAGGTGGGGACTAGTGCTACTAGCTCCTGGGACACTGGGCCTGAGCTGCCCCTGTAGACTGCCCCGCCACTGGACATGGGCTGGGCTTGACAGGGATGACACGGGGTGTGTGTTGGAGGCCTGGACCCCGCGCTGCGTCCTGGCCTGCGGGCTGTCCCAGGGAGCCTGCTCCTACTACGCCGAGCTGCTCCGGGCGGCGCTGTCCCTGCCCGGCCTGGGCAGGAGGACCTTGGATGCCAGCAGGTGGAGAGGGGACCTGGCAGCCTAGGTCTCCTCTCCGTTCACTCTGCCGGGGCCCGGCTGGAGGCGGGCGCCCTCCCCTGCCCCCAGCCGGCCTCCCCGCTCGGGGCTGCTCCAGAGCTGAGATCCTGCCCACCTCGGCTGCTTTTTTAGCAGATTTTCACCTCGGGCCAGGCTCTCAGTCAAGATGAGGTCATTTGCAAAATATGTTCCCTGTGGGCCCAGGGCTCCCTGGGTGTCACCTGCCTCCCGCAGGGCTGTGTGGGGTGAGGGGGCGAGGTCCGAGGCCGAGGTGGGGCTTTCCTCCTGCCGAGCCTGGGGGCCCAGCCCAGGGCTCTCCCGCAGGGACACTGCAGGGGGCCTGGGACTCAGGTTCCCGCCCTGGAGATCCCTCCCCATCCACCGGGGCAAGTCACCTGCCCTCCCTGGGCCCCACCCTTGTCACACCGTCCCTGCGGGTGAGCAGGCCTCCCGGGGAAGCCCTGGCCCTTTAAGGGACCCCCCCCCCCCCCCCCCCGCACTTTCCTTGTCCCTGGGGAAAGAGGCTGGCTGCATCTCCCAAGGAATGTCCCTCTCCCCCCCCCACCCCCATCCAGGCCTCCAGGCACGTGGTTGCTGTGGAGCCCCCTCAGTTCCAGGCCTACCCCGGGCCGGGCCTGTGCCTGGGGGCAGGCGGGAACGGAGGGACCCGAAAGTGCCCATATATAGCCACCGGGGTGAGCAGAGCTGCTCCTCCCGGGCTGTCTGGTCCCTCCTGTGGGTGGGGGCCCCTGGTAGCCTAGGGGGAGGGGTGGCAGGCTGAGAGCTTTGTTGGGTCCTGTAGAGTCAGGCCTCAGGGGCTGTTTGTTGATTGAAAATAAAATCTCTTAAGCCCCGTAGTAGTCAGGGCCAAGCACATCTTGGGAAGCACCATTTTTGTTTTTGAAAGTTGGAGTCGGTGGTGGCCAGTGGCCAGAGCTGCCTGGCACTGCGCTTGAGCGCCAGGGCCGTCGCCTCCGGGGCGCTGGGGCTCTTCTTCGTACAGCAGCTGGCTGGGTGGGAGGGATGGAGGGCTTCTGCCCCAGGGGTGGGCTTCCCGCCAGGGTCTCCTCCCTGCGTCTGGGCGGGCCCTGGGCCCCCCTCGGGCCCGTCCTTGGCCTTTGCTGTCTCCACGCTGGGAAGGGAAGAAGCAGCCGTGGCCGAGGCGCTGCAGATCACAATGTTAACACAGTTCTGCTCATTTAATCCACTTCCAGTGCACTGCTAGGGGCCTTTGTTAAATTTTGTATATTGATACTTTTTGTTGTTGTCAGCAGTTTTTTCCTTCCTTTTTTTTTTTGGATATAGAGCCATTAGGGTGAGAGAAGATTAAAAAGATACATTACAATTAAAATGTTAATGAAATCTGCATCATACAACTTTTGAAACCCTTTAGGCATTAATCTGGCCTGTGTCACATCCATTAACTTTGGCTATTCTTATTCCATACTGACCCCTGCTGAGAGATTTGTGCTATAATTGGATTTTTTTTTTAAATAAAAAAGGGGAAAAAAAGCTTTTAAGAAAATAGAGGTTGAGTGGTCCTAAGTGAAGGAAAGCCGGGCTAGGAGTCCGTGGCCCCGTGTGGGGTGGGCCAGGACTTTCCCGCAGGCCCCCCTCACCTGTAAGACACAGGTACCCGTTGTACCTTGAGGTTGTGGGGCCGGGGGGTCTGGGAAGGGAGCCCCATTCCTCCCCAGGGCTGCCGGGACTTCAGGAGCTCGGGGAGGCCCTGGCCAGGGTCGGAGGGCACCTGCGCGGTGGGGGCCGGAGCCCGCGTCGGCTGGGATCCCCAGGGCCCGCGCCCCCACACAGCCGCGGTGCGGGAGCTGGTCAGGTGGTTGGCAGTGGGCTGCAGCAGACAGATTTCATGTCTGTGTGTTTTCGCAACACCTTTCTATAAAGGGAAACATAATTTAAAATATGATTACTTAGTGTTGTAACAGCGTCTCCGTCGCTGCGACGCGACCGAGATCATTATCAAGAGTCTGATATTAACTTGCAGGAATGTTATGCAAATCACCCGCCGCACAGGCCAGGTTCCTCCCGGGGCCCAGGGGCCCAGGGCCCAGGCTGATTCCCTGGACCTCCGGGTGACATCTCAGCCCTCCTCAGACCTCGCTCCTTGGGGCTGAGTCTCCTCCTTTGCCCTCTTCCACCTTCCACATCCAGGCCCTCGTGTGTGGCAGGAACCCCAGGGGTCAAAGGAGAGGTCAGGACCGGGGTGAGGGCGAGCAGCCTGGCCCTCCCTCCCCCCGGGCCCCGGCGGCTGGGCCTCAGGGCCTCCGTGGGTCCAGTGCTGACGGTGACTCCGTACCCGTGTCTTGGACTGGACTCCTCATGCTTCGTGGCCCCTGAGGTTGGCACCTGGCCATCCGGACCTGGCGGCTTCCGGGGGGCTCAGGACGCTGCTAGGGATGAGTGGCATGGGCCAGTGCGCTCTGCCCTGGCTCCCCGCCCCTGGCAGGGATGGCGAGGCCCCCCCACATCGCCCTTCCTGCCGGTCCTGGCGAGGCAGAGCAAGCTTAGGGCCCGTTTGTGGGTCTCAAAAATGCCCTCCCCCTCCCCCCCCCAGATCGTGAAAGCCTAGAACTCCAAGAACACTTGGCTGGCCTCCCGCGCAGTGAAACCACACACCCACGGGGGTGCTCCGTGACAGGGGTGAGGCTGGCTTCCCCCGGGGCGGAGCCACACCGGGGCCTCCCGGACAGCCCGCCAGGAGAGGTGTGCTCTCCCAGGGCAGCTCGGCAGGTGGACGGGGCTCCGAGGCGCCCTGGGTGGGCGGGGCCTGGGGCCGCCTCTGTGGATGCCCGCCCCGGCTGCCCAGAGGAAGAGCCAGGCTTTCGAGCCCGTGTCCTGTTGGGGTTTGAGCTCAGACCCTGGCCCGGGCCTTGGTTTCTCCGTGTGTGAAATGGGAGAGGCAGGCCTGGCCGCGCGAGGAGCCGCTTCATGGCCTCTCCTGAGAGCGGGGTTCCCGTGACTTGCCTGCTGGGGGGGGGCTCCTCCGGAGGGCAGTGCTCGCGCGTGCACACGAGTGAGTAGGTTGTGAGTCCGGCGGCCTCGGCACAGACGCCCAGGGCTGCCCGTAGATGGCCCCCCAGTGAAGCGCGAGCCCCCGTGGAAAGCCGTCCTCCCCAGTCCTGGAGACCACGGGACCCCTCGGGTGTCTGCGCTCAGGGCCTCCTGGGGACCCCTGAGGGTCCCCCCCAAGGTGTCGGCCTCCTGCGGTCCCCAAGGTCCTGGTGCTGCCTGGCCTTGGCCTTGCCTCCCCCAGCGGCCCCTTCTGTCTGCCTCCAGCATAGCGGTACCGGACTCGGAGCCCCCCCGAATCCAGAACGCGTTCGCCTTGAGACCGTTGCAGACGGTGTCTGCAAAGACCCTGCTTCCACTCGGAGGGCCTGGGTGGAGGTGAGGTCTGGGGGACCCTGTTCTCCCCAGCGTGCCGGGGAGCGGGGGTGGTTTGCGGCTAGGCACGGTCTGGACGGGGCACGGGGGCTCTCGGAGCAGAGCCCGGGAGAGGGGTTGGAGGAGGGAAATGGGGCAGTGGCTTACATAAGCTTTGGGACAGGCCAGACAGGGACTGTGTTAATTATTGTAACCCAGTTTACCAGGGAGTCCGTGTCACATGAAGTGGTCTGGAAGCCACCAGCACCTGGGTCCCCGTGGCGGCGCGGGGCCGTGGGAGGCTGTGGGGAGGCCTGGCTGAGGTGATATCCGGAGGCGAAGCCTGCTGCAGGCCGGAAAGGCCACAGCCAGGGTAGGAGCTGTCCAGACCAGCGGACGAGGCGTCGGGAGGGGGCAGGGGCCTCTTTCCCCGCTTGGTGACCGGTGACAGGACGTGGCCACTCCTGGGGGGACAGCGGAGCCTTGGGTTCCTTCTCTTCCTGTTCCTGCTGCGCAGTGCAGCCAGTGCAGATGACTGGATGGTCTGACTCTGGGCTGCTCCCAGATTCCTCATGACAGGAAGAGGAGAACCCCCACCCCAGCCCCATAAACACCCTTGAGTGGGCCCTAGGCTGGGGGGCCTTGGGGTGTGCGTAGGGGTCCTGTCCAGCTCTGCTGCCTGGTGCGGGGCTCCTGGGGTGGTTGGGAGCTGCCCTTGCCGCTCAGAAGGCCCTGGGGGCTCCTCGCGTGTGCTGAGGGCTTCCGCGAGCCCCGCACTGCACACACCACCAGGACAGGTGAGCTGGGTGTTTTGAGCCTGCGGCTGGAGGTCCTGGATGTGTTGGGGACCAGGCAGCCAGTGCCCACTCTGCGGATCCTGCCCCCCTTCCGGTGCCCAGAGAACCACCAGCTAGGGAGGTCCACCCCAGCTCTTGGCCACCCAGCGCTGGCGGGTGGGGACTTGGTTCACACGTTCAGGACCATCGGAAGTGAGCTACCTCTGTGCACCTCAGGGCCCCCTTCGCCCCCGCCTCAGGGCCTGCTCTGCCCTCTCCCTTGGGGGCCCCCTCCCCCCCAGGGCAGGACACTGGGCAGTAGCAAGAGACCCTGCAGATGGACACCATGCCACCAGCTCCCCAGGGTTGTGCTTCACAACAGAAGTTCTGGAGCAGGGGCCCTGTGCTGGCTACTTGTTAAATCCTGTTTTCATGAGACCTTGAAGGCCTGTGTTTTTGTGTTTTATCCTTATCTATTTTTAGTTCACCTGAAGGGTTGTCTTCGTGTGTGTGCCAGTACTAGAGCTGGAGCTCACGGTCTTGACAACAGTGCCCATTAGCTTTTTTTGCTTAGGTTGGCGCTCTACCACTTGAGCAACACCTCCGCGTCTAGCCTTTTTCTGGTTCATTGGAGATACGAGTCTCAAGTGTCCTGCCTGGGCTGGCTTTGGAGCACAGTCCTCAGATCTCAGCCTCCTGAGTAGCTAGGTTGACGGGCGTGAGCCACTGGGGCCACTGTGGCTGTTACTCTTTGTTTTTGTTTTCTAAGTGAGGATCTTGCTCTGTAGCCCAGATTGGCCTAAACTCTGTCTTCCTCCCCCAGCCTCCCCAGGGCGGGGATTCTAAGTGTCCGTCACCGTGCTCGGCAGCGCCGTGTTCGTGGAAGTCTGGGGACGCCCGCACCCCATCCCCCGAGGCCAGGCCGGGGATTCCCCGTGCACCCCGTGGTGGTGGAGGCATTCCCGGAGTCTCGGGGGTCGAGCCTGGGGCTGCTCAGCCTGTGCGCGTCCGGGTGCCCGCGCGATCGTGCCCGGCGTGGTTCATCCCCGTCGTAGCGGGTGTCGGGACCTCCCTCTGTTGCGACCAGGTCACGCGGGGTCTGTGGGGGGCGTAGGGTGCCCACGGGAAGGGGGTGAGCAGCGGCCATCGTCAAGCCCTGTGTCGTCAGGGTTCGTCAGCCTGCAGTGTCCGTGGTTTCCTCCCAGCTTTCCTGGTCTTGGCCCTGAGGTCTTCAGTGTGGATCCTCCGGCGGCTTCCGCCTGGCGTTGCCCCCTCCCGACGGCAGTACGTGAGGAGTCCCGTCTCGTCACGGCTCTGCCGTCTGCTGTCATTGGCTCCGCCAGGGCCATCTTGGTTCTTGACTGACGATGTCTGACCTTAAGCTCAGCGGGTCCCAAGCCGTGGCCCCGTGCTGTGTGGTCAGGGGAGGGGCTGATGGCATCCAGGGCCGCGCCAGCAGGACTGGAGACTGTTTCTTGGGGCTGCACCGTTCTTGCACAGTTCTGGAGGCCGTGGTTAGAGGTCAGGGTGCGGCCGGGCCTCCCTCCCGGCCCGGCCCCTGGGAGGGTCCCACCTCTGGCTGTGCGGGTAGCCTTGGTGTGGTTTGGCTCCTGTCCACGTCACATGACGTCACGCTGGGCTCTGCCGCCCAGCGACCTTTATCTCTGTCCACTTGCCGTTGCTGTAACAGGATACCCGAGACTGGGTGACGGTCGAGAGTAGAGGTTCATGTGGCGCTCGGGTCTGGAGGCTGGAAGTCTAAGAGTCTGACGTCTGCGTCTGTTTTTCCTTCTGAGAGGAGAGGAAGCAAGCCCTGGGGGGGGGGGCAGCCATGCAGCTTGGAGGGTCTCTGTTCCTGCCGGGCCACTGAGGGGTATCCCCAAACGAGGGTCCAGGCAGGCTGGCCTTCCGGGGGCTGCAGAGGGGCTGAGGGCTGGTGTGGGCAGGAGAGGTGCTTTGGCAGCCGGGCAGCCTGGGTCTCCTGCAGCTCAGCAGCTCAAGCTAAGAGCCTGGCTCCTTTGAGTTGTGCAGGGCAGGGGCGGGCAGGGGCAGGGGCAGGCAGGGGCAGGCAGGCAGCAGGGGCAGGCAGGCAGGGGCAGGCAGGCAGGGGCAGGCAGGCAGGCAGGGGCAGGGGCAGGGGCAGGCAGGCAGGGGCAGGGGCAGGGGCAGGCAGGCCTGAGCACCCGAAGCCACACCACTGACCCAAGGCCACTGAGAGGACAGGGCAGATCATCACTTGAACTTGGCACCTGAGGCTTCCCTGTCCTCTTGAACTGGACTGTGGGGCCTGGCCACACCCAGTGCTCCCCTGGAGGAGGCACTAGGGGAGGCAGGACAGGGTGTCCCTCCTTGAACCCTGCGCCCCAACGTTGCATGGGGTTGCGGTGGACTGCTCAGAACCCCTGCAGGTCACACCAGGCCTGAGGGGCCTGAGAGAATGTCTGCTCTCCCCTCTCCCCTGTCCCCCATCTCACAGAAGGGGAAACGAAGGCCTAGAGAGCCGGGTGGCCCAGTGTCACCCTGAAGCGCGTGTGTGGCAGAGCCAGGGCTGGCTGTGGCTTTGTTCTGGAGTTTTTCTCGGCGCCCCACAGGTGCCTGGCGTGCAGGCGGCCGCTGTGGGGGCTGGGGAGGGGGAGACGGTGCGGAGCCAGCAGGAGTGGAGCCGGCGGTGGACTCCTGGCCCTCCCCGCGTCCCGACAGCGCCTGTTCCGGGCCCTGGAGCGCCACCGCCGCCACCACCGTGTCCCAGTAGCAGTGGGAAGGACAAGCAAGGCGGACTGTGGGTCCCCAGAAAGAATCTGCCCCAGCCAGCCATCCCAGGGGACCACGCGGACATCGTCAGGGACCGGAGGAGAAGGTTCATAAGGAGGTTTATTAGTGGGGCCACATCCCCCGTGGGAGAGGGCATCTCCCCAGTAATCCAGGTGGTCGCACCTGTGACTCTGGGGCTAAACCTCAAGGGGGAGTAGGGCGGTCTGAATGATGAGGGGGAGTGGCCCAGGATAGCTCTAGGGCAGGGAGTTCCAGTTTGGGTAGAGCTGGGGGCTGGTGGGAGGGGCAGGGCCCCCCCCCAGGTGAGGGAAATGCTAACATTCCCCCATTTGTTGTTTATTAATAACTAGGGAGGGGTACCAGGTCGGGAGCCTGGGCGGAGGTTGTTTCTTCTGGAGCTACTTCCTGCTGTAAAGGGGCCAAGTAGTCAGGGGTCCCTGATTCGACGTTTGGCTGGGTACCGTCCAGGAAGTATTTGCTTGACAGTTTGGTTGGTCAAGGTCCTCATCTTTTCCACGAGGATGGTTATCAGAGCCAGTAGGTGTCATGGTCTCCTCTGGCTACCTCCTGCAGCTCGGGCACACCAAGGAGTCACTGGGGCTGGGGTCTTTGGGATCCAGATCTGCGCTGGGCAGAGCAGTGTAAGTGAAGTCTCCACTTGCCTGTAGTAACGGGATGGCCTTGAACCGCAAGTTCCCAGGTGATGTCCTGGGTGAGGGTTGTTGTCCTGTTAAAAGAGACTTTTTGGTGGTGTTTTTTTTGTTTTTTGTTTGTTTGTTTTTTGCCACTCCTGGGGCTTGGACTCAGGGCCTGAGCACCGTCCCTGGCTTCTTTTTGCTCAAGGCTAGCACTCTGCCACTTGAGCCACAGCGCCACTTCTGGCCATTTTCTGTATATGTGGTGCTGGGGAATCGAACCCAGGGCTTCATGTGTACGAGGCGAGCACTCTACCACTAGGCCATATTCCCAGCCCAAAAGAGACTTTTGAAAAGGTCAGGCAAAAGGCTGACAAGTTCACGGGACCAGTTAACATGAATGGCATGGGAGAACACACCCTGGCCACGAGCCAGGAAAGTTCCATTTGGAGCATAAACCCAATTGTGGCCCATTAGCAGGAAGGAGGAATAACTGGACTCGGGGCAGGAAGGGAGTTAATTTTTGTGGGGGAGGGGATAGGATAGGTATGGACCTTACGTGGCAAGCCGGCTCTGATTAATGGTGAAAGGGCAAGTTTGAAGTGACTCTGTGTAGGACGTGACTTCATCTCCTCTTCCTCCTCTCCACGGTTCCTCGTTGTCTGTTTGTTTGTTTGGTACTGGGAATTGAGCCTCATTGTCAGGACTGACCGCGTCCAGAAGGTCTAGGTGCTCGTTGCTGGGATAGCTTGTCCCAGTTGGCATTCATAGGGTTTGAACTCAGGGCCTGAGCCCTGTCCCTGAGCACTTCTGTTCCAGGCTAGCGCTCTACCGCTTGAGCCAGTGTGCCGCTAGCAGCATTGGGCTGGAACATGGGGCTGAACTGGAGCACAGCCAGAACTCTGCCTTGCGCTCTGGGTTTTCTCGCTCGGCTTCCAGTCCTCCCCAGATGGACCAGGCCTTCGTCCTGATCCTAAGTGGAGCAGCCCGGGGGGCTCGGCACCCAGCGCCTCCTCCGGAGGGATGGCGACGGGGCTATTGGGGAGCCCAGCGGCCTGCCCTGGGCCTGGCTGGCTTCGCCTGGGGGGGGAGGGGGAGGAGGATGCGCCCTCACCTGGCATGGTGTGCGGTGGCTTGTGTCAGGCTGTGGTTCTGTGCTGGCCCGTGACAGCTCGTGGTATGCAGTCCTTTGGCCTTGGGCACCCGACCCGGGTTGGCCTCTGGGTCCACGCTGGCTACCCAGGTCTTTCCCCGAGCCTTGGTAGCACGCAGGGCTGGGGCGCCGGTGGTGTGACCGGCTGATTCCGGGCACTTCCGGCTGCAGACCCGCGCCCACCCACTCTCCCCGCGGCCTCGTTCCAGAGTTCAGCTCATCTCGCCGGCTGTGGGGTGGGGGCGGGGGGGGGATGTCCAGGTGGCTTTGGGCTTCCCCGAGGGCCAGGCGGCCTCGCCACCTGCCCGTCGTTCCCCCAGCTGGAGGTGTGCAGAGCCTGCCGGCCTGGCCGCCCCCCCCACGAGGTCCCCGTCGCCCCGCTGAGTGGTGGGGCTCCCTCTCACCGCTCCGGCGCGCGCCAGCTGCCCTGCAGAGCTGGCGCGTGGGTCCCGGTCGGAGCCTAGTGCTGGGGCAAGCTCCCGGCCGGAGGCGGGGGGGACAGTGCCGGCCGCACGGGGCCACGCGGAGGGAGGCCTGGGTGCCGGAAGGCTCCGTGGGGGTCCAGCCTCGCCCTCAGGTCTCATCAGCCAAGAGGCCCCAGGGCGGGCCTGGGGGGCGTCCTGCCCCGTGGCCCCGTCTCCTGGGGCAGGGGCTGGGGTGCACGCACGCGCGTGAGTGGTTTCTAGGATCTGCACGCCAACCCAAAGAGCGCGTGGGGCTTTTTGTAAGCTGTGATTGAAGCCAAATTAACATATTTACCTTCTGTGCTCCCCCGGGAACCCTTAGGGAACGGGAGAGGTGCGGCTGCGGTGGCAGTGTGCGGTGACAGTGGTGGGAACGCCAGCTCCCCTGGGACGGGCGCCATGTGGGAGCCTCCCGGTGGCTTCCACAGGTGCGAGGCGGGGGGGGCGGGGGGGGGGGTGGACAAGGCCAGGAGCCTCCCGGTGGCTTCCACAGGTGCTGGCCGGGGCGGGGAGGGTGGACAAGGCCAGGAGCCTCCCGGTGGCTTCCACAGGTGCTGGCCGGGGCGGGGAGGGTGGACAAGGCCAGGAGCCTCCCGGTGGCTTCTGCAGGTGCTGGCCGGGGTGGGTGGGGGGGTGGACAAGGCCAGGAGCCTCCCGGTGGCTTCCACAGGTGCTGGCCGGGGTGGGGGGGGGTGGACAAGGCCAGGAGCCTCCCGGTGGCTTCCACAGGTGCGAGGCGGGGGGGCGGGGGGGTGGACAAGGCCAGGAGCCTCCCGGTGGCTTCCACAGGTGCTGGCCGGGGCGGGAGGGGGAAGCTGGACAAGGCCGGGAGCCTCCCGGTGGCTTCCATAGCTGCTGGTGGTGGGGGAGGGGGAAGCTGGACAAGCCGGGAGCAGGACCTCGTGCGCGCACGGTCCCCAGCAGAGCAGGGCTGAGCAGAGCAGGGCTTGCGGGCCGGCCACGTGGGTGGTTCTCACCCACCCCAGCCCCTCAGCGCCCGCCTCCCTGGTGCTGCCCCGCCCCGGCTGACCTGCCTCCCTCTCTGGGGTGGATCCAGATGTGGCTCCGGGTCCCCCTCCGTAGGCCTTTCACCGGCACGCCCCTGCAGGGGGCCGGGGGCTCCTCCCGTGTGTCCTCAAGCGTGCGCGCCTCACGCCTGTCCCCCCACGCGTGCACGCCTCCACGCGGGTCAGACCCCTCGGCCGGGTCTCACCGGATGTCCCAGCCGCCTCGTGCCCTCCATCGCAGTGGTTTGTTTCGCGTGCTGGGCGTGGGACTCGCCTCCCGTGCTCTAGCTGCCTGCTCCTCCACGGAGCTCCATCCGTGACCCCACTGCCACCGAAAAACGTGTGCGTGGGTTGTTCATAGACAGGACTGCACATCGTGATCGCAAGACAGTGACCCAAGCTTCATGTGGTGGCACCTGCTTGTCATCCTAGCCATTCGAGAAGCTGAGAGCTGAGGATCAGAGTTCAAAGCCAGCCCAGGCAGGAAAGTCCATGAGACTCTCTCTTATCTTCAACTAACTGCCCGAAAGCTGGAAGTGGCACTATAGCTCAAAGTGGCAGAGCGCTAGCCTGAAGCAAGAGCTCGGGGACAGCACCTAGGTCCCGAGTTCAAGCCCCAGGACTGACACAAACCTAAATTTAAAAAGAGCTGGGGGCCGGGAATATGGCCTAGTGGCAAGAGTGCTCGTCTCATAGACATGAAGCCCTGGGTTCGATTCCCCAGCACCACATATATAGAAAACGGTCAGAAGTGGTGCTGTGGCCTTGAGCACTAGCCTTGAGCAAAAAAGAAGTCAGGGACAGTGCTCAGGCCCTGAGTTCAAGGCCCAGGACTGGCCAAAAAAAAAAAGAGCTGTGCTCCAGTGGCTTACTCCTGCTATCCTCGTTGGGAAATGGAGGAGAACGGAAAAGGAGTAGGCCGCACTCGATCCTCAACAGGCGAGGACTGTTTATTGAGGAGCAGCGAGGGACACTGACCTTCCGTGGGATTGGAGGTTGTGCTGCCAACTGTATTTTGGGGTGGGCTTATGTAGGGCTTAACAAGGAACTAGAAAACAGAAAATGGGTTATGGTGTCTTGGGGGCCCAGGGCGATGTCCTTGGCCAGGCCCACAGTGGAATGCCCCACCCGGGGTGCGGGGCTCTTGTCCCCTGGGGACCCAGGATGGTGTGCTTGGCCAGGCCCCGATTGGAACAACTGCCCACGGTCAGGCCTGTGGTCAGGCTTGTTGTCTTGCTTGACCTTGAGAATAAGGCAGGAATCGATCCTTCCTATCCCATCCTGAGATACATAGAAAGAATGGGCCTGGAAGGAAGAGGCAAGTCCCTCGATCCTAGCCACTCAGAAGGCAGAGATTTGAGGCTCACAGTTCAAAGCCAGGCGGTGCGGGGAAGTCCTTGAGATCCTTATCTCCAGTTAACCACAAAAAGCTGGAAGTGGCGCTGTGTCTTCAGGGGCAGAGCTTTGAGCAAAAGAGCTCAGGGGCAGCAGCGTCCTGGGCATTGAATTCAAGCCTCAGTTCCAGCACGCACACACACACACACACACACATGCACACACACACACTCACACTCACACTCTCACACAAGCCCCGCCCAGCCCCTGACAACTTCCTGTTTCCCTGGCCACTCCAGGGGCCCTCGGTGAGCAGGGCCCTGTGGAACTTTCCCTTCACACCATCATGTCTCCAGGGCTCCTCTAGGCTGTAGACAAACTAGAAGATGGGTTTTGTGCCTAACAATATTCCGTGATTTGGATAGGATTTCGAACCAAAGGTATTTAAAACCCGGTCATTTATCATCATTTAAGAAAGTGCTGGAGGGCTGGGAATGTGGCCTAGGGGTAAAGTGCCTGCCCAGCAAGCATGAATCCCTGGGTTCGATTCCCCAGCACCACATAGATAGAAAATGGCCAGAAGTGGCGCTGTGGCTCAAGTGGCAGAGTGCTAGCCTTGAGCAAAAAGAAGCCAGGGACAGTGCTCAGGCCCTGAGTCCAAGGCCCAGGACTGGCAAAAAAAAAATGCACTGGGGGTCTGGTTCAAGCAGTAGAGTGCCTGCCTAACAAGTCTAAATGCAAACCCCAGAACTGCAGGAGATTGAGAGGGAGGGGGAGGGGGAGAGTTGGTGAAGGCTGCCGTGTGTCGTGCAGTTTGTCCCAGACGTGTTCCGTGGGTGGGAAGATCAACGCCTTGGTGGTTCTGTGTTACTGGGCTGAAGTCGTTTCCGTCTTTTGTAGCTTGTACCTGGCCCACATCTAAGCGTTGCCACCTCCCCGGGGGCCGGGGGCCGTCCCGATGAACGGCACCCACGGAGGCTGGGCGCCGCGCGCTTCCGCAGTTCCCATCACCGCACGGCCACGTCTCCCGGCGATCGTGGACGGGGCAGGCTGAAGGCAAGGGCTGGGCGGCCTCTGTGGGTGGCTGCGGCCAGTCCCTCCCTCCCTGGCTCTCCTGGGAGCTCAGAGAGGTTGGACTTTGGTTCTCAAGTGTGGGACCCACCAGAGAGTTGTGACGTGGGGTTCACACGGGGCTGCAGTCGGGGGGTTGTCCCCCCCCCTCGCTCCTCGCGTGCTGAGGACGTGGCTTTCCTGCTCACCGGTGCTGGGACTCAGGGCGTCCACGTGGGTGACCTCGGGGGCCCGCCAGCCCTGGGTGTGGCAGGGGTCCCTCACGGTGGCGAGGATGGTTCCCACCCACATAGGGAAGAGCCGCGTCGCCGGGCCGGGTGTTGCCGCCCGCTTCAGCGTGCACGCCGGTCCGGCCGGCTCGCTGGCGGCCGGGGTGGAGGGGCGTCGTGGAGCTCGGCCTCCCCGTCATACCGCGGTGACGTCCACCTCCCCCCCCCGTGGGCTCCGCTTCGGCTCAGGCACGTCGCCTGGCCTCCGCGGGGCTGTCGCCGTCCTCGAACCCCAGGCCGGGGTCCCCCCTGGAGCCCGCAGGCCCGAGGAAGCAGCAGCTGCCTGTGGCTCGCGCTTCAGAATGGGCTGTGGACGCCCCGGCTCCCGCGCCCGGGAGGGTGCCCGCCGCCACGCCGCCTCTGGGGTCTCACGGCAGTGGAGGGCGGGCGAGGCAGCCCAGGGCACCGCCGCCCGGGTCCTGGGGGGCACGGGGGGAGTGGGAAGCGGGAAGCGGCGGGTCCTGCAGGTGCCGTTGGAAGTCAGTGTCGATAGCGGAGGGATCGGAGTCCTTGACGGGAGCCGGGGAGGAAATGGCGTTGTTTGTTTCACACGCCCTTAGGATCACCAGCACCTTTGCAGCAGGCGGACTGAGTTGTGAATGAAGAACTGTCTGTTTCTAACTGGCCAGGGCTTCCACGTGACGCGGCCGGCCACCGTGGCTCTGGATGGAGACCGACCCACGGCCCCCTCACCTTCCATGCGCGTCTCCAGGGACCCATGGGGCCTTGCTGCGGAGATCGAGCCGCCCTCGTACTTGTTTGTGTTTTAGCCATCGTGGGGCTCGAACTCGGGGCCTGGGCGCCGTCCCCGAGCTCTTTGTCTTAAATCTGGGGCTCTACGACGTTGAGCCACAGTGCCGCCTCTGGTTTTTGAGTGGTTCATCGGAGATGAGTCTCACGGGGACTTTTCTGCCCAGGCTGGCTTCGAACCTCGATTCTCAGGTCTCCCCTTCCTGAGTAGCAAGGAGGTGTGGGCCACTGGCGCCCCGTTCTGTCCTCGCTCCTCCTCCCAGGAACTGGGGTGACGGGTGCAGACACCGCCCGCGCTCAGGCTCCCCGGCACGTCCTGACGACAGAGCACATTCCACAGGAGCAGGGGGCGATCTAGTCCACCAGCCCCGGGGTGTGGCCACCGCCGCCGCGCAGATCCCCCCACGTTTGAGCACGTCTCGCAGAGGCTCTTTGGACTCGCTTACGCACAGGCATTACGACGAGCCGAGGTGAGCGAGGCTCTTTGCACACTGCCCGCAGTTCCCCAGGCACCCCGTGAGTCTTTCATCCCCCGTGCCCTCGCTTACTCCAGAGCAGTGCCGGTCGCCAGGGACAAAGCGCGGCCCCCCGTGAGCGCGGCGGCGCTCTGATGTGCTTCCCCGGTCACCTTCCTGTCCCCGCGGCGCCTGCTGGGCCCCCGTTTCATTCTGCATCGCCTTTTAACTACTAAACGGAGCGCGCTCTCTCTCTCGCTCTCTCGCTCTCTCGCTCTCTCTGAGAAGGGGCTAAAGGAAACCACAGAGGTCCTGGGACCAGCTGTCTTGCACGCCTGGCAACCGGGCCTACATTATCCTGTTTCACATGTGTGCACACACGCAGGTGTTCACCTGCATGTGGACGTGTGCACAACAGCGCACACATGACACGGGCATGTGCCCACGTGCTCTACCCACAGGCACACACACATCTTACGTGCATAGGCATGAGATGTGCACAGTGCCAGGCACGGGAGGCCTGCACACACGCCTGCGCGGACACGGGCCACACATACAACATGCTTCACGCGTGACACGTGAATACATTCATGGCACAGGCACCTCAGACGCACGGGTGAAGTCTGCATGCATGAGTGTCTCACGTGCACACACGTGACAGGCGCGCCACGTTCTACACGTGCACACCGCACACACAGCCCGTCTACTCCGTGCCGTGCACGTGCGTGCAAGGCATGAAAAGGCCAGTGTACCGCAGGTATCCCACTGCGCACGCGTAAGACACGTCCACACATACCCTAACTCATGTATGTGCATTGGCAAGTGTGCACCTATGTATGCCAGAAGTTACACCATCATTCATGAGATAGACGCGTGTACCGCGCGCCTCAGAGCATGTATGCGCATAATACGTGTGTTTGCCTATTTAACATGGCGCACACGTGTGTGCCACACGCAGCACGTGTGTGCATAAAGCACATGCCACACGTTGCGTGCACATGTGGTCGCATGTACAGACACACGTGCCATGTGCGTCACATGCACAGGCGGGCGTGCATACGTATGCAGCCTTGTGCGCACGTGGCACTGGGACGTGCACACCACCTACCGCACTCACGTGCCCATGACACTTCACAGTGCACCCAACAGACACACACACACACACCGTACCACGAGTCACGCGCCTATTTGTGTGACGCGTGTAAACGCACATGCTGCCTGTGTACGCATCCGTCACGTGCCACGCGCACGGCCATACCGCACACCTAGCCACGCATAGCACAGGTTCACACGTGCGTATCTACCCTACCCTGCACGTGTGCCGGCCCACACTGCCTTCCCTTGGGTGGTCTCGTGCTAAGCCGAACGCGCGTGAGCTCAGCCGGTCGCCAGCCCAAAGCGGAAGGCCTAGAGCCATCTTGCTGGCGTTCTCAGACTGTTAGGCCCGTGTGCCAGGGCTGGCGTCTTTCAGACGCCGCGTGTCTCTCCGTCTATTTGGGGTTTGCTTCCTCCCACCCGTGTGTTGCCGTTTTCCACACGGGAGCCCTGCGTGGACCTATTCCGTTGCTTTTCTTTTGAGTGACTGCCAGTGGCGTCATGGCCTTAGTTTTCACCATGCTGGGATGTAATAATGCAATTGTGTATCTTGCGCCCCGTGACCTTGATCGATGACCTTGTCGGTGGTGGGAGTTTTTCACTGAGTCTGGGGGTTTCCTGCGTAGGGCTCGTGCCTGCCTCGATTCTCCCCTTTTGTTCCAGTCTTGTGCGTTGCTTTACGGTGGTGTTTATCCGCTCTTCCCATCTGTTTTAGGAGAGGCAGTCTTGCCGTGTGCTGTCCTGGCTAGTCTCAAACTGCTGAACTTGGGCAGCCTCTTGAGTAGCCAGGACTACCGGCGTGTGCCATAAATCCTGGCTCTCACTTTTTGTCACTTGTTGAGTTTTTATACTGAGTGGATGTCACATTTGGTCAGATATTCGTTTGCATTACATGATGTTTTTATGGTTTAAAAAAATGAAACGGGGTTTTCACTGGTAGCTTCTTACCTGGTCTTGGTATGTGATTCTTTTCTTTTTTGCTTTTTTTGCCAGTGCTGGGGCATGAACTCCGGGCATGAGTACTGTCCCTGACTTCTTTTTGCTCAAGGCTGGCACTCTGCCTGGAGCCACAGTCCCACATCTAGCTTTTTCTGTGTCTGTGGTGCTGAGGACTTGAACCCAGGGCTTTGTGCGTGCTAGGCAAGCACTCTACCACTACGCCACATTCCCGGCTCCTATGATTCCTTTAAAATACTTATCCATTAATATTTTGGTGTCTGTATTCATGAAAGATGCTAGTCTGTAATTTCCATTTTGCTGTAGTGGTTTTTGTCCATCTCTCGAGTAGCTAGTTACAGGTGTGCGCCCATGCCTAGAAAATCTGCCATTATGTTTTTCTGCTCCTCCTTGTTCTGTCTTTAGTTTTTCTTTTTTTCTTGCATTTCTACGGGCCACTTGAGTTTTCAAGCTTTCACTTGTGTTTGCCTGCGATTATTTTTTATCTGTGGTGGTTTTTTTTTTCCTTTTTGAGACATTTGATTCACATACCATAAAATTGGTCCACGCAGGCATAATTTGTGTACCGTATAATTGGGTGGTTTTTAGTACAGTCAGAGTTGTGCAACAAAAATGAAAGTAAGGCGCTATTCCTTCTCAGTCTTTCCTGTTTCTTTGGCTCCCCTTTTCCCCCTGTGCGCCTGGCTCCGGGCAGCCACTCAGCTTTCACGTCTATCAATGACCTGATGTGGACATTTTGCAAAAATGGACTCTATGCTATGCAGCTGTCGGTGACTGGCTTTCTTCCTGATGTTTGTGATGCTCGCCCACAAGCCGGGTGTGTTAGGGTTTCATTCCTCTTCATTGCAAGTGGTGTATGTTATTGTCTGGCTATTCCAGTTTATTTGTCATTGGCTAGTTGATGGGCATTCGGGTTATTTCCACTTTCTGACTACTGTAAATAATGTTTCTAGGAATGCACCATTAGTTTTTGTGTGGATCTATGTTTCCATTTGTCTTGGCTGCTTGCCTAGGGGTGGGATTGCTGGGTCATTGGTAATGCTGTTTGCCGAAAGTGGCCGCACCGTTGAATGTTCCAGCTCTTTGTTAGCTCTAGTTTTGTCCCTCTCCCAACACCATCCTCCACCCCCACCCCCATGGCACCCCGGGCCGGTTCTGTGCACTGTATTCAATCTGCCACTGAGCTAGCTCTGTTCCTGCCCCTCATTGTGGTTTTTACTTATGATTCCTTCTTCCTTTCTTCCTTCCTTCCTTCCTTCCTTCCTTCCTTCCTTCCTTCCTTCCTTCCTTCCTTCCTTCCTTCCTTCCTTCTTCCTTCTTTCCTTCCTGTTGGTAGTGGAGCTTGAAGTCAAGGCCTAGACACTGTCCCTGAGCTCTTCAGCTCCCAAGGCTAGTGCTCTACCACTTCTGGTTTTCTGGTGGTTGGTTGGAGATGAGTCTCAAGAGGGGCTGGGAACGTGGCCTAGCGGCAGAGTGCTTGCCTAGTGTGTTTGAAGCCCTGGGTTTGATTCTGCAGCACCAGATAAACAGAAAAGGCCAGAAGCGGTGCTGTGGCTCAAGTGGCAGAGTGCTAGCCCTGAGCAAAAAGAAGCCAGGGACAGTGCTCAGGCCCTGAGTTCAAGGCCCAGGACTGGCAAAAAAAAAAAAAAAGTCTCAGGAACTTTCCTACTGGGGCTGGCTTTGAACCCTGATCCTTAGATCTCAGCCTCCTGAGTAGCTAGAATGACAGGCGTGACCACCAGCGCCTGGCTCACTTTTCCCTTTCGTGGTGGTGATTGAGGTTACGCATTTTCTGTGCACACATTGGATGCCTGGGCACGTGGTTTGGAAGAACGCCACTTAGGTGCTGCCCCTGTGCTTTGTGCTTTTGTCATTGAAGGTCAGTGTTTATATATTCGGCATGCGCGCCACATCAGAAATAAGATTAATACATACTTCCTTGAACTTTTTTATTTTTTGCCAGTCCTGGGGCTTGAACTCAGGGCCTGAACACTGTCCCTGGCTTCTTTTTGCTCATGGATAGCACTCTGCCACTTGAGCCACAGTGCCACTTCTGGCTTTTTTCTGTTTATGTGGTACTGAGGAATCGAACCCAGGGTTCACGTATGTGAGGCCAAGCACTCTACCAGTAAGCCACATTCTCAGCCTCCTAGACTTTTAAATTTTTCCTTTTTCCTTTTGTCTTTTCTTTCTTTCTTTCCTGTTATTGGGGTTTGAACAGAGGGCCTCATGCTTACTTGGCTGGTACTGTTATGAGCCATACCTCCAGGCCAGGCTTTTGCTAGTCATCTTGGAGATAGAATCTCATAGGCGTCCTATAAACTTTGAACCACCATCCTCTGGATTTCAGGTCTTGTTAAACCAGTTGATTGTAGACACATGAATTGATTTATCAATTCCCTTCTCTTCCAATGATCTTAATCTGTGTGATTGACTGATTGGTTGATTGTTGGTACTGAGGTTTGAACTCAGGCTTCACACTTGCTAGACAGGTGCTCTACCACTTAAGCCAATGTGCCTGGCCCTTTTTGGGGTTGTTCTCCTTGAGATAGGGTCTACCTTTATACCCTGAGCCTGCCTTGACTATGATTCTCCTATGTGTGTGTCCCGCTGTTGTGTGGGTGATAGGCATATAATAATACACCGCTGTGTCCACCCTCAACAAATGTTGAGACGGAGTCCCAAGAACTCTTTTACATCCAGGCTGGCCTGGAATCTCTATCCCCTGATGGCTAGGATTACAGACCTGAGCCCCCGTGCCTGGCTGTAAGTCTGTTTTTGTGAAACCAGGTGTGTGTGAGTAACAGGTCTTGCTCCCCCTCCCGTTAACTTGGTCTGGTCCCGATCCTCCTCGCCCTGGGGCTGCGCTGAGCACCCGGGGGAGCCGGGAGCAGGCCGGGGGGAGCCGGGAGCACGCCGGGAGCACGCCGATGCCATCCTAACCAACCCCCGGCCCCGCCTGAGCTGCACACCACGGCCTTGCCCTTCGCGCATCTTTCTCATCTTTCTCATTATTTCCAGTTTCCCGTCTTCGTTCAGAGTTTAAGTTTTATACTGCCATTGTGTGGAACCAATTCCTAAGAACACTGTCCCTTTGGGTGTCAGTGTTACTGGAATTGTTGAGTGAAAGGGTGTGCCGTTGTGTTTGGTGTTTACATACAGCCACCTTGTATTTGTATGGTCTCTCTTAGTCTCAGAGTCAGCGAGGGTCTGGGGGTGGGGGATTCGGGGAGGACGTGGTGGTGGAGGGGCAGGGGGCACCTGGAAGGATGACACCTGGCAGGCGGGCTGGGCAGGGGAGGGCCGGGCCCCGAGGCCTGTCACAGTCCACGCTCCAGCCTCTGAAGATGCCTTGGGTGGCGCTATCCACTCGTGATGGTCCCAAGAGTGCCCCGTGCCCTTCGGTCTTCTGCCCTAACATGCCTGGAGGCTGATGGCCGAGTGTGGCCGAGGGCCAGGCTCCCCGGAGGGCGGAGCCGGCAGGCCTGCTCCTGCTCTTTAATTCCACCCAGACCTTGGTAGTCCTTCCTGGTCGCTGGGGCTGGGCCGTCTGCCTCCCGTCGCCCGTCACCGTGAGTGGCTGGTGAGGGCATTCTCCACCACCTACTGGAATGCGGGGCCTTCTCCCCTGGGGACCGAGCCCCAGGGCTGACCTGGGCAGGGCCGTAGAGGGGCCTGCCTTCCAGACAGCGCCTTTGGCTGCCACCTTTTGCTAAGGGAGTTCCCCTCATTTGTGAAAACCCTCATTTGATTTATGGTCTTTGTTTTTCATATCAGTAATTACCTTTTATGGGCCCCGCTTATAGCAGGTCCAGGGCCAGCCCAGTGTTTCCCGCTGTCTCAGGGCCCAGGGCGGGACCCTGCCCCCCCTCCCAGGTACCCAGGAGCAGCAGCAGCAGAGCTCCTGGAGATCGGGGTTTTGCGGTTAATACTCAGCACTGGAGCACGAGGACCGTTATGTGCAGCTTTTATTCTGCCCCCAGGATTCGTGCTGCGTTATCCGTATTTCCTTTAATTTGTGGGATTTCTAGTAAATGGGCTTAAAAATAGTTCTGGGCGCGCTGCCAGGGCAGATGCGGGCAGCAGGCATCGGCGTGCCTCCCTCTCCAGCAGCCAGGCGGGTAACCCCCGTGTGCCTGGGGCCTGTGCCTCCTGCGGGTCCCTTGAGGTGGCAGCACCCCGTTTCCGGACCCAAGGTGGGGTTCGATCCTGGCTGTAGCTGAGGAACTGAGGAACCGCGGGACGCGTGCAGGGGCAGAGGGCAGGGAGTGGTCACGCACAGGACCGGGACCTGGGGCCGCCGGGCCTGGCGCGGGCCCTTAGCGCTCGGCCGGAGGAGGGACGCGCCGCTCCTTTATTTCTGAGAGGTCCCAGCGCGCACTTGCTCCCGGGTATCTGGGCCCTCCCCGAATGGCAAGGAGTCCTGCGGCCTTCGGGTCCCCCTGGCCCGGTTTCCCAGCCGGAGCCCGCTCCTCCAGCCCTGCTCCTCCTCCTGGGGTGCCCCACCCACAGGCGAGGCTGCTTCTGCCCCCGGGATGCCCTTGGTGGCAGACCTGGGGCGTCCTCTGGCACCTGCTCCAGGCGGGCCCGGATGGACGGGAGTCCAGAACCCAGCATGGCCTCCCGTCCGGCCCCAGGCCTCTCCCTCAGCCCGCAGGGATGGGAGGCGAGCGCCCTTGAGGGTGAGCTCTGCGGCGGCCTGGGGGGGGGGGGGGGGGAGCCTCCCTCCCTCCGCACTGGCCTCTGCCCCTGTCCTGGACCAGAACCTGCCACCCTGTCAGGTCCCTGTGCTGTGTCCCCCACAGAGTCGCTTTCTTAGGGGAGCAGGCTGCCCTTGAAGGGCTGGGGCAGGACCAAGAGACCGTCCCAGCCGCCCCAGGCCCCTCCTCCTGGGCTCGGAAAGGGCAGGGGCAGGGGAAAGGATTCTGGAATCTTCCTGCCACGGGAATCAAATCCCGATGGTTGAGGAAGTCCGAGCCCGGGTGCGAGTCCCCAGTTAAGCGTCCACGCGCACAGGTGGCCGCTCACGCCTCCCGCTGATGGACGCCCGCTGCTCCCCCCTGCTCCTCCAGGGCCTGGCGCGGACCCCGGGCCGGGCGGGAGCGGGGGGCGGGGGGGGCCTGCGTCAGCACCGTGGTGTCCAGCGGGCTTCTCTCCCGGGGCTGTCGTCCGTGGGGTCGGCGTCCCGGGGTCACGGAGGCGCGTGTGGGCCGGCACCGCGCCTCCCTTCCCCTCTCCAGCCGCTGATTTACATTGGATTTTTAAGCATAATTAGAAATGCAGGGGATCTTTGTGTCTTACCTCGCCTCTGACTATTTATGGCATGATATGCAGATGAGGAGCGCCATGAATATTAACGATCGCGTGCGGGGAAGTGGCTGTCTGCGATGAGTTGGTGACCCACTGCCCGGCGCGCGCCTGCTGGACACCTCCCCCCCCTTCCCTGCGGCGGGACCCCCTCCCCCCCCACAAGTGCTGAGGGTCAAGGTCACGGCTGCCCCGGAAGGGCGGGGCGGGGTGGGGGCCGGCCGCCCTTGCACCGGGCTGGGCTGAGCGTGGGGGAGCCCCAGCTTGGGTGGAGGGGGGCGGAGGGGCCAGGAGTGCACCGGGGCTGGTGCCGCCTTCTAAAGTTATTAAATGATGCCCGAGGGAGACACTCTTCAAGCGTGCATTATTTAAATTACAAATGCGGGTGAGGGAGATTGTCTTCTCAAAACACCCGCTCACATTCTTCGGGAACCTTCTGGAACGGGCGGGTGGCCTGCGAGAGCTTCGCGTTGTGCCGGGCCTGGCCCTGGCGGGTCTGCAGGGCCGGGGGAGCCGGGGCATCGGGGCCTCCCGCCCTCCCCGGTCTGCCGCCCGTGGTTCAGCAAGCCGCGCTCGCGCTCAGTGCTCTGGGTGCGAGCGAGCGAGGGCTTGGCTGCAGGGGGCGGTGTCCGGGGTGCCCCCCCCCCCCCCCCGCCTGTGGCGTCCCTCGCGGAGACGGCTTTGCCGAGGTCTCACGGAGCTGGGCGGGACGAGGAGCGGCAGGGACCTCCAGGTACAGAGCTGCCCGAGGCCAGGCCGCTCTGCCCCGCCTCACTCACCCCTGCGGCCCCACGCTGGGTAGCCGGGGCCCAGACGCGCGTGCCGGCTCCCCACCGGCTCCGTCCCCTCTCTCTGGGGACCGATGTAGGCCGGCAAGGGCGGTAGATCGAGGGGCAAGTTTTACATGTGCAGATTCTGGCACACCGTCCTTCTCCTGGAAGAGAGGAGGAGCGAGAGCGAGAGGAGAGAGCTGGGGGGGGGAAGGGGGGAGGAGAGGCTTCCAGACAAGCATTCGTGAGTGCAGCTGAAACCGGCCCTGTGGGTGATGCTGTCCACTCCTGTGGTCCCGGGTGGGGAGATGGGGAGACCCTGCTGGGGCCTCCGGTTGATCTCAGGGTGCTCAGCGGGGAGGGGTCCCTCCCTGGCCCTGACGCGGGGGGTGGGGGGGCTCTGTGGACTGTCCTCTGCGGCTGCACCCCAGGGCCCTGGGCCCTGGGTCTGTCGTTCCCAGGAAGGCCTGTGCAGCCACCCTCAAATCTGGGAAGCTGACAGGCAGGTGTGTGAGGTTCGGGCTCGGCTCCGGCGGCTTCCGCGCTGAGGCGAGGGGAGGGATGGGGCTCTGGGCCTGCGTTACGCCATGGAGAGGATGGTGGGTGCCTGGGCGCTGAGACCTCGCCCTGCGGCTTTTATTTCTGCTCGCCCCGCTCCTTGCGGGCGGCTGCCTGGTGATTCCATTAGCAGCGAGGCCTGGGGCTGTCCAACGCCGCCTGATGGCGTCTTAAAAGTTTAATGCGAACCTCAGGGCCGAGCCTCATGCCCCACCCAGCTCCGTGGGGACTCGAGACTCCCAAGCCAGCAGCCTGGACCCTTGGAAGGCCCCGCTCGCCTCCAGTGTCTCAGGGGCCAGAACCTGGTGTGTGGAGAGGGGCGGGGGGCAGGCCCGGGCCCGGGCCACGGTTGACAGCGGTCGTTCTGCCGGGGCTGTCCCGGGTGAGCCCCCGCTCGGCTCTGTTCCTGGAGCCCTGCTCTCCCGCCTGTGCCTGCTGGCCTGGGCTCCACACCTTGTGAGCACCTGGCCACCCTTGAGGCGCTGCCTTGCGGACTGCTGTGTTCTCTGCGATGACAGGGGGGGGGGGGGGGAGGCTCGGAGCTGCCCCGCCTCGGGGATGGGCTGTCTCCCACTGGGTGTCCCTGGAGCAGTGGGCCCCCTCCCTCCTTCTGCAGCTGCGGGTGATGGCTGTGCGTTTACCAAGGCCCAGAGCCTCTTATTAGATTGGTAAAATTAAATCCTGCAAAATAATTCCCCTTAATTTAATTTATCTCTCCTCTCTTTCTCTTGCTGCTAGCAGCAGTCCTGGGGATGCGGACGCCACTCCTCCAGTGCCCCGTCCCGGCTTAGCACGACCAGTGGAGGCTGGGGATGGGCGGGGGGGGGGGGGGGGAGGGTCTTCCAGGCTCTGGACCTGCGATGGACTAGCGGTCTGGGCTGTGTGGCCCCTCCTGTGGCCAGCCCACCCCTGTTCCAAGGCTCGGGGACGCCCTTGGGGGAGCCTTGTACCTGCGTGGAGAAGCTGCCTGCTTCTTCCCGCAGCAGTGAGGTGTCAGGACCAAGGGTGCCCAGGTTCCCGCGCGGCTGGCGGGGACCTGTGTGTGAATCCTGCCCGGGGACTGGCCTCCAACAGGGGCATCTGCCCGCCCGGTCCTGCCCCGCCTCTGTGTGTGAGCGTGTTCCTCCCCTCCCCATTTCCTCCCATCTCCTCATCCACCTGGAGATCGTGCTGCTCTTCGGGGGGCTGACGGGACACCAGGCCCCCGCGCTGAGGGATTCGGGGGGGGGGGGGGAACATCCCATCGCCATCTTTGCTTTCTCTGGGATAGTGTGTGGACATCTCTGAGGGTCTGCGTGGGGAGGGTGCCTCCAGACCGCCATAGCAGGAGGGTCTGAGGTGGGGTTGTTCTGTTCTGAGGGCCTTTGGGTGTGTGTGTGGGGGGGGGGTGTTCCTCCATGCAGTGCTTGGTGATGGCCGGATAGGCAAAGTTAAGAGGTCTTCCATTCGCCAGCGGGTCCCTTAGAAACTTCCACGGGCAGATGGGTGCGATAAAGAAAGCTCAGCCATAGCGGGAAACAGAATAGGTAGCTTTGCCTAGAGAGAACAGAGATGGGGAAACTGAGTCACCGGAGAGCGAGGGGGTCATGGAGATGGCCGCCGTGGGGAGTGCGTCCCGTCCCCCGGGAGCCCGGCCCGGCCCCCTGGGCCCCAGTTCTCGGCCCACTTAGGCCCAAGGCCCGCCGCAGCTCGAGCGTCAGCCTCGGCGCGCCTGGGTCTCACAGCCCGGGGAGTGAAAGCCAAACCTTTATTTTATTCTTTTCTCCTAAAGTTCAGCTTTGTTCTTGCCCCAGCCGAGGCTTCTAAGAAAGCAACCTGAAACCATCTCCCGTCCGGTTCTCGCAGGCCTGGGGCAGGCCCGGCCGTGCCAGCACAGGTGGCCTGAGGACAGGTAGTGAAGGCACCAGTTGTCCTGGGCCCCGGGGGACGCTCGGGGCCTCGTCACCTTCTCCGGCCGAGCCGCTCTGGCCCCCAGCCCCGGGCACCGGGCCCACCCCGCCAGCTCGCAGCCCTTCCTGGACATCCCCCGCCTCCTGCGGTGGGCTGGAGCCCGGAGCAGCGGGGGCACCCTGAGTTCTGTCCTCAGGAGCCCTGCGGGGCGTGGGGAGAGGCTGGGATTTCGGGGTGACCAGGAGGCTGCCGCGTCCTCACTCTGTCCCCTTGCCTGGCTGCTGGCCGCTGAGACCCCCTGGGGCCAGTGTGCTTTGCTGGCCAGGCTGGGTCACACACACACACACACACACACGTCACGGCAGGAGAGCCCTCCACCCTGCGAGGCCCACCTCCCCTTCCCTGGGCTAAGACCATGCTGCAGGAGCCAATGGCTGTTTGGGAGTGTCCTGTGGTGGAGCTGTACCTCTGCGAAGGGGACTTTGTGGTCCCTCCCCCCCCCTCCCCCTGTGCTGTGTGTCACTGAACAGTGCCGTCCCTCCCCAGCCTGGCAGTGCAGTCCCTCCCCATACTGGGTCTTGTCCTTGCCGGGCCTCTGAGGGGCACTTGGTGGGCAAGTGGGGGCACCGGGGTGGAGGCTCGAAGGTGGGTCTCCCGGCCCTGCTTCTCCGCCCCTCCCAGAAGACCCTCTAAGGGCGGGACACTGGAGCTCGGGGCAGGCCGAGGGGATGGACTTCACGACTGACAAGAGACCTGGCAGAGACCGGAGGGGCGGGGGTGTGTGTGTGTGTGAAACTCGGGGTACTGGCCCCGCTGCCCTGGGACCCGTGGCCTGCAGGGAACCTGGCCCCAGGCCCCGTGGGGAGGGTCGGAGCACCGGCCCTGCTCTGTGGGCTCCCGGGCTGGGCTCGTCCTTCCTCATCTTGCTGCCCGGCCCCCCCCCCGCCCCCCGCCCAGTCTCCAGTCCCCTGGAAGAGTTGAGCTGGCGGCGGCAGTGCCGCCCTGCAGACTGTTGGGAATAGTTTAAATGCTTTGACACCGGGTCTGTGCGCGATGGCAGGCAGGCAGTTTACTGGGTAATTCATATGCAAAACTGCACTATAAATTTCCAGGCTGTCTCAGTTGCTGTGGCACCGTGAAGCATTTCTCCACGTACAGTACAGTATTTCTGCCATCTTTGTTTGCATTGCAGTGAGTCATCAAAAGTCTGTCTTGCACCAACACCCGGAGCCGTGCATTCCTCTGGCACCAACGCGCCCCTGTTTTTAAAGCCGGGGCTGGGAGCTGGCATTTACTTCAGCTCCCAAATCAAAGGCTCCTATTCATTCCCCAGAGCTGCCTGAATGTTTGTCTGCATCCGGCCGCTTCATTGAGATGCCGCGCGCTGCCCGGGAGAGCCGGCCTGGGTGCAGCTGAGCTGCGGCCGCCGAGCCCGGCGCCCGGCTCTCCCCCCGCCCCCCCCCCCCCCCCCCCGCCCGGCTCCTCAGCCCTCCCCACCCCAGGGCTCCGGCTCCGTTTGCTGCATTCCCGGAGCGGCGGGCGGGCGGGCCGGCGTGCGTGGAGTCTGCCCTGCCAGGCTGAGCGGGCAGCGTCGGCCGCCGGCCGGCCACCGCGGCGGAAGGTAGGTCTTCCTGGCCGCCTG
The DNA here is from genome assembly GCF_023159225.1 of Perognathus longimembris pacificus. Taxonomy (NCBI): domain Eukaryota; kingdom Metazoa; phylum Chordata; class Mammalia; order Rodentia; family Heteromyidae; genus Perognathus; species Perognathus longimembris. Next base: position 161,650,732 of record NC_063161.1, read on the forward strand.
GCGCCTCTGGGCCCGGCCGGCAACTTCTCTGCAGTGGGGGGGGCGCGTGCAGGCCAGGCCTTTCCAGCGCTGCGCCCACCTTCCCAACTCCGGGTGCGGGGTGGCTCCGCCCTCCTCCGCGGCGCCTCTGCGGCCGCCTGCACTTTCCTCCCGCGGGACACAGCGGCCCTTTGTGCTGCCCTGCGGAGTTGGGCCAGCGCCTTCCCTTTCGGGGGGCCGGCCCCCCCGCCCCCCACCCCCGGGCAGAGGCTGTCCCTGATGGAGGAGCAGTGCCGCCTGCCCCCCGCCCCGCTGACCGTCCCCCCGAGACCCCTGTCGTTACCTGGGCTGGGACCCTGCCGGGGACCGACCTGCGATGGGGGCTGGGGGCCGTGGAGGGGAGCGCGCCCTGCGGAGGGCTGCCGCGGGCTCCGGCTCCAACTCCTCTTCTGCCGGGTGTCCCTGAGGGCGTGCACCTGGGTTGGGGGTCTGCCCCTGCTGGGGAGCCAGGAACTGCCGGGGGGGGGGGGGGGGAACCAGGAAAGAGTGGAGGAGGCACCCTGCAAGTTCTCCACACCCCCAGCCCTTCCTCACCTGCCGGGGAGACTCCGCACTGGGCAGGGAGCCCCGCAGGGGACCAGGGGGCTGGCAGGACAGCTGCTGGAAGGAGAACAGGAAAACAAGCTGGGAACCAGACGCTTCCCAGAGACCCCTGGCCCCGACGGCCCCTCCCCCACAAGACAGCAGGGCTCCCGGCAGCCGGGAACTTTTTTCCCCTTTTCAGCCTTGGGGTGACTCCTGTCTGGTCCCGTCTTGACTTCCGGGGGCAGGGGTGGGTTCAGGCCGGGCCTGCTCTTAGAGGGCTCTTGTCAGAGCAGCTCACCCATGGGTCCGTGGCGAGCAGCGCTGGCCGCAGCCCGGGTTCAGATTCCGGGACCCCCCCCCCCCCGCCCCACTCTGGAGGTGCTCTAGCTAGGACGGACGCTCTCTCTGCCCTTTGCAGGGTCAGGGGAAGGAGATGGGCAGGAGCGTTTGTCCCTCGGTGGCTGACCACGCTGTCCCCTTGCAGATGTGCCCCACCCGACCCGCGCCACGCTGAGTCTGAGGCCTGCCCGCCACGCCGCCCGCCATGTCTCAGATGTTGCATATCGAGATCCCCAACTTCGGGAACACGGTCCTCGGCTGCCTCAACGAGCAGCGTCTCCTGGGCCTCTACTGCGATGTGTCCATTGTGGTCAAGGGCCAGGCCTTCAAGGCCCACCGGGCCGTCCTGGCCGCCAGCAGCCTCTACTTCCGCGACCTGTTCAGTGGCAACAGCAAGAGCGCGTTCGAGCTGCCCGGCACCGTGCCGCCAGCCTGCTTCCAGCAGATCCTGTCCTTCTGCTACACGGGCAAGCTCACCATGGCGGCCAGCGAGCAGCTCGTGGTCATGTACACGGCGGGCTTCCTGCAGATCCAGCACATTGTGGAGCGGGGCACAGACCTCATGTTCAAGGTGAGCTCGCCCCACTGTGACTCGCAGACTGCCATGATCGAGGATGCCAGCTCCGAGCCCCAGAGCCCCTGCAACCAGGTGCAGCCAGCCGCCGCCGCCGCCGCCTACGTCTCCTACCCGTCCGTGCCCATCCCGCTGCTGACCCGGGTCAAGCACGAAGCCATGGAGCTGCCGCCGGCCACAGGCCCGGGCCTGGCTCCCAAGCGCCCGCTGGAGACGGGGACCCGGGACGGCGTGGCCGTGGCGGTGGGGGCCGCGGGGGCGGCTGGCACGGCCCCTCTCAAGCTGCCCCGGGTCTCCTATTATGGGGTGCCCAGCCTGGCCACCCTCATCCCCAGCATCCAGCAGGTGCCCTACCCCCAGGGGGAGCGGACCAGCCCGGGGGCCAGCAGCCTGCCCACCACGGACAGCCCCACCTCCTACCACAACGAGGAGGACGAGGAGGACGACGAGGCCTACGACACCATGGTGGAGGAGCAGTACGGCCAGATGTACATCAAGGCCACGGGCAGCTACGCAGGTAATCACGGGGCCGGGGCCCGCGCGGCACAGCCGCTGAGCTGCCCGGGCGGCCGGTGGGAGCTGAGGCCCAAGGAGCGGGCTGCCGGGAGTCGGTCCTCAAGCCGAGACCTGACGTGGCGCGAGAGGACGGGTCGTGAGTTCGCTCTGCTAGGTTGCCGTGCAGGAAGTGTGCAGCCAGCGCCCTGCCTGGCACTGGACAGATGAGGAGAGGGAGGATCTCGGTGAGAAGCGCTTCCCAGCTGGTCACGCCTTGCGCGGGGCCTCCGTTTCCCTGTCTCCGGAGGGCCTGCTACTGTGTGCGGGGTGCTCCTTTATCTTCAGCCTTCCTCCTTGTGGACTCTCCCAAGGCTGAGATCTGCCGCCAGTCCATTTGCCCCTCCTTCCCAGAGCCTAGCACCAGGGGGCCCCACACAGGTAGACGGCTGGAGAAAGCGTGAGCGGTCTTCAAGTTCTCTAGGGCTAAAAAGCTGTTCCTGCGAGGGGACTAGTAAGTAAGATGCGGGACATCCTGAGGGAGGACACGGAGACTGCTTGGGGTACTCTGGACAGAGTCCAGAATCGGCTCTTCCCCCGTGAGCCCGGCAGGCAGGGCTGTGTGCAGTCGCTCGAGCCCAAGCATAGGGTGCCTGCAGGGGTCAGACCGGCCAAGGGGCTGTGCTGGGGTGTGCGTCTCCCCCTGCTCACTACGTGTTCTCATGCCCGCCTTAGTCCATCAGCACTGGGTGCTAGGAGCCAGGAGCACTGCCCAGCTTGGGCCCTTGCGAGGCCACGGTCCCAGTCAGCTGGGGCTGCAAGACTGGATGGCAGTGTCGTCCCCATCCCCCCGCCCCGTCTTCTGCCATGCCTGCACTGGCTCCATCTCAGTCTGCAGGAGAAGCCACTGCACAGGCCCTAGATGCAGTCCTGCTCAGCTTGGGCCATTGTGGCTCTCCACCTCTGTGGCTCCCCGTCTCTGTGGCTCCCCGTCTCTGTGGCTCTCCACCTCTGTAGTTCCCCACCTCTGTGGCTCTCCATCTCTGTGGCTCTCGGTCTCTGGATTTACGTGAGCGTTGCTGTCTTGCACTAGATCTGGGCTAGATAGCTTCCTGTTCTTTCATGGTAGGGGCCAGCATTGGTGGTTCTTGATACCAAGAACCCGGCTAGCCAACGTGTTGGTCAGGATGAGTGGGCTGCTGTGCTCCCGGTGCCTGGCTCGGCCTCAGCCTTTGGGGAACCACCATTGGGTTCCCTGAGTGCTTTACTCATGCTGGTGGCTGGACACAGCCCTGTGGATGGGCCAAGGAAAAAGCGGTGCCAGGCCTGGGGGCAGGGGTTGCTCACCAGGGTCCTTGGCAGTGCCCCGCAGAGCTGGGAAGGAACCCAGGATGCCCTTGGCACAGCCCCTTCCCCTCCAGTGTGACCTTGGTGGGGGGCGGGGCAGTGTCAGGTTTTCTGGGCACAGGCGGTGTCTGGCAGCTTGTGTGACACCCCTGCCCTTGGTGCTGGGTCATCTGAAGCCCTCTTCTCCTGCCCTGGACAGGGTCCTCCCAGGACTCACGTGGGGCAGGGGCCATGGAGGGCTCTGTGGCGCCCGTCTGTGCAGCCGGGGAGGCTGTGCTGTCTGAGCCCTCCGTGGAGGGGCGCAGGCTCCAGCTCCCCAGTGCCCAGACAGGACCCTGCGAAGTTTCTGTAGGGAGCTGGAGCCCCTAGTGGCCCTGTTTGGTCCTGCCCATCCCTACCCACCTTTAGGGGGTGTCATGGTGTTGCTGAGACACTGGAGGGACCGTGGCAGCCTGGTCTGCGGGCCGCGCGACTGTCTGGGCTTCCTTGCGGTTTTGCTCTTCAGCAAGCCCATAAGTGGGGCAGAGAAAGGGGGTGTGTGGTTTCTTGGTTAGAATCTAGGTTATTGGCGGTGACGTCGTGGTGTCACTGGGTGTGCTAGGGGAAGGAGGCCATGGGGCGAGTGGGTGGATGGGGGGCCCGGCACCCCACACAGAGCTGTCCCCAGGTCCTCGTGTGCTGGCCTGGCCTCATGGATAGTCTCTATTTCTCTCTCCCTCTCCCCCGCTTCCATCCTTCTCCCTCCCTCTCTCCCTCCCTCCCTCCCTCCCTCCCCCGTCTCCCTCCCTCCTCCTGGAGGCCCTTCCAGTGAGCCCTCTGCTAGGTTACTTTGAGTTGGGCAGGGTGCCCGTCTCTGAGCTGGGCGTCTCGAGTTCTTAGTTGCTTCTTCCAATCAGCTCCCCTTCAGTGAGGCTTGGCCGGCAACCTTGGGTGTGAGGAGCAACAGAGCCATGGTGCCACCTGCCTCCAGCCCCCACCGAGGCCACTTACGGAGGGTCGTGCGTATGGAACAGGTCAGAACCGGGTGCTTAGCCGCCCCCTCCCCCGCCCCACCGCCGCCCGGCACCGGCGGTCCCACACAGGGTCCAGCGGAGGAGCCACACCCGACTCATCCAGCTCGCCATCCAGGAAGGACAGTTGGTTCTCAGGAGCTGTGCATGGAGGAGGAGCAGCAGCAGCGCGGTGCGGGGCTGTGAGCTCATGGTTCAGAGCCCTGCCCTCAGCGGGGCTCCATTAGCTTAGTCCCCACAGGGAGGCAGTGACCAGGGTCCCTCCCCGCTGCCCTTCCCTTGCATCTGTCTCCGCTCATGCGGGGCCGTCACGCTGGGCCCCCAGATACTGCACCAGGCCAGAGAGCCTGCTCCCGGGTGCTGGGCCCACCTGTCTCACGTCTGGGGGCCTCCTGGGAGGGGAGGGGCCGCTACAGGGAGGACAGGTGAGCGCAGGTGGGCACCACATCCCCGGCTAGAGATGGTGAACCAGCTCGCCCCCCACAAAGTGTGTTGGGGGGCCAGAGCAGGAGCCGGACACCAGGTAGGGAGCCCAGTCCCATCTGCACAGCAGGTTTGTGGCCCAAGCAGTGTCCCCATCCCCCGTCTCTTTTCCCTCACCCTGCCTTTCCCCACCTCGCCCTTCCCTGAGGATGCAGTGCAGAGCAGGGCCCTTCTGAGTTACCTGAGATCTCGAAGGCCTCAGGCTGGGGGGTGTCTGCTTGTCCACTGGCAAGCCCGGGGTCCAGTCATGGCCTGGTGGAGTCAGTGTGGGATTTGAGTGTGCTCCTCGTGGGGTGGGTGGGGATGGAGCTCCAGCACCTGCTCCTGAGGTCTCCACTGTCTCCGGGTTCCTCGGCATACCTGGTCCTCCAGACTCGACTCATGGGGGCTCAGCTGGGCATGCTTGGGACCTTGAGTAGGGAACTGCTGTGACCGCAGCTCAGGCCCTGTGGAGGGCCAGGCAGGGTGATGGGCAGAGCGCATTCAGGAGTGGGCCCAGCATACGGGTGTGGCACTCCCTGCTCCTGCCGTGGCCCTGATATTTGCAGTGGGAAGCCACTCTGCCACTCTAGCACCGCCCGATCTCACTAGTGCTCTGTCCAGGCTGAGGGGTCCAGGCCTACCGAGAGCCACTGTAGCCGTCAGGGCTCCATTGATGGCAGTCTCGCTTGCGGCCATCCCTCTCCCCCATAGCATGATTCAGTAGTCCATCCACCTAGCAGGTCCCCCTGCCTGTGGCCACCAGTCCTGTGGGAGGCCACGCTTTGTTTAAATTAAATTTTTATTGACCAGGTGATGTACAGAGGTAGTACAGTTACATAATAAGGTAGTGAGTACATTTCTGGGAGGCTACTCTTGACAGCAGCTCCAAAGCAGGTGTGTGTGTGTGTGTGTGTGTGTGTGTGTGTGTGTGTGTCTCCTTTGGAGTGTCTGAGTATGCAAGTCCCCTTTTGTATCTGTGGGCAGGGTCAAGACTACAGAGTCAGAGCCCAGCCTGACCTGACCCCCTGTGGGTCCCAGGGAGCAGCAGGTACCATTGTCCCTGGCCTAGGGAGCGTGAGGCCCAAGGAGTCCCAGCGCTGGCGGGGGTATTGCTGGCTGCTAGCGTAAGGTCCTTTTAGGTAGCTAGCACCTTGCAATTGGGGCAGGACAAAAGAGGTGCCAGTCCCTGTTTCCAGCCCTGAGACACCTCCAGTGGTGGCCAGTGGTCACCACCCACTCTCAGCTTCTGCTTGAGCAGGTGCAGGGCACAGCTCTTTCCCGCAGCCTCCAGGGGCAAGGGAGCGCACCCAGGCTGTGAACACCCTGAGTTTTCTTCTAGCAAAGCCAACTTTGTTGAGATGTGATTTATCTATAGTAAAATGCAACAAGACGGGAAGCAGATACTTCCCCTAAAATGTTACCTGGGTCCTCCTACCCCCTCCACGTGGCCTCAGGCATACTCCCACTGCTTTGTCTCCACTTTTGTGGAGTCGGTGGTTGGGACTGTTGGGTCGAGAGACCACATCGGCACACAACACATGCAGGTCCCTGTGGGGGTGCAAAGCTGGGAGTGGGACTGCTGAGTGACACTCTGGTATGGCTGAACTTCAGCCGGCCTCCTCCTGCTCCCCCTCCAGGCCCCCACCCTAGCGGTCCTGACCCTTGCGTGTGGTTGAGTTTGGTTTTAACCACCCTAGGCTGTAGCTCCTACTTGAGTTTCCTGGTGACTGTGACTGTGAAGGATGATGAAAAAGTAGCTTGAATCGTGGTGCACGTCTCCACATCTTTTGCCTATTTTTTCCAAAAACGAGTTTTCAGAGTTTCTTGTTTGGTTTGCGTGCAGGTCTTTTCTGAGATACGCGTATTTCCAAGCATTTCCTTCCAGTCCAGTGTGCCTTGTTATGGTTGTTGTTTTAACGGTGTCTCGAGTCATGGCCCTGGAGTTTTACATGTGGATGACCCGTGAGAGTTTTGTTTTTATGGTTAGTGGTTTTTGTTGGACCACAAAGTATTTGTCTCCCCAGCAGTCAGAACTGTGCGCGTGCGCGTGCGCGTGCCAGTCCCGGGACTCGAACTCGCCTGTGTGCCGTCCCCGCGTGTTCTCTCCTCGAGGCTGGCGTCTGGCCCGTGGAGCCACACTTCCACTGCGGGCTCTTTGCGGACTCGAGTCCGCCCTGGCTGGCTCTGAACTGCAGTCCCCGTGGGCGGCGATCCCCCTCGTCTTCGCCGCGCGCGCCTCCGCCCGCCTGGCCGAGCCGGAGGGCCCGGTCCTGCGCCCCGCTGTCCCGTGGCGTCTGCCTGGAAGGTTTGCCGCGTTGGTCATTCATGGTGCCGGGAATCGTGGTCAGCTTGGGCGGAACCGGCCCCTCACGGCCCGGAGACTCCCGGCCCGGGAACGCGGCGGGCCTCCGCTCTGCTTGGGCCCCCGCTTCCGGTCTTCAGGAGACAGGAACTGCTCTTGTCTTCAGCGGACGGGGCCGCTTCCGGTCTTCAGGAGACAGGAACTGCTCTTGTCTTCAGCAGACGGGGCCGCTTCCGGTCTTCAAGAGCCTGGACCGACCGCTTCCGGTCTTCAGGAGACAGGAACTGCTCTTGTCTTCAGCGGACGGGGCCGCTTCCGGTCTTCAAGAGACTGGACCGACCGCTTCCGGTTTTAGAGGATGGGTCCGCTTCCGGTCTTCAGTAGACGGGACCGCTTGCAATCTAGGAGAGACAGGAACTGCTCTTGTCTTCAGCTGATTGGACCGCTTCCGGTCTTCAGATGACGGGACTGCTTCCGGCCTTCAAGAGACTGGACCACTTTCGGTCTTCAAGAGACGGGAACTGCTCTTGTCTTCAGCGGACGGGGCCGCTTCCGGTCTTCAAGAGACTGGACCGCTTCCGGTCTTCAGTAGATAGGAACAGCTTCCGGTCTTTAGTGGCTCAGACCGCTTCCGGTCTTCAGTAGATAGGAACAGCTTCCGGTCTTCAGCGGCCAGGGCCGCTTCCGGTCTTCAAGATACTGAACCGCTTCCGATCTTCAGCGGACGGGGCCTTGTCCGGTCTTCAAGAGACTGGACCGCTTCCGGTCTTCAGTAGATAGATAGGAACGGCTTCCGGTCTTCAAGAGACTGGACCGCTTCCGGTCTTCAGTAGATAGGAACGACTTCCGGTCTTCAGCGGACAGGGCCGCTTCCGGTCTTTAGTGGCTCGGACCGCTTCCGGTCTTCAGTAGATAGGAACGGCTTCCGGTCTTCAGCGCACGGGACCGCTTCCGGTCTTCAGTAGCTAGATAGGAACGGCTTCTGGTCTTCAGCGCACGGGGCCGCTCCGGTCTTCAAGAGCCCGGAACTGCCCTTGTCTTGGGTCGCCGGGAGCGGCTTCCGGCCTTCGGTAGATGGGCGTTATTTGCACGCGGCAGCCTCATGGAGACGGGACTCCATGCCAGGGCAGTCACCCGCGGAAGCGTGTTCCAGGGTTGTGCAGCGGTCACCAAAGTCAGTTTTAGAACGTTTTACTCTTCGCCAAAGAAGTTCCCTCGCAGGGGACAGCCACGCCCCTCCCCGCGGCGGGGGACACGCGGTTTATTTCTTGGTTCCCACTTTGGGTGGGTGAGGTGTTTCCGCCGTGGGGCTCCTCTGAATTACTGTACAGGGAACTGTTGCAGATCCGTGTTCTCGCGTCTGACTGTGCAAGTGGGAATGGGATGGCTCGTGTCATTCATTTCCTTTTCTTATAGCTAGGTGCGTGTGTGTCTGTGCGTGTGTGCGCGTGCGCACTGGGACTGATGCTTGAATTTGGCTTCCTGAGCTGCTTTCACCCAAGGCTGACACTACCATTTGAGCCACACTTCCACTTCCAGCTTTTCTTGGCTGGTCATTGGAGATCTGAGTCTCAGACTTTTCCTGCCTGAGCTGGCTTTGAATCATGACCTCCGACCTCAGCCTCCTAAGTAGCTAGGGTTACAGGCCTGAACCACCAGCGCTCCTCCATTGGGTGCTTTTGTGAATGGCATTGCGTGTCATTTCATTTTCAGTCATTTGTTGCTAGCACGCAGGTCTGTGTCTTGAGTTCTGAGGCTTTCCATGGCCTCCTGGGAATACCTGCACACGAGGCAGGGCGTGTGGGTGGCACTGTGGGGCACGGAAAGGTGGGCTTTCAGTTCCACTACAGGTTAGATGGGGATGCAGAAATGACTGGGCTGCGGCCTTGGGAGCAGAGCATTTGCCCTCTCCCCCAGGGAGGTGCTGACAGAGTCTCCGCACCGTACCCTTCATCCTCTGTGGACACATCCTTCTCCAAGGCCCTGATGTGGGCTTTCTACTGTTTTCCTGCTGTTGCATTTTGCAGTAGTTACGGTGTATATGTTGAAGGGCCTTGGCATTCCTGGGATTGACCTGCCTGGCTTTTCTGCACCACGTTTTACACATTGCCAGGTTCATCAGCTCGTGTTTTCTCAGGGAATTTTGCCACTGTGTTCATGAAAGTTACTGACTGTGCCATTTTCTTTTATGTGTTGTCTGGTTTTGGAATCAGGGTAATGCAAGTCTATCTTCCTTTGTCCTTTATTTTTTGAGAGAGTTCATGTTAAGTTTGATGTTATTTCTTTTTTGTTGTTGTTGTTTGATGTTATTTCTTTAGTGTCTGATGGGGTTGGTTCACCAGTGAAACCACTCAAGCCTGGAGTTGGTTGTTGTTAATTGTGAGAAGGTTTTGAATTTCCAATTTATTTTAATTGCCAGCATTATTACCAATTACAATTTACTTTAATTACCAATATTACTTTAGATATAGAACTGTTCAGATTTTCTCTTTCATCTTGTCCCAGTCATAGTAATTTGTGTCTTTCATGAAATTTATCCATTGCTGAAGTCTAATTTGATGTTAGCGGTGCCACTCAGGCTTGCTTCCCCTCCTTCTATTTCTTTCCTCCCTTCCTTTCTTCCCTCCTTCCCTCTCTCCTTCTACTGAGAATGAAACTCAAGGCCTCCAACATGCAGAACACATGCTCTACCACTGAGCTGCACTTCCAGCCTCCAGCTTGCTTGTTTCCTTCCTTCCTCTTTTTCTTTTTGTCTCTCTCCCTCTTTCTCTCTCTCTCTCTTTTCTCTGTCTCTCTCTTTCTCTCTCCTTTTTCCCTCCCTCCCTTCCTCCCTTCTTTCTGTGCTGGTACTGGGGCTTGAACTAAGGGCCGTGCATTCTCCTTTAGCTTTATGGTCTAAATCTAGTGCTCTACCACTTGAGCCACACCTCTGCTTCTAGCTTATTGGTGGTTAATTGAAGGGAAGTCTCACATACTTTTCCTGCCTGGGATGGCTTTGAACCACAGCCCTCAGATTTCAGCCTTCTGAGGAGCTAGGATTATAGGTGTGAGCCACTGGTACCTGGTTTGTTTAGTGATTCTTGCTCTCTCCTCTTCTTCATTTCCCAGCATGCTTTTCAAGCTCCACTGCTTCCTTACCCTTACTTCTTTGGGTCAGGATTTCTCTGGAGTTTGACAACTGGTCTTTGCTGCTCTGCCCCTCTTGTACAATCTGACTCCCAGAGCAGAGTTCCTTCTTGGCCTTTGTGCTGCCAGTCCTTTGCCCTAACATTGTCTCATAGTTGTACTTTTTCAGATTCATATATATGTATGTATATATATACACATATATAGCGAGAATTACAGTAGCTTTTGTGTTTTACTTTAACAGTCCATTACCAGTTACATTTAGTCATTTGCAGACTCTGCATTCAGTGAAAGCTGTTCTCTGAAGCATGGCTCTCAGCTTAGTCAGAGACCACAAGTCACTCGCCCCTCCACAGTGGAGACCTGGGTGGTCCCATTGCTCCCAGCTCTCCCTGCTCCTCTGGGGTCTTTTCTCTCCCCTCCCCCTAACTCTTGGCAACCACGGATCTGTTTTCTGTCATTAAGGGGATGATAAGCAGCTCTATGCCTTTAGAATCTTGGGCGCTTGGAATTCATCCACACTGCATGTATTGGTGCTTCGTTGTTCATGGCTGCGCAAGCAGCCTCCTGGCTTGTGGTAAGCCCTCGGTTCACATGGCTATTGCCCTACAGGAGTTCCACTTACTCCATGGCTTGTCAGCACTTGCTTGTATCTTTTCTTTAAAGCCATTCTAGTAGGTCTGTAGCAGTATTTCATTGTGGTTTTGATTTGTATTTCTCTGTTTAATGATATAGAATGTCTTTCAAGGGTGTGTTTACTATGTATATTTCTCTTTATGGCTTTGGGTTGAAAATCTGGGTCTGGCTCATTTTGAGTTAATTTTCATGTAAGGTATGAATCAATTATCTTTTTTTTTTCTGGCCATGGGACTTGGACTGAAGGTCCACTGTCTCTGAGCTTTCCTTTTCTCCTCTCATTTCTAAGGCTCTGATTATATTGTTTCTAAGGCTCTGATTATATTGTAACAGCCACTTGAAACCATGGTCTGCTAATGCTGGCATTTTATCATTTCTCATTCTGTTTCTATTGGCTGATTTTAGAATACCTTCCTGAGGTTGTTTATACACCTAAAAAATATTTTTTTTTGATCATGGGGCTTGAACTGGGGGCCTGGGTGCTTCCCCGAGCTCTTTTGCTCAAGGTTAGCTAGCACTCTACCACTTCGAGCCACAGTGCCCTTCCTGGTTTTCTGATGGTTAACAGGAGATAAAAATCTCACAGCTTTCCTGCGTGAGATGGCTTTGAACTGGGATCCTCAGATGTCAGCCTCCTGTGTAGCTGGGATTACAGGTGTGAGCCAGCAGTGCCTGGCTTACACCTACATTTTAAGAAAAAGCTGGACATGGTGGATATCTTGGCTACGTTGTTGAGTGTCTGCTATGGTTGTCTCTCCCAGTGGGTGTCAGTCTGAATTTCAGTTATGTGAGGAGATGGAATTCAGTTCATGATGTGGATACCTTTCCAGGGGCCTAGCATGGCCATTTGGTAATCTTGGTAAAGAGCTTTTCTTTGTTTCCCTGTGGTGCTGGGGTTAAATGCAAGGTCTCGAGTGTACTAGGCAAATGCTCTGCCACTGAGCTCCATCCCAGTCCTGCCCCACTTTGTTTCTTTTTTGTGCAGGTCCTGGGCCTTGAGCTCAGGGCCTGGGTGCTCACCCTGAGCTCTTTAGCTCAAGACTAACACTCTACCACTTGAGCTCCACTTATGTCTATTTGGTGCTTAATTGGAGATGGTAGTCTCACAGACTTTTCATGCTTGGGCTGGCTTTGAACCACGATCCTCAAATTTCAGCCTCTCGAGTCCCTAGGATTATAGCTGTGAGCCACCAGAGCCTGACTACCTGTCCCATTCTTTTTTCTTTCTTTCTTTTTTTAGTGGGTTGTGGGATTTGAACTCTGGGCCTAGGCGCTGTCCCTGAACTCTATAGCTCAAGGCTAGTGCTTTACCACTTTGAGCCACAGCTCTAGTTCTGGTTTTCTGGTGGTTAATTATAGATAAGAGTTTTGTGGACTTTTCTGCCCAGCCTGGCTTTGAACCACGATCCTCAGATCTCAGCCTCCTGAGTAGCTAGGATTATAAGTGTGAGCCACTGGTGCCAGGCCTGTGCCATTCTTTTGTAGAGTGAGTTGTTCTAAGTGCCTAAGTACCTGTCCAGTTTGGTTTGAATTGGCTTTGTCAGAAGCATGTTATGAAATTCTTCTGTAGCCTAACTTCTTTCTCCGGGCTTGTCCCTACCTGCCCTACCTGCCATCGTGGTAGGGACCCATCCAGGACTCTCACTAGTGGTCTACCACCGAGCTGCATCACCAGTTCCTCTTAATGTAATTGTGACGCAAGGTTCGTCAAGTTTTTAAAATGGCACCAGCTTTGATATCCTATTTGAAGAACTCTTCCCCCAGTGGAGATCAGCAGGATGACCTCTGACTTGTTTGTGGAAAGCTGAACATACTTCACTTCATTTTAAAGTCACAGAAATGTAGAAGTTCAGAGAAATGCCTGCATACCCTTCCAGTGCATGTTTGCTGTATCCCTTCATTGTTCGTTTCCTCTTTCACACAGAAGATTCTCCTAAACCATTTGAGAGTAAGTGTCAGACACTGTGTCCCCAAAAGGCCATTGTCTTACATAATCACAGTTCACAATTCTTCTTTTACCTTGCTACAGCTCCATGACAGAGTCGAGAGTCTGTGTTTGTATTCTTAGTTTCTGCCTTCGCTGCCCTGGACACCAGTGCCCCCCTCTCTGTCCTGGGCACCACAGCACCTTTGGTTCTTCCCTTGAGTCCCTTCATCCCAGGCTGGCCGCTCAGCCTGGGTGGTGGCCCTGAGATGGCAGGTGGCTGTCGTGGGGGGGGGGGGCGCAGCTCTTGGGTGGGTCCCTTGGGTTTCGGCTCAGGGTTGGGGCTTGGCTGCAGGTACACACAGATCTGTGTTCATCAGGGCATAGAACATCATTTTGGCTCAGTGTTGATGTCATCTTGGTGGCCTGATGAAGTGGTTTTTTCTAGGCAAAGATTGGACTGCGTTGCTGGGCAGCCTCTGCTGGCAGTGATGGTGTTGGGGACTCGTGTGAATGGGCTGCTGTTCAGGTGTGGCTTGGGGGCAGTGCTTTGTGCCCTACACTCTGGCCCACAAATTAGCAGATTCCTGGGGTAGAGCTTCCTACCATTCTCACCACAGATTTGTTTTGTTTCTTCATCTGCTGCTGTAGTTTATTCACTATAAGTAGGGAGGTTCAGTGTTTTGTTATCTTTCTTTTCTGCCAGTTCTGGGGCTTGAATTCTGGGGCTAGGCACTGTCCCTGAGCTTTTATGCTCAAAGCTATCGCTCTACCCTTTGAGCCACAGCTCCACTTCCGGGTTTGTTGGAGATAAGAGTCTCAGGGACTTTCCTGCCAGAGCTTTTGAACCAGGATCCTCAGATCTCGGCCTCCTGAGTAAGTAGCTAGTATTACAGATGTGAGTGAGCCACTGGCCCCTGGGAGTGGGGGCTGTTTGGTTGCGGGTTTTTGGGTTTTTTTTAAGCATTTTCTTAATGTCTTGTTCAGCAAAATATTTCAGACTTAATTTGTATTCCCAAGTCAGTTGTTTTTCCTTTTAGTGGGGACTGGCAGGTGCTCTACTTACTTTAATTAATTAGTTTATTTATTTGGTGATGCTGGGGATTGGTCCTAGGTTTTCATGTGTGCCACAATAACCTCCGAGCTACTCTTAGCCCAAGTAGTATTTAGACCAAGATCTTAGTTCTGCATTTGTTCATTGCTACTAGAGTATTTTTGTTCAATTTATAATCTTTACCGCTTAGAGCTAGAGATTTTTATATTGAAAAATCTTTTTTTTTTTTTTTTGGCCAGTCCTGGGGCTTGAACTCAGGGCCTGAGCACTGTCCCTAGCTTCTTCTTGCTCCAGGCTAGCACTCTGCCAACTGAGCCACAGCGCCACTTCTGGCCATTTTCTGTATATGTGGTGCTGGGGAATCAAACCCAGGGCCTCATGTATACGAGGCAAGCACTCTTGCCATTAGGCCGTATTCCCAGCCTGAAAAATCTTGAGTTCAGAGTCAGGCGAGGTGGTCCCATCACGCAGGAGGCTAAGATAGGAAGATAACTTAGCTCAGGAATTTAGAACCAGCCTAAGCAACATAGTGAGACACTGGCACCAAAACTAAACAAAACCATGAGTTCCCACTGGTGTCTTCAGAGGTAGCCAAACTCTCGAGGCTCCCCACCCTCTCTACCTCCTCTGCTCTCCTTCCTCTGATAGCAAGATTCTGCCTCCCTCTATCTGGCTACCTCTTTTAATTATTTCTTTAAAATTTTTGCCAGTCCTGGGGCTTGAACTCGGGGCCTGGGCACTGTCCTTGAACTTCTTTTGTTCAAGGCTAGCACTCTACTATTTGACCAACAGCCCATTTCTGGCTTTTTGTATTTATGTGGTACTGAGGAATCGAACCCAGGGCTTCATGCATGCAAGCACCGTACCGCTGAGCGACCTTCCCAGCCCCCATCTACCTCTCATAGGTGTTTAGATGTCGTGATCTCTTCCAGGTGTTTAGATCTGGGTTCCTTGTACAGGTGTTCAGGTGTGGTGTATGTGTACACTGGCCGGTGAGGGGAGGAGGGTCCCAGGTTAGGATTGTTCCGTTCCTCGTGAGCTCTCCTGTGGTTCTGCCGTCACTCTTGTGAGAGGACCCTCGGTGCCACCACACACCTGTGTCCTCCATGCCGTACGCCGGGCCTTGGCGTGGCATAGGAGCTCACCGCCGAGCTTGGTCTCCTCTGGGTCTCCTCGTTTATCCCTATGCCGGCACAGGTTTTCTTGTTTTGTCTGTAGCACGAGTCTGTTTTTTCTTCTTTGTGGTCACCTTGCCTTTGTCGCCGCCTTTTCAAGTGCGTTTTGGAACCTTGTTGTCAGATGCTCTGCCGCTGGCGCAGTGTGGTGTCTGGGCTTGGTTTGCGGTGGCTCAGCCCTAGGCACGCTGACCTCTTCAATGGAGGCTCTCTAGGAGCACGGGGTAGCTGTCTCTCCCTTTCACTGAGGTCTTTTTCAGTGTTTCTTAGAAACATTTCATAGTATTCCACACAAACTTTGTTACAACTTTATTTTTTGAGGCCTGGCACCGGGTGGCTCACACCTGTAATCCTTGCTACTTGGGAGGCTGAGTCTGAGGGTCACAGGTCAAAGCCACCAGCACCTAATGATTTCCTGACTTAGTTTTTATTTTTTTGAGATAGGATCTTTCTGTATAACCCAGACTGGTCTTGAACTCTGGATCCTCTTGCCTTAGTGTTCAGGGTGGTGGGATTATTGGCATGTGCCACCACACCTGGGGCAGTTCTCGTTCGCTCCCTCCCTCCCCCCTGTCTTCTGCTCTCTCCCCCTATTTCCCCCCTCCCTCTCTTCCTTGCTCTTTATTTTCGGTGGTGCTAGGGATTGAACCGAGGGCCTTGTGCATCACTTGAGCTATACCTATCCCCCTTTGTTTTTTTTTTTTTGTTTTTGAAATGGGATAACTTTGTCTGGGCTGGTCTTGAACTGGGGGTACTCTTTGCTCCTACCTCCTGACCTCATTTCCTTTGTTTTCCACAAAGGACTGGCTAGAACTTATACACCTTTGTCTCATTTCCAAACTCAGGAAAGAAAACCTTTTTTTTTTTTTTAATTGTTGTTGATGGTCATGGGGCTTGAACTCAGAGCCTGGACACTGTCCCTGAGCACTTTTTGCTAAAGGCTAGTGCTCTACCACTTTGAACCACAGTGCCACTTCCCAGGAAAAACTTTGGATCTTTCGAAATCACTGGTATATTTGCTCTAGGCTTTATTGTGATACATTTGATCAGATTAGAGGAAAGCCATTACTGTTTTCCTAGGTTAAGAAGTCTCCCCTCCATAAACATTGAGTTTTGGCAAGTTTTATTCTCAAATATAGCCCTGCATCTCTTGGTGCCAGGGTATATTAGACAATTTCACTATTGTATGCAGCCTGTAGAGCACTTACATAAAACTAACTTGATGGCAGTGCCCCTGGGCAGTGCCTTCTTTCGGACCAGCGTCCCCTGTATGGTCTCCCACGGACTGAGCCATTGTGACTATGTCTGATGATCACTTTGGTGTAGGAAGTAGAGCTGACTCCATCTTGATTAGGGAAACATGGTAGCAAATGTTGGGGGGAGTAGAGCTGACTCCATCTTGATTAGGGAAACATGGCAACAATTGTTAAAAATGAAGTTAAATATTAGGTCAACCTGACACAAAATTCTGCTTCTGTAAATGGCTTAGCTTGTTTGTTGCTTGATCTACCCCCTGTGTCCCCTGCGTCAACCTACATCTGTGCCACGCTTTTTACCTTTAGAAACCCCAGGTTGAGGACGGTCAGGAGTCACAGTGTCAGCTCCCGAGTCTGCGTTGCGTTCCTGGCGGGTCAGGTCGCTTTTTTGCTTCCCCAATGAATCCATCTTTTTGCTTGAGACTGTCTCTGAGTGGTGGGCTCCTGGGGGGACGGGGAAATCTCCTCCCTTGAGCCCCGTAACAACCTGACTTTCCTCCTGTGCAGTTAAGGTGCTCCGTTCCATCAGTTCCTTGCTCAAGCACGGGCCTGCTTTGCCTCGCTTACTGTGAGGCTGTGGCGTCCACTTGGACGTCTCTGCTCCCTCTGCATTAATCCCACGTAAAGGGAGTGTGGCACAAGAGGCCAGTGTGGTGCGTGGTCGCCAGCCTCAGCGCGGGGAGGCAGCTCGCAGACCCCGGCCAGCTCTCCTCCGGGGCCCGGGTGCTCCCGGGGCAGGCTTTCCAGCCCACGTGCTCCACTCATCCCTTCTGCCTCCTGTCATTTTTCTTTCTTCCTTTTCCTACTTACGTCTGGGTGTTTTGGACCAAATTATTTTCCAATTCACGAATCTCATCTGTTCTTTTTAATTTCTCCCTAACCTGGGCGTCCACATTCATAACTTCAGTTACTGTAATTTTCTTATTTCTCGGCACTGGTCCTTGTTACCAACTAGTTTTCAGTGAGATGCTTCATCTTGTTACCTACATTTTCTGCTCCTATTCTCAGCAGTTATTTTAAAGTTGGCATCTGTTAATTGTCTGATCTAATGTCTTTTCTGTAAATTGCTTTTTTATCATTTGGTCTGTGGGTCTGGATCTAATGCCTTTTGTAAATTGGTTTTTTTGATCACCCGGTGCTGGTTTCTGGTCCTCCTTGCCATGTGTTACTGATTGTCAGGCAGACGCACTAGGCTGCATTGATCCCGGAGGGCCTGGGAACTGGCCTTCCAGGTGTCCTGAGGGGTCAGGGCTGGGTGGGTGCTGCTCCCCTCTCCAGGGCTGTGGAGATTCTGGAGCCTGGCTGGGATCTGGGAGCCTCTCAGCAGACCCTGGAGTCTAGTTTTGTGTTCCTGGTAATGGGAGACACCACATTCTAGACTTCATTGGTTTTTGTTTCTTGGCAGTTAACTGCCTTCTGCAGCTTGTCCACACACTGCTCCTCCATGTGCTACAGATGTGCCAAGGAAAAGGTGCCTGTCCTTGAGTCCTGTCCCTCCAGGTCCAGGGATCCTGGGCCCCAGGCGCTGCACCTCCTCCTCTAGCGATGGGGCTCGTGGCTCCCTGTCCTCAAGGTCTCAGCCCCTAAGGCCTGGACACCTGGAAACTGCCCTCCTTCCCTGGGTTCTCGATGGAGAGGTCGGCTTACAACAACATGGCCTGCACGACTTTGATGGATGTTTCTGAGATGTCTTACGAGTGAAATGTGTTAGGTTTTCTTCATAACTAAGGGAGTTAGCTTAAAGACAGTGGGGAGAGGGCTGGGAATGTGGCCTAGTGGTAGAGTGCTTGTGTTGCATGCATGAAGCCCTGGGTTCAATTCCTCAGTACCACATACACAGAAAAAGCTGGAAGTGGCGCTGTGGCTCAAGTGGCAGAGTGCTAGCCTTGAACAAAAAGAAGCCAGGGACAGTGCCCAGGCCCTGAGTCCAAGCCCAGGACTAGCAAAAAAAAAAAAAAAAGACAGTGGGGAGGTCACAGTCACAGGTGAGCAGCCTCTTCCACCATCCTCCCATGCCCATCTGCCCCTCATGTCATTTGTGGCACACCCTTGGAGGGACACGTCACCTGCATGAGATGCTGGCGAGATCCCACGCCTTCTCAGCTTGTTGTGTGTCCTCTGCACACAGGGCCCTCAGGGCCCCTTGCTGTGGCCGACTGTAAGCTGTTTAACGTGCCTCCATGGGGGACATAGAGGCTGCTGGCCCAACAGGAAGGTGATAGCTGCGGGTGGGTGGGCGTTGAGGGGCAGGAGCCAGATGTGCAGGACAGCACTAGGATGATCACCAGGCTGGTGGGCCGGGGCTGGAGAGCCGCAGGGGACTTCACCAGGCAGGGTGGGGCTGCAGGGGGCTGCCACTAGGTCAGGATGCTATGGAGAAGCCAGAGGACGAGGTCACCTGTGGGAGCCGTGAGGATTCTGAGAAGGAACCACTGAGGATGGGACCTGAGAGGCCGGGCGGCTGGCTGTGGGAGCCTGGCACTGGCATCTGCTGTGAACCCCGGTGGCTGCTGAGGATTTGCCTCTGTTAGCCCCGTGTCTGAGTACCATGCCTGTTATGGAACCCACAGCGTGTGTGTTAGGGGTGGGGTGGGGGTCAGTGTTGGTGTGTGTGTTCCCATCACCTCATTACCTTCCTGTCTCGTGGGTGGATGTTCCTGCCACACGTGCATTCCTCAGTATCTAACCTGCTGAGTAGCCTGCATTTTCTCCCCCAGGCACAGCCTCCAAGAAGTAGGCATGGTTAAGTCAGAAAATGGATGTGGTCACATCAGCAAGTTCTTTGCATCCATTGGGGTCCCAGCCCTGTCCTTCCTGGAAGAAGGTGGGGCTCTCGGAGCAGTGGGCAGGGTGCCAGGCAGTGCTGGCACTGACAAGGCCTGCTGCTTCCCAGCTGGCTGGTCCGGCTGCCAGTGCCTTGGCAAGTGCCTAACACACATATGGGTATAATCAAGAAGGAAGGGTGCCTCCACCAGCCAAACTTGGCAGAGGTGGGATTATGCCAGTCTGGAAGCTGCAGGGGCGGGTGATCACCTTCTAGGTGTGTCTGAGACAGTCTGGAAATGAACAGCCTTGGGCCGGCCGGTGGGGGGGCACTACCTCTCCCCCCACAGGTGACTCGCCGTGCCAGGGCCCTCCACACTGCCCCTTGATAGCCCTCCATGCCCTGCCCCACCGCTGGTGGCCAGTGATCCGCTCTGTCTCTATGGTTTTATGGACAAGCAGCTGACAGTCATGCAAGTTGTGTGCCAATCGTTTATTCCTTTTTATTGCTGAGTGGTAAGCCATGGTGCGCCATTTCATACCAGACCTGTTGATCGGTGAAGGCGTGAGTCCAGCGCAGGCCCCTGGGAACACGGCTGGAGGGACTCATGTCTCCTAGGTATGTAACTAGGTCAGGAACGGTGTGCATTTGAGAAGCTGCTCTGCAGAGCGACTGTCATTTGTTGCCCACGGGCCGGGGTACTCCCACACCCTCCCTAGCACTTGGTGTTGTCTGTGTCTCGAGGCCCACCATCCCTGAGAGTGCGAGAATCTCATTGTGGTTACAGTTGTTCCCGGAAGGGCTAGTGCTGCAGCGTGGCTCTTCCCGTGTCCAGTCCCCGCCTGCGAATCTGTCCACATTCCTGAACTGGCTGAGTTTGAAGGGTCGTTTACTTTTTTAGTTAGATGCATGATTTGCAAATATTTCCTTCCAGACTGCACATAGCTTGTTTTGCGATTGTCTTTTAGGGAACAGAAGGTTTTCACGTGGATGAACCCTTTTATCAGTTGATTCCAGTTGATTCTTTTAGGAACTTAGATGTGGAATCATGTCTAAGCTTGTAGCCTAATGTGAGGTTACAAGATTTTCTACTTCTCTTCTAATGGTCTTATTTTTTACATTTACATCTGATGAACTTTTGCGCCTTTTCGTGCAAGCTGTGAGGGTTAGCCTGAAGAAAATCTGGGATTTGCTTTTCCCCCCAGATGACCAGTTGTTGGGAGAGCTTGTGTCGCCCCGGCTGAATGGCTCCACTCCCTTTGCCAAGAACCAATTGAGCATATTTATGTGTGTCTGCTATGGACTCTGTTCTGTGCGTGGAGCTGCCTGTCTGTGCCCTGTGGTCTTGGTCTGCCCATGGCTTGCTTTCTCTGCTGTGGAGCTGTCTGTCTGTCTGCCTGCCTGTCTGTGCCACATGGTCTTGGTCACTTTGGCTTTATTGGGAGTCTGAAAGTCAGAGTGTGAATCAGCATTTTTCTGTCATTTTGGATTTCTGCCCCGCCTTTCTCTGTAATTAAGGACTGGAGTTCTAAACAGGATTCGTGTGGGGCTCCCCGGGATGGAGCCGCCTGTGCTGCCCGGGGTGAGGACTCCCTCGTGCCCCAGAGTCAGGGCTCACGGCCGGGCACCTACAGGGCAGCATCTGATGGCAGGTCCTGGCTAGATGCCTTGGGGAGACCTTGAGTTCTTCAGATCTCCAGTCAAGGTGAAGGCTGGTGGGCCCCACCCATCCCCCTCCATGCCTGCGCCCCCCCCCTCCCTCCTTCCATTCATTCGTATTTTTAGTTGATGCTGAAGATCGAGACCAGGGTCTTTCACAAGTTCTCACCATTAAAAAAACATAAAGAAATTCTTTCATTGTGGTATAAGATTATCATTTTTGTGCACACATTCAGTTTGGTAGCACTGAGCACACTCACTGCTGTCCACAGAACGTTCCCACGTCTTCCCCACCCTGGTGCTTGTCCCAGTAAACTTCCTATCCCCCCCTCCCCGCCCCACACCCACCTTCTTCCTGTCTCTGGCTGGTGTGGTGATGAGGCCCTCGCCTAAGGGGAATCCTGGCTCCTGTAGCACGGTGTCCTTGGGGTCCGAGTCCTTCTCTGAGAGTCGGGTCCCTGTGGTGCCTGTGGCCTGGCCGGGCACTGTGCGTCCTCAGGGCTCAGCGGGGTTCCTGAGTGCCATGTCAGGAGCACTGAAGGGTCCCCATCTGTTCAGTGACAAGAGGACATGCTGTGTGTCCTTTGACCACTCTGACCCATTTGCCTGCCCTTGAGAGCTAGCTGGTGCCTCCTCTGCTCAGGGGAACTGCTGTTCTAGATCTTTCTGCCTTGACTCACCTTCGGGGAGAATACTTAGTCACTTCTTCCTGGGGCCTCACACAGATCTGGAAGCCTTTGGATGTGAAGGCAACAGTGATGCCCCGCTCAGGCAGAGCCACAGATCTGGTCCCAAAACAGGCATGGGGGCCAGGTGTGACCGCAGCTTCGGCCCCGTCACCGGGGGCAAGCACTGGCCTCAGCATGGGGTCATCCGAGGGCCAGGCGAGGGCCACCAGGCCTAGTGTCCTCTGTCTCTGGGAACCAGCCTCCCCGCTTTTCCTGAAACAGCTAGTGATAGCTCATCCCTCCGTGCTCAGGGTGGCTGCGGCTCCTTCAGGGCCCCCTCGGGGCTGGGGAAGGGACGGCACCCTGTCAGGAGCACAGGATGAGCAGGTGGAGCACCTTTGCAGATGAGCTGTGGCTCTGAGCTGGGTATTTTTAGCCATGGCATCCAGCACTCGGCAGGGCAGAAATAGAAGCTGTTTTGGGGGCTCTGTGCTGACAGTCTCTGGCTGTTGGGGAGCCGGGATGGGGCTAGGGAGGGGTGTGTGTGTGTGTGTGTGTGTGTGCGCGCGCGCAAGCGCGCGTGCGTGCATGCACAGCGCAAACAACTTCTGCTGTTGAGAAAAACATCTCAAGACGAGGTGGTTGTGGATGGGGAATTATTTTTGTTGGTGAACACTCTTTATGTAAATGCCACGGCACAGCGAAGTTGCTGCTCGTTTGCATGTGTAATCACAGCAGGCTGGGGCTGGGGGGGGGGGTAATTATGTTTTAAAATATCATCCGGATTGTTTTCCATGTGTTCTGTGAGCCCCTGGGTAACTCCGCGCTGTAGATTCTCCATTGCTTGCCCAATGGGAAATGCCACCTCACCCCTCCCACAGGGGCCCCCCGCCCACCCCCCCCCACCCCCCCGCATTGGCACAAGGCCAGGCTCTGCATCTGCCCCTGTAGCTCTGTCCTGTCTTACAGTGCCTGCCGGCCTTGGAAGACTCTTTCCTCCACCCCGAGTCCAGCCGCTGGCAGATGGAAGGTCCTTTATTCCTTGCTTCTCCTGAGGTGTGGTAGAGCCCCCACCCCAGGGGCCTGCCGCCGAGCCGGGATGGGGGGAGAGGCTGAGAGCCTGGGCTGTCACCCCTACGGGGTCCCCAGGCCTCTCCTCACAGTGATTTGGCTGTGGTGTGGGGGTGGGAGCAGTCCTCTTATTCCCCAGCCCCAGCTCCCCCCACTTGGGGCCTTGGTACAGAGGTTTCTTGCAGTGGATTCCTGCTGGAACCCCCTCCTTTTGCCACTTGCCTTCCTGGGGCCCCCACAGCATCCCTGCTGACCTTGACTCGGTGTTAGGGGCCGGGGCACACACGGAGGGACCTGGGTGTCCCTCCCTCCCTCTGCTTCTGAGACTGGCCATGGGCTGTGTGGACCCGCAGCTCTCGGGTCCAAGTAGCCGGTCTTAAAGCCACCCCAGGCGAGGTCCAAAAAGAAACATACTCTTTACCTGACTTACGGAACTGTAATTGTAACCCTTCTGTACATCACCTTTATAATAACAAAAAAGTTGACAAAAGTCAAACAAAAAAGCCACCCCAGCCGGCCACGTAGCTAGTGGCTGAGAGCCCTGCCCCTGCCAACCGAGGGTGGCATCTCATCGCTACTCCAGGAGGAGAGCCGGGCCTGGGGACCTTCGCCTGCCAGGCTCTGTGCTGGGGAGGGAACAGGACCTGCTTGGAGCGGGTGAGGTTTTCTTGAGGTTGATTGACTGACTGGCTGGGATGGGTGGGGTCTTGGTAAAGATCACTGACTGACGGGGGTGCCGTCTGTCTGGGTAGAGCGTCTTGCTTGCTGTACTGGTGTCGCGTGTGCCTGCTTGGTAGTTGTGGTGGCCTGTGGAAGTATGGAGGGACTGCGTAAGGCACTGGTCCCGACGGCTCGCACCGAGCCCTAGCCAGATCCAGGGAAGGGGGCTCAGAGACCTCTGGGCAGGCTTTGGGGTTGAGGAGGGGTCTCAGCAGGGGTACCCCCTTGCCCTGGCTGTGGTGCCTGGGCCCTCTCAGGGAGGAGCCGATGGCTTCGGGTTACCTGTGGTCATGTCTGCCAGGGAACCCAAGAGCTGCAGGCGCGGTGGCTTCTGGGCTCAGCTGTCTTGACCAGTAGCAATTTGTCCAAAACATTTTTTCAGTCAACAGGAGGCTAGATCTGCCTTTCCTGGTTCTCTTAGTGAGAACTATTTAGGAGCAGTTCAGTGCCAGGCTAACACAGTGCAGGGGGCTGTGTTCTCACAGGGGCCAGGGCCAGGCGTGTGCACGTGCGCGCGCACACACACACACACGCCCAGTGTGCAGGCTGGCCCGACGAGGCTGCCTCTTGGACAGAGCCACTGCAAGGAGAGCCTGGGGCGCAGTCCGTGGGGCTCAGGACCAGCTGCCAGCCTGCACTGTACGCCTTCTACGGTTTCCTCACGGCAGAGCTGGTTGTTCTGCCTGGCTGGATGGTGTGGGCTGCCGGGCCCCAGCCATGCCTGCAGCGCTGAGGCCTCTGGCCCAGCCATCCTGCATCCTGCTCGCAACATAGCCTTGCCTCTGCCTCCTTTCTGCTTCCTTTTCTGGAGTGTCCTTCTAGGGCAGAGCTGGCCAGCAGGAGAGGGGAGCGTGCAGCGGCTGTGTGCAGGGGCAAGGCTGGCGGGGCCCAGGCAGACAGCCAGCCTGGCCCTCGGCCGCCCCCCTCCCTCACCAGCTCGGTTCTCGTTGCAGTCCAAGAGAAGCCAGAGCCTGTGCCGCTGGAGAGCCGCTCCTGCGTCCTCATCCGCCGTGACCTCGTGGCACTGCCCGCCAGCCTCATCAGCCAGATCGGGTACCGCTGCCACCCCAAGCTCTACTCAGAGGGTGATCCCGGGGAGAAGCTGGAGCTGGTGGCAGGTGAGCCCGCCCCACCCATCCACTGTGTGCAGAGGGCCCCCTCATTTAGGTTTTCCAGAGCCATGAACACGATGTACTTATCACCAATCGGTTAAAAAAGAGAGAGTGAATGTCTTAAATTTTCTCTAATTTCCTTTTAAAGAATGTGTCATTAAGAGGAGTTATTCAATTGAATTAATTTAGTATTTTAATTGAGTCCCCTGGGCTGGCCGTGCTCCTGATTGGCAGGCACTGTGATGATGTATTTTAATTTGGGTCACTGATCGAGCAGAGTGGTAATTTAGGGGCCTGGCTCAAACAGTGGAGCACCTGCCTGGCTAGCGTGAGACTGTGTTCAGTCCCCAGTACACCAAAACAAGCAAAAAAACCAAGTTGCTCAGCATTTTTCAGCTCCCGTCCCAGCTTGAGCCTCCAGTTGCAGGGTGGAAATGGCAGTGCCTTGTCTGAAGTGGATTCCGTGGGGACAGAGGGCACAGCCAGGCCCCAGAGCCCTTCCACCCGGCGCCTTTGTCGGGAATATTTGTCTCGCAGTGCTCGATCTATCTGGCCTCTTCGGTGTTCAAGGCCACTAAGTCACAGGACAAAAATTGGTAGCATTGATGCCTCATTTGACTGTGAGCCATTATCTAGTCATTTCTTCTGTCTACGGACGGGGCAGGTCCCTCAGCCGCAGCCGGGCTCTTCCCGGGCCACCTGTCTTCCCCTCTGGCCCCTGTACCACTCGCCTTGTCTTCAGATCTGTCTTTCAGAGGAACGTGAGCTGGGTTCTGTCTGCTTGTCCCCTCGAGGGAGCCACTGCCTTGAGCAGGGGCAGCATCCTGGGCGTCCTGGCCTGCCAGCCTCTGCAGCTGCCTCCTGTCAGGAGCACGGCGGGCGGGGGGCGGAGGGTGGGGGCTGTGGGCATGGACTTCCTCCAGGGAGCCGGTAAGGTGCGGTGCTGGGCGGAGGATGGGGGCCGGAAGGCTCCTGCTCCAGGTATCTCGAGTATGTGTGGTCCCGGGGGTGTTGTCCGGGCTGCCCCTCCTGCCAGCAGCCCAGAGCGGGGGGTGAGGGGGTGGGGGGGGGCCCTTCAGCCCAGCCACCCGGGACCTGACACCCAAGCCAGACCTGGCTCCTCCTCTGGTCCTTTCACTAGAATCAGAAGGCCTCTGAGGAGGGACGACCCCTCCTCTCCCACGGAAGGGGCCGATGGGAAGGTGCGGATCTGTAAGCCTGGGTTCCAGGCCAGCCTGAGCTACCCAGGCAGACCCCGTCTCAAGACAGACAAAAGCATGTTCAGCCCGTGCTCCATAATAATCAGACCACGGAGTCCCAGCAAGGTGGGGATGGGAGCAGCTTCCCCGTGCCCTTCCCCACGCCCTTCCCCATGCCCTTCCCTGACCTCCGTGCTGGACGCCCGTCTTTCCCCGTGGCACTGGTGCACACAGAGCCCCCTCCCCATTGTCCTGTGGGTCCAGGCCTCTGCTGACTCAGTCCTTTGCTCCCCACACCCACCCTGCTGGGGCTCTTGGGATATATTGAGGGCCTCCTGGCCACACAGGTTGCCCCTCTGCCCTGCATGGCTTCTCCAGGACATGCTTGGCATCCGTGCTGGGCCCCGTTAAACCCTGTGGACCTTCTACCCACCTTCCACCTGTCTGCTTGAGGCTCTGTGGCTTCTGGGAAGGACAGAGGGGGGCAGACCTAGACCCGGAGCCACCCTCCCCTGCTGTACCCCAGCTCACCTCTAGGGCATCTCAGCAAAGCAAGGACACGGGGGGGGGGGCAGGGGGGGCTGGGTCTAGTTTCCCAACCCCAGCTGAACCCCAGTTGTGGCTCCTGGAGCAGGGCAGGGGGATGGCTCGGCTGTTCATTGTCAAGACCAGCAGGGGGGAGTTGAGACTGGGCTGTCAAAGCCGGAATCCCAGAGGCTCTGGGCTCCTTTCCACCTCCAACACCTGTCTCAGGCTTCTCTGCCCACCTGTTTACCCCAGAAGCCCCTGGGGGGTTGTGAGGCCTGGTTTCAGGACAAAGGGGCTCACGTGCATTTGCTGCCTGCAGGCTCGGGGGTGTACATCACACGTGGCCAGCTCATGAACTGCCACCTCTGCGCAGGGGTGAAGCACAAGGTCTTGCTGCGGCGGCTGCTAGCCACCTTCTTTGACAGGTAGGAGCGGGGCCGGAGGGAGCTGCACAAAGTCCGAGGGTGCCCTTTACTGCGTGGTCATGACGCTTTGGGCACGTGAAGCCCTCTCCTTCCCCGCTTCTGAGCGCGGCCTGTGAGCCCACAGCGGAGAGGCCCCTGGACGGTGGCGCGTCCTCTTAGACCAGGCTCCCTGGGGAGGCTGGCTGTGCCGGCATGCCCCAGAGGGCTTCCGTCCCCTTCACGGGACGGGACGCAGAGAGCGGGGAGCCCCTCCCCCGGTGAAGCAACCCCCATTTCCCTGTGGACCGGACTCGCCTCCTCACGGTCCTCCGGCCATCCACTCAAGCAAAGGCTTTGCCTCGGTCCCATCCCTCAGAGGGAGGCTGGTCCTGACTCCAGTGGGCCACGCCTGCCTGACCTCGGGGGGTGGGGAGGAGTTTGGGGTGGGGGGGGAAATGGCTGCTCCTCGGGTCGCTTCTGGGTCAGGGGCTTCACCCCACTTTTGCTCCTCTCTCCATCAGGAACACGCTGGCCAACAGCTGTGGCACAGGTATCCGCTCATCCACCAGCGACCCCAGCCGCAAGCCACTGGACAGCCGAGTCCTGAATGCTGTGAAACGTGAGTGGGCCGCGGTTCCCAGGGGGTGGGGGCTGGGAGTTTCAGGAGGCGGCCACGGGGGCTCGGATCCTGGCTGGAGGAAGCCTGCGCGCGCCTCGGTGGCCCAGGGCCAGGGGCGGCCTCTCGCCGTGCCGGCACTGGCCCGTGGCACGGAGGAGAGAAAGAAAAGAGCAGCACGCAGAGCCCGGTCTCGAGGTGTTAGCGTCCTTGGTAGCTTTCCAAGCATGATGGATTCAGCTGCGAAACTATTTTAATATGTGAAATAGATCTAATTTTCCTTTTTGAACAAAACCCCTTATTTACATGTTGAGGTTATTTTGAGCCTTTGCCATCTGTTCGGCCGGCTTCTGCCTCCGCTCCTGGGTGGTGGGCGGAGCCCAGCCCGTCTCCGTGGCAGGCCGCGCCCAGCCCCCGGTGGGGAAGAGGCTCTGCTGCCTGGCACGTGCCCGGCTGCCCAGGAGCGCAGCGTCCCGAGGCCACTGGCCCACCAAACGCTGTCTTCTTTTCTTGCGTAAAAAAAAAAATCCCTGGTGAGGCTAATTCCGTTTTGCTGTCGAGGGGCCTTAGCCGTGGGTAATTACAGTCCCCGCCTGCAGGTTGACAGCCGAGAGCCAGGAAGACGCTGGGAGGGAGGGTGGCGGGAGCTTCGTGGCAGGGTACAGCTCCCAAGGGGGTGGATGGGGCCTGGGGCCTGGCTCAGGGCTGTGGCTCCTGAGGGAGAAAGGAAGAGGATTGTTGTGGTCGTTGTTCCGATTGACGATGGTGCTTTTCCACCTCTTGCTCGTGAGGCCTGGGATGAGCTGAGCTCTTGCCCCTTGTCCCCGGGTGAGGTGGGCCCTCTGGCAGGTCCTGATTTGCAGGTGGCGGCCGGGAGGCCCGGGGCGCGTAGGCGTGGGCCTCAGTCCCGCCGTCCCGCAGTCCCGCAGGCAGCCTGGCCAGCGGGACCATCCCAGGGGACGGGGCGGGCCTTTAGGACCACGCGCTGCGGGAAGCGCCTGCTGGCACGGCAGTCCCCGCCAGGAGAGCCCCGGGGGCCGGCCGCGTGGTCTCTGGGGTCGCTGTAGCAGAGGACAGGCCTCGCGTGGCTCTGCGTGGCCCTGCGTGGCCCCGGCCGTGGTGCAGCAGCTTGGTGGGGCTGGGGCCCCGGAGTTTGTGCAGGGCTTCTCGGGTCTGTGGCCGGGGGGGGGGGGGGCCGCTCTCACGCCTGCACACACGCCTGTCCTTGCAGTGTACTGTCAGAACTTCGCCCCCAGCTTCAAGGAGAGCGAGATGAATGTGATCGCCGCGGACATGTGCACCAATGCCCGCCGCGTCCGGAAACGCTGGCTGCCCAAGATCAAGTCCATGCTGCCAGAGGGCGTGGAGATGTACCGCACGGTCATGGGCGCCTCCGCGGCCGGCCTGCCCCTTGACCCCGAGTTCCCACCCGCCACCGCGCAGGTGTTTGAGCAGCGCATCTACGCCGAGCGCCAGAGCGACGCGGCCACCATTGTGGCTCTGAGAACGGACGCGGTGAACGTGGATCTGGGCACGGCCACCAGCTCTGCCTTCGAGGCCCACGAGGAGGCCGAGGGGGCCGGCTCCGTCATCCAGGAGGTGGCCGCCCCCGAGCCCCTGGCCGCCGAGGGCCAGAGCCCCTCGCAGCCCTTCGAGCAGGGCAGCGCCAGCTCCAGCAGGCCCCAGACGCCAGCCGCCGCGGCGACAAGAAGGCCGGAGGGCAGCTACGCGGGGACTTTGTAAGGGCCTGCGAGGCCAGCTCACGGGGGACCTAGTACTAAAGCTGCTTGCATGCATTACTAATACAAACCAATGTGATCAAGCCACTTACCTACTGAACTGCTACTGCTGCCTGACAAAAATGTGATTTTTATTCTGCCTGTATTTAAAATGGATGAAGGAAACACATGCATTCATTATACTGTAAACAGATAAGCCGCTGGCCACCTGCTGGGAGAGGCTCCCGGCTCCCCTCCGGTACGCCCAGGTCAGCCTCGGGGGTAGCGGCCCTTCCCCCTCCCGGGGAGGGGTGAGAGCCCTGCCCTGCCTCCCCCGCCCTTCCCACCCCGCCTGCCCTGGAGGAGGAAGCTGGGGGCAGGTGGGGCTGGGGTGCATGACACTCCATTTCTTACCCATGGGGACCCCACTGAGCAGGGGGCAGGGCTGGGCCCCCAGAGGCCAAACTCCTTGTTTTTCCTTCTTCCTGAGCTGCCACCTGTGTGTGGGAGTGAGCGTGAGCGTGAGTGAGTGTGCAAGCGCGTGTGTGTGAGTGAAGAGAACAGTGGCCATGCCGCACCCGTTACTGTTGCCGGGCACCCGTGGGTGGAGGACCCCGTCCTCCCTCCATCCCCACGTCCTTGCCCTGCCCCCGCCCCGCAGCCCCTCGCTCAGCCCGGACGCCCGGGGCTGGCCTGCGGGCTCCCAGGTCACCCCTCCCCTGTGGAACGGGGCGCCTCGAGCCTCCGGAAGCGCAGCTTGACCTCACGTCCTCTGCCTCCCAGCTGCCCGGGCTTCGCTTCTCTGGTATTTGTGTTTTGTTCAGATGTATTTCACATATCGCTGGGAAACTTTCAGACCCAGTAGAGCAAAAAATCGGGCCGGGCATCTCTGTCTCAGCTTACCACATACTGGGGTGAGCGCGTGCCCACCCCCCATCCTGAGCCAGGGCCCCTGCTCCTCCTCTTGGAGGCTGGCCAGGAAGGGCAGCGCAGGCGGGCAGAGCCCACGCGTGGCGGTCAGAGGCTCTTCTGGGCCGGCGCCTCCCGGTCCAGGCCGGGGCAGAGGCGCCCTTGCCCTTGGCCCCCCACATGCCGTGGGCACCTCGACGGTGCCCAAGGCGACCAGCGCCAGGCAGCAGGGCCGGCTGAGCCAGGGTGTCCGGGAGCAACTCCAGTGGGGACCCGAGGAGTTGGAAAAGCATGGGGGGAGGGCGGCGGAGTGCTCCCTTTGAAGTGGGTTGGTTTTAGGGGTTCACGGTTAAGGGGCACGCTCCTGGGGCCACAAGCCCAGTGTCTCTTTCTGGACTCAGGACCGTGCCGCCTGCAGAGCCCAGGCAGCTCTTGGGGAGGCCAGGGACCCCCGCATTCCGAGACCCCATCCCTCCCTCCATCCGACTGCGGCTGCCCCGATGGCCCGTGTGCACACAGGGGACAGGCTCTCCCCAGCTGGAGGGCGGGGGGCTGACGGGGAGCCCGAGGCGTCCGCTCCACTGCCCTCCCCGTGTGGGGAGGCCTTGGGACCTCACAGGAGGCCCTGCCCCACAGTGCACCCAGCCACTAGTATGTGCCTGCCCTCCAGAAAGATCTGGGGTGGGGTGCCATGGGCGGGGCAGCCCGAGACTGACCTCAGCTTCTCCACCTGCCCTTCCTTGGGACCCACGGCCTGCATCCCCGGGGCTGCCCCGAGCCGGAGCCCCTGCTCCAGAGGCCCTCGCCCCGCTCCCCACCCCAACCCGAAGCCAGGAGGGTGGAGAGCCGGGGGGCCCTCCCGTGACAGGAACCAAGCCTTCCTGGTGCTAGGGAGAGGCTGTGGAGCGGGGGGCAGAGGGGAGCTGCACCCCGGCCCCTCTGCCTGCGTTCTCCTTCATCTGTTCCCCCACCCAAATTTGCACTTTAATTTGACCATCCCTGGGGACCTTTGGGAACACGAGCCTGCGGTCCTGACTGCTGACAGAGGGCGAGAGGGCTCCGTCTCCCCCGTTCCACTCCGGACTGGCACGGCCCCCCGTTCCGGGGCGCCGGGGGAGGCCCCGGTGGCCGCACAGAGCGCCTGACCGCGCTCGGGCTAGCACAACGTCCCCACGACCTCTGTCCTTCCCTCCTTCGTAATCACGTGTCTGTTTTGTTGTTCTGGGTAAGGAAGGCAAGAACTATAGGTGAAACTTAACTAGTGATAATTAAATGTGAATGGATTCTGAGCTCCCCCTGTGCCCTGGAGGGCCAGGCCGAGCGTTTTGCACTAATGTGTCCCGCAGTGGACGTGGTCGGGAGCGTTGGCAGACGTGCGTGGCGGACGACCGCACCGCCTGGGGTGGGGGGCGCTCCTTCCGCATCCTGAATGTACCGTGGGGCGGGTGGGCGGCGGCCTGGGCTCAGAAGGGCCTTCCAGAGTGCCTTAGCATCTTTTGATCATTTTTCCCAAGGAAAACCAATTAAGAGAACCGGACCCCTCCCCTCCTTTGTTTACAAGTGACTAATTCCAGAAATCGGGGCTGTCTTGTCCTGCCAGCGCGACCCTGACTCGTCCGGACCCCGTAGACGCGCGACGAGCCACTCAGTATTTATGAGATGTCTGCACCTTTACTCCTAAGCTTGACTACTAGCAATACGCATCTACTATATAGAATCTATTATAGAACTAAGCTATAGCGGCGCCTTTCCCTGGAGGACAGTCGGGACTGGACCGTGTTGGAGCTGCTGAGGGGGGTGGCCCCCGCTCCCACCCTCCCTTACCCGCCCTCCCGGAAGGGACGGTCCCTGGAGCCGCCGGGACGAGCGCGAAGGTCCAGAGGGAAGGACCGGAGGCGGGACAGATCCGTGAGCTCGGAGAGGTGGCCAGCCTGGTCCGCGGCCTCCGTACTTGAATTCTGTCTTGTTTTCAGAAGCACCGGGTCCACTCACCCGAGTTCTCCGTGGTTGCTTAAGTTTGCATCCGATTTGGTGTCTTATTTTGCCCCTGAACGTGGACGTGGCTGTGTGTGTGACGCAAGGAGGGGAGGGGGCCCCGTGGGGGGTGACCTGCGGTCCTTGGTGTACGGGTTGAGCTGAGAGGGAGGTAACGGAGGAGCCCGGCCGGGGTCTGCCGTCTCCGGCGGACGGGCACGCTGGTGTTCACCCAGTTCAACAACTGGGACGTTCCAGGCCCAGCAGCCCCCTAGTCCCGCCCCGCCTCGGCCGTGCCCACTTTGGGTTCCTTGCAGGCTGAGGTGAGACGGGGCTAAGGCCTGGCAGCCCTCAGGAAACCCCCGGGGTTGGATTGCCCCCGCCGGCGGGCCTCGAGCCCTAGGCGGGCCGGAGAGTCTCAGCTTTAATGACTGCTACCGCCTCGGCGGCGAGATTCCTTGTGACACTAGCCCGCCGGCTCCTGGTCCCCCAGGGCAGGGAGGAGGGGGGCCTGGACAAGGAGTTTCTAAAGGACAAAGGTGTTTTGCTTCTGTTTGTTTTGCCTTGTTTTCTTGAAAAAAGACCAGGAAAATTCTGCAGAACCTACGGCATTCAAGTTGGACAACCTGCTTGTGTTCTGGTAGTCGCCTCCATTGTAAAGTAAAAAGTCTTGCACACATTGTGATTTTTATGTCAAAAGAAGCCAAAACTTGCAATACTATTTTTAGCAGACAAAAAAAAAGCTAAGTATAAAATGTATAAATATTTTTGACTTGAACATTTGGGTGGCACTGGGTACAAATAGAACATTCATTCCTTCGACAGGATGTTTGGAGAAAAGAGACTTACAAGGCGATGGTTGTTTTCAAGGATCTGTCTAAGGTTTAAAGTAGTACTGTAACTCATGACTGTTAAAAAAAATAAATAAGTTAATAAAATAAACTTCCTGTGACGTAAAGGAGGGCTTCACGGAACCACTGAGTTAGAGTCGGCTGTCAACGCTGGCCTTCTTTTTCTTTCTTTCTTTCTTTTTTTTTTTTTTTTGAGGAGGAAGCCTTTGTTTTGTCCTTCCCGTGTCCTCCTTCCCTTTCTGTGCTGTGACCCCTTAGAGATAAGACTGTTACTTTGTAGCCATGGCTGACAACATTGTATCAATATCTAAGACAGCAGCAACATCCGCAGAGACCAGGGAAAGGGGCTTTGAGCGCATGCTCAGAGTTGTTTCGTAAGGTGGAAGTCCACGACGAAGAAGGATGTCACCATTAATTGTAAAGCGCTTTGTAAAATTCACATTTACAGAATAATAAAGTCAATTCAAACCCAAGATTTCTGGACTTTGCTTGACTAGCGAGGGTGGCTGGGGTGGGAGCCAGTCAGGCTGGGCTGGACTGGAGGGGGGGGGGCTGGGGAGCGACCTTTCCCACCGGACCCTTGTTTTAGGACCCTTGTTTTAGGATCCAGGGCCGTGGGAGTCCCTGGAAGACAGGGATCCTTCCCCGGGCCCACAATCCCCACAGGAGCAGAATCTGGGCCTCTGGGCTACCTTACCCATCCTGTCTTTCACGAAGACGAGAACCTTAGGAACCATGCTGTCGGGTGCCCTGAGCCCGCGTGAAAGAGGGGAGCTCACCTGCTGTGGGGTCTTGGGACTTGCACTCAAGGTCTTGGCAATGGCTCCGCGTTTTTGCTCAAAGCTGACCCCTTACCACTTGAGCGCCAGCTCCACTAACAGCTTCTAGGTGGTTAATCGGTGGTTAGGCATCTTTGAGGTTCACTGCAGCTAGGACTCCAGCCACGAGCCACCTGCACCCAGCTAGGCCCCGCCCTGCAAGGTGTGCACCTCCCCTTCCCTCCTGGTCCAGGCGAACCCCAAGCTCCACCCTGCTGGCCTCCACCTTGCCGCCTCGGTCTGGCCGGACCTGGCTTCTGAGGTCCGGGCTGGAAGCCATCATGCCTGGCCCCCGGCCCCGCGCAGTTCCTCTTGTGGGTGCTCCCTGAGCAGGCGGGGCTGCGTGCATCGTGATGTTTTGTTTCCCAAAGCCGGTCCTGCCCCGTGGCGGCCCCGCCCCACGGCGCGGAGCTCGGCAAGACAGCCCTCTAGTGTCTAGAGGCTGCCGGGTAGGCTCCACATTTCCCCACATCGGAGCCCCCCCCCCTCCCCCCAGGGGCCACTTCAGCTTACCCTGGGCACCTGCCCCACCTCTGGGTCCCCCTCCCCTCCCTTTTATCTTTGCACTCTGGCCTGGGTGTTATTCCTGAAGTGGTTTGCCCAGGGCTAGTTAGTGCTCTACCACTTGAGCCATACTTGTGGCTTTTTGAGTAGCTGATGGAGTGGAGTCTCTCGAGGCCAGACACCTGTGACTCACACCCACGATCCCTGCGACTCAGGTCCCAGGTTTGAGTTTTTGTTTTGGTTTTTTTTGTTTTGTTTTGTTTTTTGCCAGTCCTGGGGCTTGAACTCAGGGCCTGAGCACTGTCCCTGGCTTCTTTTTGCTCAAGGCTAGCACTCTGCCACTTGAGCCACAGCGCCACTTCTGGCCGTTTTCTGTATATGTGGTGCTGGGGAATGGAACCCAGGGCTTCATGTATGTGAAGCAAGCTCTCTACCACGACTAAGCCATATTCCCAGACCAGGCCCAAGGTTTGAGAATGGCAGTTCCAAGCCAGCCCAAGCGGAAAAGTCCCAGGGAGACTCTCTCTCTGTTTTTTTTTTTTTTTTGCAGATTATCTAGCAGATTTATTAGAATGGATTCGATTACATAGATCCTTTAGCCACAGTTTTGCAAGTTTTCACAGTTTTTTAAGGATGTCAAAATTTCCATTCAGCAGGCAAACCACTTAAAATAAATGGCATTAATCCCTCTGAAACAAGGCACTGTGTTTCAAAGTGGTAGAGCACTAGCCTTGACCAAAAGAGCTCAGGGACAGCGCCCGGGTTCTGAGTTCAAGCCCCACAATCAACAACAACAAAAAAGGCCTCATGCACTTTCCAGCCCAGGCTGGCTTTGAACTGTGATCCTCAGATCTCGGCCTCTTGAGTAGCTGGGCGCGGGGCTGTGGCTCCCTTTCGGGGGCCTTGCTGGTCGGCCCTGCTTGGAGGTGGGTGCTGGGTTTGTTTGCTCACCTGTTTGTTGGGCTGGGGTGCCACCAGAGGGCGCACTGGGGCTGGGGCAGCAGTGTAGACGCAGCCCGAAGGTGAGCTGGCTTCTCCACCGGCCTCATCTGATGCGGGGCCACCCAAGCCATCCATCCTGGGGCTGCGGCCGTGGGGCCTGGCCCCAGGCAAGCATGGGGACCACTAGGCCGGCCCACAGGAAGGGGGATCAGCTCAGAGGGCCGGGCTCCGCGGGAGGGAGAGGACCCCGCAGCCCGGTGGGCGGGGCTCCGGGCCTGCGGCTGTCGGGCAGTGGAGTTCGGAGGCCTGGCTGGCCTGCGCCACGCTCACCCCGTCACCAGGAGCGCGCGTCACGGGTCGCTCGTCAGGAGACCCTGGGAGCCATTCCCAGCAAAGGGGAGGGGAGGGCAGGAGCCGGAGCGAGGGCCGTCAGTGGCCAGGGGCTCCCCGGAGCGCCAGGGCGGGGCTTTAGCACCGGGCTCAGGCTGCGGGGCCTGGCCGCACGCATGCTTCCCTGAGTCTCCTGACTGCAAGGTTGCCTGAGTCAGGATTACACCTGCAACCCTGTCAACTCAAGAGGCAGAGATCTGTGGACCTTGGTTCACGGCCAGCCTAGGCAGGAAGGTCCAGAGACTCATCTCTAATAAAAGACTCAGAAAACCTGGAAGTGGGGCTGGGAATGTGGCCTAGTGGCAACAGTGCTCGCCTCGTAGACATGAGGCCCTGGGTTCAAATCCCCAGCACCACATATACAGAAAACGGCCAGAAGTGGCGCTGTGGCTCAAGTGGCAGAGTGCTAGCCTTGAGCAAAAAGAAGCCAGGGACAGTGCTCAGGCCCTGAGTCCAAGGCCCAGGACTGGCAAGAAGAAAAAAAAAAGCCTGGACGTGGCTTAAGTGGTACAGTGCTCACCTTGAACAAAAGAAGCCCAGGGACAGCACCCAGGCCCGGAGTTCAAGCTCTCAGACTGGAAAAAGAAAGAAAGAAAAATAAAAGGTTATCTAAGCCTAAGGTGCTGATGTAATCCTAGGTACTTAGGAGGCCGAGATCTGAGGATCCTGGTTCAAAGCCAGCCCAGGCAGGAAAGTCCATGAGACTCATATCCAATTGGCCATCAAAAAGCCAGAGGTGGAGATGTGGCTCAAGTGGTAGAGCACTAGCCTTAAGTGAAAAAGCTAAGGGACAGCCCAGGCCCTGAGTTCAAGCCCCAGGTCTGGCAAAAGAGAAAAAAGAAAAAGAGAAGCAAGAGGAAAGCAAGGTTGCCTGCCCACCCCAAGTCTGGGCACGAGGACTCGGTTCCTAAGGCTGACGGGACCAGGGGTAGGGGCCGGGGGGGGGGGGGGTCTGCCTGCCCTGGGGGGCTGGAGCCCGTTCTGCCCTCCTCGCTTTTACCCGCCAGGGACCTCTCCCTGGTGGAAGACTCCAGGCGTTCTCAGTGGAAATCCAAAGGTGGGGCGGGGCGGGGCGGGGGTGGGGGGTCCAGCTCAGGCCTCACACGCAGCCTGTCCCTCACTGCCCAGCGAGGGGCTGCTGTGCGGGGCTCCCCTGGCCCCCCCAGGCCCCGTGGCCCGAGGCCACAGCCTCCCAGGCCCCCTCGCCGGGTGGGAGGAAGTGAGCCCTGGGCTGGCAGTGTGGGGCCTGAGCGGAAAGAGCGCCAGCGGAGGCACTGGGGGGCGCAGCCACACCCCGCCCCACCCTCAGCCGGCCGTGCTGAGCTGGGCCCAGCCCCCGGCCCGACATTGACTAATGGCTCCAGGCAGAGCAACAGGGAGATGGACGGCATTGCCTCGGGAAGGGTGTGGAGGCCCCGGACCTCCAGGAAAGTGCTGTTTCTCCATGGGGGTGGAGGGGCAGGGGCAGGGGCAGGGCAGGGCAGGGGCAGGGGCAGGGCAGGGGCAGGGGCAGGGGCAGGGGCAGGGGCAGGGCAGGGGCAGGGGCAGGACAGGGGCAGGGGCAGGGGCAGGGGCAGGGGCAGGGGCAGGGCAGGGGCAGGGGCAGGGCAGGGGCAGGGGCAGGGCAGGGGCAGGGGCAGGGGCAGGGGCAGGGCAGGGGCAGGGGCAGGGGCAGGGCAGGACAGGGGCAGGGGCAGGGGCAGGGCAGGACAGGGGCAGGGGCAGGGGCAGGGGCAAGGGCAGGGCAGGACAGGGGCAGGGGCAGGGGCAGGGGCAAGGGCAGGGCAGGACAGGGGCAGGGGCAGGGGCAGGGGCAAGGGCAGGGGCAGGGCAGGGGCAGGGGCAGGGGCAGGGCAGGGCAGGGCTTGTGTGGCCCGGGCCCCGGCCAGCTCAGCTCAGCGGCGCTGTCCCCTTCCCTCAGGTGAGATGGGCACAGAGGAGCCCTGGGAGGGGCTGGCGTGGCCCCCGGCGTCCCGGGGCAGGGCCTGGTTCGCGCCCCGGCCGCCTTCCTGCATGGGGTGGGCAGGGAGCTCCCGGGAGCCTGTGCTGCCCAGCAGGGCGTTTTTGCTCCCAGCCAGGACCCAGAGCCCCAGCACTGGCCTCTCCCCACTCGCTCCCGCCAACCCGGAGTGCGGGCCGGGGCGGAGCTGGCTCCCCAGGAAGCAGCCGGCCCAAGCCGGGGAGGGAGGGCCAGGGGTGTCCACGGAGACCTTGGCCTCTGGGGCCCCCTGGGTCTACGTCTCCATCCTCAGCCCCTCCTTCCCATCCCTGACCCGGGAGACCTGGGAGACGCTGGTCCAGCAGCTGACAGGGCGCTCTCGCTCTCTCTCTCTCTCTCTCTCTCTCTCGCTCTCTCTCTCTCTCTCTCGCTCTCTCGCCATGTCCGCCCCTCACTCACTGGTTAAACTCACGGCTTTCTCTGCTCGTTTACTAAAGAGGGGAAGAATTGGGCTTTTGGTCCTGTTCCTTGGAAGACAAGAACACAGCGCTACTAAGAGAGGAGACAGTAGCCAGGCACTGGTGGCTCACGCCTGTCAGCTACTCAGGAGGCTGAGATCTGAGGATCACGGTTCAAAACCAGCCCTGGCAGGCTTATCTCCAATTCACCACAAGAGAACCAGAAGTGGCTCTGTGGCTGAGTGGTAAGCCTTGAGAAAAAAAGAAAAAAAGCTCAAGTGTAGTACTGAGGCCCTGAGATCAAATCCCACAATCAAAAAAAAAAAAAAAAGGAAAAGAAAGGAGACTGGGGCTGGGAATGTGGTCTAGTGGCAAGAGTGCCTGCCTCGTATACATGAAGCCCTGGGTTCAATTCCCCAGCACCACATATATAGAAAATGCCAGAAGTGGCGCTGTGGCTCAAGTGGCAGAGTGCTAGCCTTGAGCGGGAAGAAGCCAGGGACAGTGCTCAGGCCCTGAGTCCAAGGCCCAGGACTGGCCAAAAAAATAAATAAATAAATAAAACAAGAAGAAAGGAGACTGTGGCAGAGGTGTGAGCTCAGTAAGTTGTGTCTTGCACACTGGTCAGAGGAATAAGATGCCCGGAAGCTACCTGTCCAGGGCCCGCGGGGGCGAGCTGGGCTGGAGCCGGCAGCCTCTCCGCAGTGCGCCCCGGCCCCCGGGCTCCTGCAAGAGGGGGCGCCGGGTGCTGGTGACAGGGTCCTTGCCTGCTCTAAAGTCTCCCCCATCCCGGACAGCAGACACACAGCCCGTGTGCTCCTCTGTGCCCCCAAGGCCTGCTCCCACCTGCCTGGACATGCCACCCCCGGCTGGGCCAGGCTCTGCCATCTGCCCCGCTGCCTCCGGCCTGGAGCTGGGGTTTCTGGCCTGCCTTACGTGTGCGCCTTTGCACGAATCCTCTTCCGGGGGCCTGTGGCGGCCCGTGGGGAGGGGCGCAGGGCTTGGGGAGGAGGCTGCCTGGCCCCGGGGTCCTCCAATCGCCCTGTGCTGGGGAGGCCGCCCCCCCCGGGGGGGCTCACCCAGCCTTGTGTTGGAGGTCAGTCTTGAAGCTGTGGGTGCAGGGACAATAGAGGTGCTTTCTGTGGGGGGAGGCCCGAGGGAGCCTGGCTCCTTCCTGGCTGGAGGTGGGGGCCCCCTGATGGCCAGCAACAGCACCCCTCCTCCATCAGCCCCCAGGCCGCTTTGGAACTGGGGGCAGGACCCGCTGCCTGGCCTGGCAGGGGCCTGGGCAGCCCCCCGCCCCCATCTCGCCCCCCACCCCCCAGGTTCACTGCACGGTGACTGACGGGTGGGGAGCGCTGGCCCCGGGAGCCGCGGCCGCTGCTGGAGGCTTCACATTGGTCACAGCATGGCTAGATACTGTGGGGCTTCCATGAAAGGCTGTCACTCAGCCAGCCCAGCGGGGACAGCGCCCTGCCCCGATTCCTCAGGAGGAAACCGGCCCCCACCTGCAGATGCGCCCACAAGGCCGGGAGAGAGAGGCCCGCGGCACCCCGGCACCCCGGCACCCCGCCCGCCAGCAGCAGGGCCGAGCTGGAGCCCGCCCGGCCGCCCGCCCTGGCAGGTGTCCAGCCCCAGGCCCCTTGGTGCTCCTTCCTCGGCTGCAGCCACATCTCAGCTCTGGCCTGAATGTGTCACAGAGCTGGTGGCAGGCCCGGGGCGGCAGCGGGGAGCAGGGGTGGCCTCAGGCCCTGCGCCGTCCATTCCTCTCCCGGCCCTGGTGGAGCAGCTGAGAATGAAGCCCCCGTCAGCATCAGCCCTGATGGGCTCTGGGGCCAGGGAGCCGGAGGCGCGGGCGGGCGGGCGGGAGTGGGGGGTGACGGTGGCCACACCCTGGAGACTATCGAGTCTGAGGCAGTCCTGGGGCTGGCACTGGGTTAGGGGCCCCAGGGCTGCCAGAGGGGATCCCGGGAAGCTCAGTCATCTGCTGCAGGCTCAGAGCAGACCCAGAGCAGCCCGGGCTGGGACGCGGAGCCGGGGCCTGTGCGGGGAGCTCAGGGAGTCCCCGGCCACTTGGGGCGGGGTGGGGAAGGAGACAAAGCTTCCACTGTGGGTGGCACGAAGCTCCCCTCCCCCGCAGATAAGGCCCTGTGTGTGTGTGTGTGTGTGTGTGTGTGTGTGTGTGTGTGTGCGCGCGCGCCCCGTCCGCCCTGGCAGGAATGCATACGTTATTAGGCCTAAAAGCTCAGGCCATTTAGCTCGCATCCCCTTTGGCAGAGGCCCACGGTGCCCTCCACATTTTCTTGTTGGATTTACATCGGTACTGAGCGCCAACTGCTCAAAATACCATTCCTGGAACGGAGGCGGACCCTGGACTCGCCGGAGTGAAAATCAATTTGATTAGAGAGCGGTCAATTACCGCAAAGACCGTGGCTGTGATCTGGGCGGAGAACCAGCTCCGCAGAAATGTGTAAAAGTTCCCAAGGAGTCGCCTGATGGGAGAGGGCCTGGGGAGGGAGAGGCGCCAAGCCCGGCCTCCCCCTCCCCCCCAGGGCGGGGCTTCCCAGAGGCCTCAGGTGGCCGGCAGGGCGGGGCCTGGTCAGCCCCCCTTCCTCCTCTGTAGGCTGAGGTCACACGGATGCTTCCGGTATCCGTCTTTTATGACGCGTCCCTAGTGTGTCCTCTGCCTGCAGTGAATGGCTGGGGGTCCCAACCTAGGTGCTCCGGGGCCCCGGAAGAAGTTCTAGGGTGCCTCTGTCCCTAGAGTGGAGGGAAAGTTGGGGCTACAGTGGCCGCAGCAGGCTGTGGAGGTGGAGGAGGAGGAGAAGGAGGAAGCAGCGTCCTGGGAGCTGACCTGGGGGTCTTGCCCCAGCCTCTTCCCGTGCACTGAGGGAATGCCCCACCTCTTCCGGTGCACTGAGGGAATGCCCCGCCTCTTCCCGTGCACTGAGGGAATGCCCCACCTCTTCCTGTGTGTGCACTGAGGGAATGCCCCGCCTCTTCCTGTGTGTGCACTGAGGGAATGCCCCGCCTCTTCCCGTGCACTGAGGGAATGCCCTGCCTCTTCCCGTGCACTGAGGGAATGCCCCGTCTCTTCCTGTGTGTGCACTGAGGGAATGCCCCGCCTCTTCCCGTGCACTGAGGGAATGCCCCACCTCTTCCTGTGTGTGCACTGAGGGAATGCCCCGCCTCTTCCTGTGCACTGAGGGAATGCCCTGCCTCTTCCCGTGCACTGAGGGAATGCCCCGTCTCTTCCCGTGCACTGAGGGAATGCCCCGCCTCTTCCTGTGTGTGCACTGAGGGAATGCCCCGCCTCTTCCTGTGTGTGCACTGAGGGAATGCCCCGCCTCTTCCCGTGCACTGAGGGAATGCCCCACCTCTTCCTGTGTGTGCACTGAGGGAATGCCCCACCTCTTCCTGTGTGTGCACTGAGGGAATGCCCCGCCTCTTCCTGTGCACTGAGGGAATGCCCCGCCTCTTCCCGTGCACTGAGGGATTGCCCTGCCTCTTCCTGTGCACTGAGGGAATGCCCCGCCTCTTCCT
Source organism: Perognathus longimembris pacificus (assembly GCF_023159225.1). Taxonomy (NCBI): domain Eukaryota; kingdom Metazoa; phylum Chordata; class Mammalia; order Rodentia; family Heteromyidae; genus Perognathus; species Perognathus longimembris. The sequence goes on from NC_063161.1 coordinate 161,691,783, forward strand.
GTGCACTGAGGGAATGCCCCGCCTCTTCCTGTGTGTGCACTGAGGGAATGCCCCGCCTCTTCCTGTGCACTGAGGGAATGCCCCACCTCTTCCTGTGTGTGCACTGAGGGAATGCCCCGCCTCTTCCTGTGCACTGAGGGAATGCCCCGCCTCTTCCTGTGCACTGAGGGAATGCCCCGCCTCTTCCTGTGCACTGAGGAATTGTCCCCTGTGCGTTGGGAACCCTGCAGGGTCCCAGACCTCGCTTCCTCGCCCTCTTCCACGGAGGTGAGCCCCGCCAGAGCTGGCGCGGGGGGCCTGGTGCGGCGTGGCCCAGCTGCCCACCCGTCTGCAGGTGCCCGGGCGGAGCCAGGGCCGGGACACACGGGAGGAGGGCGGGGTCAGCAGGGGTCGGCACACTCCCCCCGGGCCGCCTGCCCTGCACATCGCGCACCCTGACACACCCGAGAGTCCACCAGCAGAGGGCAGACCTGCGGGCTGGGCATTACCGGAAGAAGGCCGCGCCAGCACACAGCACCACACAGGGGGGAAAGATCCAGAAGAAGCAAGCCCGGGGGGGAGGGAAGACGGGCAGCCGCTCAGGACGGCGGGACAGAGGAGGAGCAGGTCTCCGTGCGTCTGGAGGGCAGGCAGGCGTGAAGTGCCAGCACCCGTGTCCCCACCGGGGGCTAAAACCCCACAGTGCCTCCGGACGGGTGCGTGGGAAGCCGAGCTGGGGCACCAGGTCTGCCCCCCAACCCGCACCACGGTGGCTGCAGCTCTGCTCCGGCAGCGCACACACGGGGGCGCATGGGGCGGGGGGACCCTGACACTCCTGGGCGGGGCAGGCCGGGAGCAGGCCAGGCGCCCTGGTGGAGGAGGTCTGGCCAGAAAGCCCACCCCACGTGGACCTCCGGCTCCCAGCCCTCCCGCCAGGGCTTGGCGCCCCCCTGCCAGCCCGCCCCACGGAGGGTGACCTGCCCGCTTTGTGGGGACAGGCCTTCCGCGCTCAGCCGTGCCTCTCGCTGGTTCAAGGCCCGTGGGGTGCAGCATGGAGGGGCTGCCGGGGCCCCTGGCCTGTCCCTCAGGCCCGGGGACTTGAGGACACCGCGCACACCAAGGCCGGCCTGGACGCTGCCCGCGCCGGCCGGGTCCAAGGGACCCAGCAGCTGGGTCGCAGCTCGCCCCATTTCTATTGACGGAGAAGCCGCCCAGCAGGAAAGGACGCTTTAAATGAAGGGCTCCACGTGCACATTAAATTTAGATTTAATAAGACGGCAATTGTGTAGACATTAAAGGCCCATGGATTATTTTTGAATACTGAAATCTGGCATTCCCTTCCCATCAACACCCCGGAGGGGGGAGTGGGGAGAGCCGCGGCCTCAGCCCTCCCCCAGCTTCAAGTGTCCCAAGCCCGCCCCCCTCCAGGTCCTCCTCCCCCTCTCCTCGGCTCCCCCATCCCTCTTCCCTCTTCTTCTCCACCTCCTCCCCTCTCCCTCCACTCCTCCTAGTGTATCCTCCTCTTTCCCTCCACTGCATTCCCTTTTCTCCCTCCTCTTCTCCCCCCTCCCTTTTGCCTTCCGTCCTCTGTCCTGTGGTTGGCGAGGTGACATCAGCTCCTAGTAGCTGGGTGGAGGCTGGGCCCTGGAGGCTGGGCCCTGGAGGCTGGGTGCTCTCAGGGCCGGCACTATCTGTTGGCCGGGGAGGTTTGCAGGAAAGACAACTCAGGCTCAGAGAGAAGGTAGCTCTGGCTCTGGAGGGGTTTGAGTGGAAGCCCAGTCTGGATGGGGGACCCCATCTGTGGGGAGTTGCTGGCCTGGACGCCGGGGGCTGGACCCTCTGAGTCCCATCCCTGGCTCTTGTGTGGGCCTCCCATCCCCCCCCAGGAAGGAAGTGCTAACTGAGCTAGCTGGGCAGCGCAGGAAAGGGAACTTCCTGGCTTCCTCCCTCCCCCAGCGCTGGAGAACTAGCCCCCCCCCAAGCTGGTGTCCCCCCTGCCCGCCCACTTTCTCACAATGGGCTGTATCTCCTCCTCAGGTTCATTTTGCCCTTCCAGAAGGGGGCGGGGCTTCAGCTGCAGCCCCTCCCACAGAGCAGCTTAGCACCGCCACCACAGTTCCTGTAACTGGCAGCCACGTGATCGCGGATCAATCTGCCTGGCGGAGGATGTTTATCGCCGGCTTCCGCGGAGCCCAGTGGCCTCGGAAGAGGTGGGCAGGCAGGTGCGGTGCGGGGGGGGGGGGGGGGGCCCAAGCATCCGCAGCCTCTGCATGGCCGCCAGTCCTGCCGGGCGCCAGCGAGGCAGCTGTAGAGGGCACTGGGAGGGCGCGGGGCCTCCCCGGGGCCTGCCAACACCCCGGGGGGGGGTGGGCTGCCTGAGACTCGGGCAGAGGTGAATCCTCTTTTCCTCCGTGAAGGAGGCCCTTCCGCAGGCCCGCTCGGCTCGCCACACCGCCCGGTTTCTTCCCACAGCGATGTCTGGGCAGAGTCCACCGACCCACGGGGAAGGGCGTCCGGCCGGGGCATCGTGGCCCCGCCTGCAGTGGGTGTGGGCCCAGGGCTCCCTGCAGCCAGGAGGGTGTCCTCAATCAACCCTCTCACTCCTGGGCAGGGCAGCAAGAGATGACAAAGAACAGAAAGTATACGATACATGTGAAGATCAGCGGCAATAAATGGTCAGTGTGAATCCTACAACGCGGGGATGTATCTACACGTAAGAAAATTACTCAGGCAGGTGCATGACCAAGCCTGTCATCCTAGTGACTCAGGAGGCTGGGGCCAGGGATTGCTGGTGGTGGCCAGCCTAGACAGAAGAGCTCCAGACTCCACCTCGATCATTGGCTGGCATGGCGGCATCTGCCAGCCACCCGCTGCAGGAATAGCCCAAGCAGGACGACAGCAGCCAAGGCCAAAGGGGCCCGAGGGGCAACTCAAGCGGTAGCGCGTCTGCTCAGCAAGCACGAGGCCCTGAGTACTGACCAAAAAAATTATACCGTTGAGCCTGGTTGTACATGCCGGGGCTCCCAGCGACTTGAGGGGCTGCGGCAGAAGACCGCTCGAACCCAGTCATTCAAGCCAGCCTGGGCAACATACATCTCTACGTGCCCATCTGCATCGTATTGCAAATGCACACTTCACTGGATGTTATGTGTTTTATCTGGCAACTCTCCTTCTCCCAACTCAGACCTTCCTCGCGGGCCTTTTCATCCTCATCCCTGCCGCAGAGCCTGGCTGCCCGGGCCCCTCTGCCAGGAACAACTTCCCCGCCGGCCCCCTCTGGCCCTGACGGTGCCAGGGCAGGGCAGACCAGTGGGGAGCCCCCGGCGGGCACAGGCTCTGTGTGGTGACACGCTCCTTCCTTGTCCTCACTGCCGTTCTGCAGGAACTTGCTTTTATTTTTTACTGTAAAGAAGATGAGCAGAGTGGCTACAGTGACATCAATCAGGTAGTGAGTGCAGTCCTTTTGGAACAGTGACACCCCTCCCCCCTTCCCTCCCAGCCCCCCTCCCCCAAGTTACAGCGTCTGATGAGTATCGCTGTTGAGTGAGTTCACCCTGTGTCCCACTTTTTGTGCTTCCCCTTCCCCTCCCAAAAATCAGATACACTTACATACAAGACAAAAGGCACAGAAATAAAAAAAATTTTTTTTTTAAATCGCAAACAGGGGGCTGGGGATATGGCCTAGTGGCCAGAGTGCTTGCCTTGTATATATGAGGCCCTGGGTTCGATTCCCCCGCACCACATAAATAAAAAACGGACAGAAGTGGTGCTGTGGTTCAGGTGGCAGAGTGCTAGCCTTGAGCAAAAAGAAGCCAGGGACAGTGCTCAGGCCCTGAGTCCAAGGCCCAGGACTGACAAAAAAAAAAAAAAAAGAATGAAAAAATCGCAAACAGTACAATAAAAAAACCTCTTGTTTCCATTCCTGGGAGTTCATTTCAATAAACATCATTTTATATGATCATATGCAGCACATAGCTATTGAGCCTCTGTGATGCTCTCCTAAGAACGTTTAGAGTCCTGTTTAACATATCATGTTCAAATGTACGTGTTTGTCTTTTTCTATCCATTGTTTACTTGTAGATGTATAGGCACATTCTAATTAGTACAAATGAGGGAAAGCATGCAACTTATGTTGCTTTGGCTCTGGCTTACTCTGCTTAGTAGACGTTTCTCCAAGTCCTTCCCCTTCCGTATGCATGGGGCAAAGTCATTCCTTCTGGTGGAAGCGTGGAGTTCCGTGGTGTATCTGCGGTTGATTCCATGTCTTCCCTAGGTAAACAGTGCTGCGGTTGGCATGGTTGTGCTGGTGACTTCGGTGTGGCCTGGCTTACGGTCAGTTGGATAAATGTCCAGGGGTGGGATTGCTGGGCCAGGAACTTGTGTCCCACCCTGGCAGGACCCCCAGACCGCCCGGGACCTCGCCCGCCCCGCTGGCCCGGCACGGTGGCCCTGCTCGGGAGGCTGCCGTTGTGACCCGAGGACGGGCTGCCCTGCTCTCCTTGAACCTCGGGTCCCCCTTGAAGGTGAGGACGCTGCTGACTCCCGGGGACAGCAGCCGAAGCCGCCTCAGCCTGAGTTTCTTGGGGGACAGCCCCGAGTCCTGGGGAGGAACCTGCCACTTGAGGTTGTGCCGGACCCTCGCGCGGGCTGCCCGCCGGTGGCTTCCGTCGCCGGGCCTGGCTGCCGGGGAAGCCCGTGGCCCGGGCACTGGGCTCCTCCGGCAGCCGCCCCAGAGCCTGGCGGGTTTGCAGGTGTCTTCAAGGCCAGTAGGGTCCTAGGAATGGGGCCAGGCCGAGGAACCCCAACCTTGGGCTCAGAGAGGCTGAAGGCAGGCCCCAGGGAAGTGGGGGAACGGGTGGGACTCTGCCCAGAGGGCCGCGCAGAGACCCCATTCTTCCTACCTTCCTTGCTCTCTACACCCTCATCCCATGTCAGAGCCCCACTTCCACTGCCCTGGGCGCTGGAGTGGGAAGGGGGAGCAGAGCTGCAGAGCTGCAGAGCCGCTGGGGCACAGAGATGGGGGCGTCCTGCTGCTCCGCCCCTGGGGGCGGGGAACAGGACAGGAGGTGCAGCGGGGAAGCGTGAAGAAGGCTGCCTGTCCCAGAGAGAGAGAGAAGATGGTGGTGGGGCACCCCACCCTGGTGGGAGGAGGGCAGAGCAGGAATCTGCCGGTCCGGGGGCCGGAGCCCCCTCCCCGAGGAGGGGGGTCAGAGCCCAGGCTGGGCCCAGGGTGGGGTGGGCAGACACCGGTGCGGCCCGGGAGCGCCCCGCCTGCCTCCGCCTCCCCCCGCCTGCCGTGGCACGGCGCGCGCCTGTGTTTAGCCGGGGCGGCTTCGTGTGCGAAGCTGTCGGCGGCAGTCTGCAAACATCCCCCGCCGCCGCCTGCCAAGCGCCACCCGCCGCCAGCTTGCCTCGCAGGCGGCTCCCGCAAGCTGCCCGGCCTGGCACGGGGCTGCTCGCCGGCTCCCCCGGGAGCTGGCAGCCTCCCCTGGGCTCCCTCCCCGCCGTGTCCCCATTCTGTCAGGGACGCTAATCCACCAGCCCTCCCGGAGACCCCGGCCCCCCCACCTAGAATTGGGAGGAAATGGGGGCCCCAGGGACACCTTAGAAGCAATGCAAACCTTTGGAATCGTTGGGGACCCCGGGCGGGGCTGCGAGGGGACAGGCTTTGAGGAGGTGACCCCCAGGGGAGAGCCGGTTCCCATGGAGCGCTGCTGCCTCCTCAGCCTGTGCCGCTGCCTCCTGCACTCCCGGCCTGGCTGCCCCCTTGGGGTCACCCCCACTGGCCCCTGGGGGCCAATCAGAGCCACAAGTACCCGCGATTCCCCCCCTCCCCCAAGGTGTGTCTTTCCTCGCCTACCAGCTTCCACCGCCCGCCCCCCCCAGCCGGCCTCCCCACCCCGCCGGTTCGCCTGTGTGTAGACCACCACGGGTCTCAGTGGTGGCCCCAGAGATATGAGAGGCTGGCACCGTCATGCCCGCACTCAGCCCTGCAGCTACAGCCTCTGGGGGACCCCAGCCCCACCACAGTCAGGGCTTCACAACCCCCCCCTACCCCAGGCCTGTATGCCCACGTGGCCCCACGGCAGGGCTCCCCCACCCCCCAGACCGGGGCTACTGAGCCTCAGCTTTCCCAGCAAGCACCTGAGGGTTTTCCCATTGTATCTGGAGGCTGCCAGCAGGGGGCGCTGCAGACACCCCCCCCCCACCCCCACCCCCACCCCCGGACCTGGGGCTCACCGTCCAGCAGGCCTGTGGTGCTGCTTGGGAGTTGGAGACTCTGAGCGAGTGTGGGCAGCTCTGGGGGGCCGTGTTCTCACTTGTACCCCAAAACTCACACCACACACACACACACACACACCCCGATGGGACCTTGAGACACACTCAGACACAAAGCCGTCTCTCCAGGGCTAGAGTCTTGGGTCTAGTGTCGTCTCGGACCTGCCCACTTGTGCCTCAGTTTCTCCATCACCAGAAGAGGAGGGCTGATCCTAGGCCTTCCCCTACCCCTGAGGAGTGAGGCTCCACTGAAAGGTGGCGGGGCCTCGGGGCTGCTCATGCCCAGCAAGCCCAGGTCGGATGGCGCCTGTGGCGACCGCGGGTGGGGCGCTCGGGCCCGGCCGCCGCGGCCCCTGGCGTGGTCTCCCGGGACGCCCGGTTTGCGAGGTCCCAGGGCTCGGGCCCTGCCATGGCCTGTGCTCTAGCTGGCCGTGGAGACCAGGGGATGAGCTGCGAGCGTGGGCGGCCGCCGCCTCCGGTCCCGGGGCCAAGGGTGAAGGGCTGCCAGCCGCCAAGGTCACCTGGTAGCCACCGCCCCATTTCACAGGCACCCACCATCCTCCCCCCAGTGAACATCCCCACGGGGACGGAAACCAGGGCTGCCTGGCTGGGGCCCGCAGGGCGTCCGCTTGCGGGGGTCAGCGCTGGGACTCGCCGGGCCTGGAAAGCCTCCCCTCCCCAGGGTGGCCCAGGTGCCCCCCTCACCCCCCCCGCTCCCTGGAAAGCCTCCCCCCCCCCGCTCCCTGGAGAGCCTCCCCTCCCCAGGGTGGCCCAGGTGCCCCCCTCCCCCCACCCCTGCTCCCTGGAAAGCCTCCCCTCCCCAGGGTGGCCCAGGTGCCCCCTCCCCCCACCCCTGCTCCCTGGAAAGCCTCCCCTCCCCAGGGTGGCCCAGGTGCCCCCTCCCCCCCTCCACTCCCTGGAGAGCCTCCCCTCCCCAGGGTGGCCCAGGTGCCCCCCTCCCCCCCTCCACTCCCTGGAAAGCCTCCCCTCCCCAGGGTGGCCCAGGTGCCCCCCTCCCCTCCCCCCGCTCCCTGGAAAGCCTCCCCTCCCCAGGGTGGCCCAGGTGCCCCCCTCCCCACCGCTCCCTGGAAAGCCTCCCCTCCCCAGGGTGGCCCAGGTGCCCCCCTCCCCCCCTGGAAAGCCTCCCCTCCCCAGGGTGGCCCAGGTGCCCCCCTCCCCCCCCCGCTCCCTGGAAAGCCTCCCCTCCCCAGGGTGGCCCAGGTGCCCCCCTCCCCCCCCTCCCTGGAAAGCCTCCCCTCCCCAGGGTGGCCCAGGTGCCCCCCTCCCCCCCTGGAAAGCCTCCCCTCCCCAGGGTGGCCCAGGTGCCCCCCTCCCCCCACCCCGCTCCCTGGAAAGCCTCCCCTCCCCAGGGTGGCCCAGGTGCCCCCCTCCCCCCCCACTCCCTTGAGGAGTACTGCACGAGAAAAGACGAATTCGCTTTTTTTCGAATCAGGGCTGAAACCTACAGAATAATGACATTTTCTTTTTCCGAGGGAGGAGAAAATGAGGAATCATGGACTAACGAAAGGAATTTGGCCAAACATAACCTCCTAACAAGAATCAACGTTAAAATTATGGTTATTAGCCACATCTCCTTTCAGGAGTAGTTAAAGACGCTGCGGAAGGTGAGGCGATTAATTTTTAAGTTTATATTACACATTATAACACAGCGGGCCATTAGCGAGACGGTGACATTAACCGTAATGTGCTTGGCAGCGAGACCCGCGGCCACTCGCGAGACGGGCTTCTGGCTGCCCGGGCCTGGCCCGCCCGGGCCGGAGCGGAGGGCGGGGGGCGGGTGGAGGAGGAGGCTAGCGCCCGCCCCAGGCGAGAGGACAGCGGGCCACCACAGGGACGCGCTGCAGACCCCTTCCTGTGTCTACACGGCAACAACTGACCAGCCCCAGGACAGGGGGAGGCTGAGGATGGGTGGAGGTCAGAGGTCGGGGTTCTCTGGAGCCGGGGTCAGGTGCCTCTGCCAAGCCCGGGCTGCCCGGAGTTGGGAGCTGGACACGGGCAGCGAATCCTCCCGGCCCCGCTGCCAGACCTGCGCATTCCCTGACCTTCCGCCCCGTGCCTCACCGGGTGCTTCCTCCAGGAAGCTTGTAGGAGAGGTGCTGTGGACGCCCCCCTGCCCTCCCCCCGCCAGAAGACCAGGGGGCGCAGGGGGCGGGGCCTCTGTCTGTGTCCCCCCAGGCTGGCTGGCTCCCCGCGTCTGGCTGTACAGCTGTCTCAGGTCACAGAGCCTTCAAGGCCCGCCCTTCTCCATCCATCTCGACTCACCTCGGCCAATCGTGTCTCTCATGCTCCTAGTCCCAAACACGGCACAGGGGCGAGGACGGGGACCAGGATTTGGGGGACTGCCCCCACCTGGCTCCCACCCTGCACGGGCAGGTTGGAGACAGGCGCAGGAGAGATGTGCGTTGCCCCAAAGTTGACCCCTACCTGTTAAACCTCAAATTTGACCCCTTTAAAGCCTGTGAGACTCTCCTCTCCAACTAGCCAGCAAAAAGAAAAGCGAGAACCAGAAATGGAGCTGTGGCTCAAGGGGGAGGGAGCCAGCCTGAGCAGCGTAGCTAAACAGGAGGGTGAGGCCCTGAGTTCAAGCCCCAGTACCCGTGCGCACGCACGACCACCCTTGTAACGTCTGGGGGGACCGCCCAGCCCCCCGCCACTTCCCGCCATCTCCTTGCGTCCTGCGCCGACGCCCAGCGTTTTCCAGGCACGGGTGGGTGTTTGAGCTCCAAGACCCCGACTGCCACTCGCACCCAGCCTTCCCAGCCTTGTTCCGGGCACGTTCCTGGGAGGGGAGGGGAGTTCAAGGTCCCTCGGGTCACAGAGCAGAGCCCCCCCCCTTCCCCCGGGCCAGGACCTGTTCACAGAGGCCTCCAGGCCGTGCCTGTGTGTCTGGAGTGGTTAGGACCCAGCTCCAGTACTGAAGACTTCGCTTGGCGGTGTCTCCCGCCCGTCCGCCCCAGAGATGAGCGGCCCGGTGGTCCCTAAGCAGGAAGTGCGAGGGGGGGGCTGCCACGCCTTCCGGGGGGGGGGGCCCTGAGCGGCGCGGGCCTGTGTGCTCGCACCTGTAACTTCAAATTAAAACCCGGCGGCGGCTCCGGCGGCAGCTCCATAAAGATCATGTTATACGACAGCCATTACGCGCCGAGTTTACTGTATATACATTTCCAAACGGCCTGGCAAACAGCAGCCTACTTACGGGCGGAGAGGAACGGCTTCATTTGGGGTAACAAATGATCCTTGATTTGATTTTAAATGCAATGACAGCCAAATTTATTTCTTATTTAATCACTTGCCTGAGCCGTGGAGAGCAGGGGGTATTAAACGCCACAGCGCAGGGAAGGCTCCGGAGCCGGCGGCACGCGGCACGCCAATAGATTACGTTTATAGGGCAGGGCAGGAGCGCGGAGCGGCGCGCGGAGCCAGGACGGGTATTTGTGTCACATAGCTTAGATCATTATTTCTTCCCGCTTTCAATCTTTCAGTCATAAAAATAGAGGCGATGTGATTCTCTCTGCATTACAGACAAGCCACCTTGATTATTAAACAATCTTATTAATCTGAAGCACCCCAAAGCGTGTGAGCGGGTGAATCAGGCTGGGGGCGGCGGGCGGCTCAGAAAGTGGCTTCCGGCTCGAGGTCTCCGCACAGGGAGGGGGGCCGGGCGTCCGGGTGCCCCGGCCCCGTTGACGGCCATGTGTACTCGGCAGGAGTGGCGCTGGCGGGCTGTTTGCCCTTCGGAAGCAGTTGGTTCGGGTAATCGCTCCACAGTCTCCTGGTTTGTGCTCTGTTTAATTAGGAATTACTACGCCAGCACTGCTGTCTGCGCCAGCTGGGATCACGGTGGGTCCCTCCGGGCCAGGCTGCACAGAACCCCGGGAGGGGCCTGGGCGGCGCAGGGTGTATTAGGGGGTACACCATGGGCAGGCCTGCGAAAGGGGTGCCCTCAGAGGGGAGGGGGATCCCGCCACAGTCAGAGGAGGTGACCGTGGCAGCTCTGCCTAGCTTCTACTCCCTGGGGGTCAGGATGCGCTTGCTTGGAGGGCATGGGGGGGGGGGGTGATTGGCGGGTGCTGCGTCTCGCTGGGACTTCCTTTCAGTTCAACTAGAACTGCTTAGCGCTGGTCACGGTCGCTCGCCCTGCCTTTCCTCAGGCTCTAGGTGATGGGCTCTTTCCTTGGCCAGACGGCCCCCTCCCCCAGCACCCTGCCCTCCCCAGACTCTGAAGACCCAGGGGCTGCCTGGTGGACGGATCCTGTTTGAGGGTCCTGGGGGGGGGGTCTGCTCTTGGTTGGGGTACACCAGCTCTTGAGGGGTGGGAGGCTGCCCCCAGCACCAAGGCACAAGGCTGAGGGGCTGTGAGGGTCTCTCAGCGCTGAAGGGAGCTTGATGGCTCTGGGGGCTAAGCGGAGGGCTGACGCGAGTGCAGCCACTTGCCACCCCCCCCATGGCCATTGTGAGCCGTGGCCTCACGCCCATCCAGTCCCGACCTGCCCCCCACTGACGGGCCCCACCCCCCTGCAGTCTCTGGTCCCCCCTAGGGGTGGGGTTGTGACTCTGGCCAGCCACGCCTCCCTGGCTTTGCTGGAGGTGGGGTCTGGTTCTCTGAAGAAGGCAATCAGGGCGACTGGCCGGGTGGGGCAGGTGGAAGCATCTGGAACGCAGGCTGTTGTTGTCACCGCCCAGGGCTGGGGCCAGCTCTGTGCAGCTGTGCCGAGGCCTGCGGCTGGGGACACCGAGGACCCAGCGCCCAGCTCTGCCTGCATGTTCAGTGCCGCATCGGGGGCTTAGCACCCCCAGGACACCCTGGGTGGGGAGGCACAGCCCCGGTCCAAGTTCCCCTAACCAGGGCCAAGGGCCCCAGTGGGCTGCTCCGGGGAGCCCTCGGCTCACAGTCCCGGCCAGCTGGGCTTCGACTCCCCCTCCCCCTCAGCCCTGAGGCACTGTTACACAGGCCTGCTGGGCACCCACGGGCTCTGTGCTGGGCCCCTGTGTGCCGGTGAGGAGCAGGCAATGTCTGCAGTGTGACCGGGAGAGATGCGGTTCCTGGAAGCAGGCGGGAAGGGACGTGAAGGAATGGGAAGGGTAAGGACAGGAGAGGGAGGAGGGGCGGGGAGGAGGGGCGGGAGGGGGGGTGGGGACAGGACACGGTCTAGCTGAGCACGGGGGGGGGGGGGGGGGGGGAACACGGTGTTCCTGCCATCCCCAGCAGGGACCCGCTCTGAGCTCAGTCCGCATGCCCAGGCCCGCCCACCAAGCTGGAGGCCAGCAATGAGGGCCCGGCCACTGGGCTCTAGGCCACGGCCATCCTGAGCCTTCTGGGGCCCGGGGGGCGGGGGCTGGGTCAGCTGGCCGAGGGGGCCTCTGGCCCCGCGGAGGATGAGGTGGTCCGGGTGAGTGTCAGTCCCCCTGCTCTGCCCCAGGCCTCCCATCTCAGCGGGGGGCAGGGGGATCCAGGCTGGGGGGGGGGGTGACAGGGCCTGTAGACCTCAGGCAGCGACAGGGCCAGTGCAGACAGATGGCCTGCCCCCGCCCCGGTGGGACACCCAGGCACGCACTGCACCCCCACAGGAGCCCTCCTCCCCCCCCCCGCCCTGTGGGAGGGCTGAGGTGGCCCCCAGGGAGCCAGGCCAGGGCACCTCAGCACAAAGGATGCTGGGAAAGGAGGGGAGGGGGGACACCCTGCACCGCAGAGAGGCTTTGAGCCCAGGAGGAGGCAGGCTGAGCACCCGCGAGCTTAGGATGGGGCTTCACCAAGCGCTACCGACAGGCCCTGGAAAGCCACTCTAACGCCGTGTCCTGGGCAGCCAGACTTCCGCCAGCTCCTTCCACAGGCGGTGCCTCCACAGGCCCTCTGAAGGGGGGGGTACAGGGGGCCCTGCCGGGGACAGCATGGGGCCCTGGCAGCATCTGGCTGAGAAGAGGTGGCCTTCCTGGGGTTGCCCCAGGGGTAGGGACTCTGACCAGGGCCCCAGCTGGGTCTGGTGCTGCAGGTGCCCTGGCTCCCCGTTCCCTCTTTCTGGTGGCAGGCTCTGTGCCTCCCCCCCACCCCCCGCCACTCAGCCCTCCCCTCCAGGAGGCTCCCACGACGCGGCTGGCTGGCACCCCACAGGGCTGGCCTCTGGCCTGGGAAGGGGTTAGCCCCATGGCCTCCTCCCTAGTTCACCGCCAGCCTCACGTGAGAACCGCAGCAGACATGGCTTGCCAGGGGCGGTGGGCAAAGCCCTGGCCGCACCGCAGAGCCGTCGAGACCGGGGAGGGCCGGGCTGAGGCAGTGTCCCCGCCAAGAGGTGATGAAAGACACCGTGGTGTCCCGGGACGGAAAAGAACACGGGCGAAGTCCCAGCCAATCCGAATGAACATGGGCTTAAGTCCGTCTGCTGGGCACGGCGGTGGCATGTGCTCAAATCCAGCTGCGTGCCAGGCAGGGGTGGGAGGAGCTCAAGTTCGAGGCCAGCCTGGGCTACGTAGATGAGACCCTGTCTCAGCAAACACAAGCGCCGGGACCCAGCTCGGGAGGAGAGCACTGGCCCCGAGCTTGAAGGCCCTGAGTTCCGTCCGGGTCATTCAAAGGGCCCCAGGGGCGTGGCCGGGCCATACTCTTTGGACACGGCCTTGGGGAGCCACGCCCCTGTAGGCAGGACCTGGCCCAGGTCCCTGAAGCCCCAGTTCCCAGGCTGCTTTGCAGGCTGGTGAGCGGCGTCCCGCTGGGATCCTGGCGGACGCCGGGCACAGCCCCTGGGCGGTGGCCTGGCTTGTGCCTGAGCCCCGGCTGCAGGCAGGCACCTGCTACCGAAGCAGGGGACTAACACCCACCCGACACAGGGGGACTTGGGAGGGGGCTGAGCAAGGGAGAGGGGGAGGGAGGGGGGCCCACACCCAGGGCCGGGATCTCAGAGTAAGAATGGCCGGAAAAACCACATCTTAACCCATCATCGTGTGCATAGTTTTGTTATGAAAAACACCAGAAAGCCATTCGTGTAAATCATGAAATATTCAGCAAGGAAGTCGCTTAAATGCTTTGTCTTCCCAGAAGCCGCGCGGGCACTTCCTGCGCCTGGGCGCCGGGCGGCAGATCCGAACCCCTCACCGCTGCCCCGGCGGAACTGGACGCCTCGGCCCAGCGCCCCCGCCCCCCCTCCCCCCCGTGAGGGCCGCAGGCACAGCCGGGAGGCCGTGGCCGCCGCTCCCCTCCCGCTTCTACTGCCCATCACGGAAACTCCAGTGAGACAAGACGGAAAACTCTAGGTGGGGGAGTGAAGGGTACACCAAGGAGAAAGGGGCAGAGGAATCCTGGACGCGCCGAGGGCAGGGGTCTCGACCCCTGGACCACCCGCAGAACGGCTGTGAGCTGGCGGAGCCCCCTGTAGGAAACGGTACCGCTCTCGTGTGAGTCACTGGGGGATACTGGGTCGGGCACGGTCATGTACACCTGCCATCCCAGCTCTGTGGGAGGCAGAGGCAGAAGGATCACCACGGAAGTGTGGCCCCAGGCAAAACCGAGACCTATCAAAATACAAACTAAAGCAGAACCCGGCTGGGCTGGAGGCGTGCCTGCCGGGCGAGCCCGAGGCTCGGAGTTCAAACTCCGGTACTGCCGAAAAGGAAAGACGTTCACCCATGTGCGCGGCCCGCGTCTCCACCCGTGGGATGGGTGACGGGTGGCCTGTGGCCCCTGCCTCGCGTCTTCTGGAGGAGGAGAGGCCTGTGACGGGAGGAAAGAGCCCTGGGCGGGAGGGCTGGAGGGCGGGAGGGCGGGAGGGCAGGATTCCACTCACTGCGAGCCCGGCACCGGGAATCCTCGGAGGCTGCTGACGCGGGCGGGGGCGGGAGGCGGTGTGGATGGGCATGCAGCAATCGAGCTCTGCGGATGGACGGATGGGCAGATGGACAGATGGACGGTGGCACCGGCTGCGCGGTGTGACAGGGTGAGCTAGTGCAGCACTGTGTGTGTGGTAAGTTTCCCTGGACCTTGGACGCAGGGCCTGAGTACTGCCCCTGGCTCCTTTTCACTCTACCACTTGAGCCACAGCACCACATTTGGCTTTTTCTGTGTATGTGGTGAGGAGGAATCAAACCCAGGGCTTCATGCCCACATGCCCAGCCCCTAGAGTGGTAAGTTTTATGCTGTGCGTATGTTATTACCATAAAAAAGTTGAATCAGGCACTAGTAGCTCACGCCTGTATTCCTAGCTACTCAGGAGGCCTCGATCTGAGGATCACGGTTTGAAGCCAGCCCAGGCAGGAAAGGCTGTGAGATTTTTTTTTTCCACCCGGGGCTTGAACTCAGGGCCTGGGCAGTCTCTGCACCACTTTGTGCTCGTGGCTAACACTCTATCACTTGAACCACAGTACCACTTCCAGCTTTTTCGGAGTAGTTTATGGAAATAAATGTCTCATAGACTTTCCTGCCCAGGCCGGTTTGGAATTATAATCCTCAGATCTCAGTCTCCTAAGCAGATAGGATTACAGATGTGAACCCCTGGCACCTGGTTTATGAAACTCTTATCTCCAATAAACTACTCAGAAAAAGCCACTGTGGTTCAAGTGGTAGACAGCTAGCCTTGAGCAATAAATGAGTTCTGGGAGAGTGCCCAGGCCCTGAGTTCAAGCTCCTCATCTGACAAAAAAAGAGCTGGGTGCTGGGTGGCTCACACCTGGTAATCCTAGCTACTCAGGAGGCTGAGATCTGAGGATCCTGGTTCAAAGCCATCCCAGGAAAGTCCATGAGACTCTCATTTCCAAGTAACCACCAAAAAGTGGAGCTGTGGCTCAAAGTGCTAGAGCACTAGCCTCGAGCTGAAGAGCTTAGGGACAGCGCCCCAGTCCTGAGTACAGACTCCACAACCAAAAAAAAAAAAAAGTTGAGGGTGGTGAGACATTGGTGAGAGGTTTGCCCAGGTCTAGGAGTCCAGGGCGCCCTGGCAAGGAAGGCTGAGGCCAGGTAGGGTTCAGGTGAGGAGCATTTCAGCACCCTGGAGAGAGACGTGGCAGCCCCTGGGTTGCTGAGGATGGTCAGACCAGGTCCGGGAGCAGAGGCCCTGGTTTCCTGGGCTCCGCCTTGGGTGGGGGCCTGCTGTGATTTCCCGGGGCTCTGCTTCTCCAGCCAGACGCTTGCTTGTCCCTGGAGAGAGCGACAGGAGGGACCGCTCCTGCCAGCAGCAAGGGGAGCACGGGAAGGCCCTGCCGGCGAAGCCCGAGAGGCCTGGGTCCCAGCCTGGCCTGCACTCTGCACCCTGAGGAGACCTCTGCCCTTCTCCAGACCCTCTGGCCCCATCCACAGCCCGGAGCTTCCTGGGACCTGGGGAGGGAGGAGCCCAGGTGAGGTCAGCAAGGCAGCTCTGGTCCTCTGCTCTGTTCACCTGCCCGAGGCACTCGGAAGCCAGGTTCTCACTCAGGGCAGGGGACCTGCTCCCGAGCTTGTCGCCCACTTGTGACAGCACCACAGGTGTTTATGCCTGGCAACCAGGACGCTAAAGATCGTTCAAGTCTGTGACCACCTTGCCCCTAAGCCCTTCTCCCACAATGCCACTGTAACGGACTGCACAAATGCTATCTCAGTGTAGTGCAGAGAGCCTTTCAGAAACAAGCCTTAGGAGGCCTTGGCCATGCACATGGTGTGCTCTGTGATGCAATCCCAGGGAGGACTGAAGACTCCCCAGCACAGCAAAGCTTGGTCCTTATTCAGTTGCCACCCAGAGGCTACTGAAACCACACAAGTGTGTAGTTCAACGAGCTCAGCCCGGAGGTAGACCAGATGCCAGGACACTGAGGAGGCCGACTATATCCTGGCGGCAGGCAGGGAGCACCATGAGTCCCTGCAAGGGACTCATATGTGTCCACAAACTTTCCATATTGTTCTGTGAGGTGTGAGTATTCCTTAATGGCACACAACTGTGATCCCGGTGACTAACACAGCAAGAGGCAACGGCACACAACTCTGATCCCAGCTACTCACACATCCAGAGGAAACACACACAACTGTAATCCCAGCTATTCAAGAAGGAGAGATCGGGCGGATTGAGGTTCAAGTCCAACCCAGGCAAAAGATTAGTGAGACCTCTATCTCAATTACTGAGCCAGGCATGGTGGTTTGTACCTGCCATCTCAGCTACACAGCAGGTTATAGGCAGAGGTTCAGGGTCTAAGTCCAGCCTCAGGCGAAAGCACGAGACTCATGGCTGGGAATGTGGCTCAGTGGTAGAGTGCTTGCCTAGCATGCATGAAGCCCCGGGTTTGATTCCTCAGCACCACATACACAGAAAAAGCTGGAAGTGGCACTGTGGCTCAAGTGGTAGCATGTTAGCCTTGAGCAAAAGCAGCTTAGGGACAATGCCCAGGCCCTGTGTTCAAGCCCCAGGGAAGGAAGGAACGGAGGGAGGGAGGGAGGGAGGGAGGGAGGGAGGGGGATCTGCTTCTCACAATGACGGAAAGAGCGTGGTGAAATCGCTTTCCGCTTCAGTGTGTAGTCAGCGCGTTGCCATGCTTCACTGGGCACTGAGACCAGCCTGTGGTGGCCTCTGGGGACAGAAATGGCCCCAAGAAGCTGCCTCAGGAAAGTTGCCGAGGCTCTAGTCCCATGACCAGTTCTGGGAGCCATCCTTTCTGCCACATCAAAATAGACGTCTAAGCCTTTGGCCCGGGGTTCAGGTCCTCGGTGTTTTCAAGGCCAGGCACCAGGAGGGGCGCAGGAACACCGGCTCTGGCTCTGAGGGGCTGGCGTCCCGTCCTGGCTTGCTACTCCTACATTACCCCCAGAAATGGAGATCCAGAAAGCCCAAGTATTTTGCCAATCATCACACAGCAAGCCAAAGGCAGCATCGGGATTTGAACTCAGTGTCAGTCAGAGGCCACCCTCGCGGTTGGTGGACAGGGTGGTCACAGGGTAGACACGGGGACTGCGGAGGGCCTTGGAAGCCTTGGCCTCACGCCGAGGGGTGGGATGGTGGCCACTCCCTCTGCCAGCCGCTGCTCCCACCAGCGACAGCGGATGGGGACAGGGCTCGGGGTGACCGGCGTCCCCCACCCCTCCCGTGGCAGGGACCAGCCCGGCCGTGGGGTTCAGGGCCCGCGATCCTGGCTGACCAGAACGGCCATGGCCACCTCGTTATCTTAGAAGCTGGAAGATGACTATTCATGAGAGCAAAGTTAAAAATGCAATAATGAGTCTGTCCTTTTAAAAGGCAGATTGCGGCGCGGGAATATTCATGAGCTGTGACTTCACGGGAAGTGGCGGCAGGGAGATTACCATTCGGTTAAGTCAGCAGCGGCGGAATTTAGGGAAATGCGCTGTCAGTCTGAGGAAATGCGTGATTAATACTTTCCTGTTTGCGAGGCCCCTGAACGGGCGCATTTTTAATGTAATAATTAATTAACCTTGGGATCGCTCACTCTTCACAGCCTCCCAACTCGGAGGCTCCCGGAAGGCGGCGCGGCCTCTCCCTGCGGGCTCCCCTCGGTCCCCGGCCCCCCGACACTGGGCTCCCCCTGGGTGTGGAGGCCCAGACCTGCAGGGAGGCTTGCCTGGGGAGGGCGGGGAGGGCAGCGCTGGCCCTGGGCAGAGCTGGGGTGCCGGGGGGGCGGGGGGCGGGTCAGATGAGTCCGTTCCGGGGGGTTCTCCTAAAGTCCGTCCACCTGCAGCCTCCGGTGTGGACTCATTTGGAAGTTAGGTCTTAAGATGGGCACCCTGGGCTGAGTTAGGGTGGCCCTGAGTCCAACGTGGGGTGTCCTCGAAGAGGAGGGCCGTGTGATGGGGAGACCGAGCAGGAAGGGCAGCGTCCAGCTCCAGACGGGGGGAAAAGACAGTGCTGCTGTGTGGAGCCCGGGAGCTGCAGCAGCAACGCCAGCTTCCCGGGCCGTCTGTGTGGTCTGCGTGTCTGTCCCCCGTGGGAGGAGCCGGGGCTGTCTGTGTGTCTGTCCCCCGTGGGAGGAGCCGGGGCTGTGTGTCTGTCCACTGTGGGAGGAGCCAGGGCTGTCTGTGTGTCTGTCCACTGTGGGAGGAGCCAGGGCTGTCTGTGTGTCTGTCCCCCGTGGGAGGAGCCGGGGCTGTCTGTGTGTCTGTCCACTGTGGAAGGAGCCAGGGCTGTCTGTGTGTCTGTCCACTGTGGGAGGAGCCGGGCCGTCTGTGGTGTCCCGCGGAGGCAGCTGTGGGTGCCGGGGGGGTCACCCGAGGCCAGTTCCCTCCTTTCTCTAGGCCTTGGGTCCCCCCACCCCCGAGTTGGAGGGGGGACGGCTTCTCAGACTGGATTCCCAGCAGTCTCAGATGGGGGGGGGAGCTGCAGGGCCCCTCTCCCCTGCCCCGCTGCCTCCAGGCCTCTCTGGGGCAGTGTTGCTCTTCCATGCGCCCCACCTGCAGCCAGGCTGCTCCCAGCCCCCTCCAGCTCTGCGCCCATAGACTGTGGACTAGAAGTGCTTGTGCCAGGCCCCAAGGTCACACACTTGTGCCCACACACACACACTCAGACTCATCACACACACCCATGTGGACATGCATTCCCACCGACACACACACACACACGAGTGCACACATAGGCACCTGCACACACACACCCACCCCTGCAAGCACACACACGTGCACACACCCAACACAGCACCCTCCCATTGGCTCTGGGAAGGACAGCGGCTCACCTCCGCCCTCCAGTGTCTTCTTTGAGACACTGCAGCAACGTGAACCGTTTCCAGGTTGGTAGAGGCAGCTCTGGCAGGTCTCTGTGGGGGTCCGGGGTGGATTCCGCAGCCCTTCGCAGGATCAACACCCCAGCCACTCTGAGACGCAGTGAGGAGCTGGAGGGCTGGGGCGACCCACCGGACATGTCCTCTTCCTGAGGCCCCTGGGCCTGGGACATCCCACAGGGCTCTAGGGAGTGCCATGAACCGCCACTGCCTGCGTGGAGACGGGGCTGGGGCGTGAGGGTCACCCCAAGACCCACTGCATTGTGGTCTCAGGGCCCCGTCTGGCCCTCCTAGTGGCAGGGGCTTCCAAGAGCTGAAGGAGGCAGCAGCTTCTCAGCTTTCTTGGCTTCTGGCCTGGCTCCTGGCTCTGCCCAGGCCGCTCCCCGCAGTGGCTCCCAAAACCAAGTCCGGCTGTGGCTAAGCGCCTCCTGGCCTGGGTCTTCTTTGGCCCCTGACTTCTGGTTGCTGTTTGCCACCTTTAGGTTCCAGAGCTGGATTTTCTTCCCACCCATACTGATCTTTGCTCCCATCCCTCTCCTCCCCTCCTCCTGCATCCTGTCGACCAGGACCCCACCTCCTGTCCTGCTCCTTTCAGTACTCTAGTAGTTGACCCCTGTCCTCCCGTCTTTCCAGGCATCCATTTCCAGACTGTATCCTGGTCATAACCATGACCACATTGTCAGCAAGTAACAAGGGCTCTGGCTCCTGGGAGGCCATTAGTAAATACTAGGCTGGAAAAACAGAATGTAGACATGATTACGATCGTCATACTGGAAAGAACGAGGAAGTGTGTGCAGAGAAATACCGAGAGGAGAGGCTGGAGAGGCGAGACGCTGGGGAGCCTCTGCTGAGGGGGCCAGTCTCCCAGCACAGCCATGGTGACTCCTTCATCCTTACTCTGAAGGAATGAAGTGTGGAGTGCAAGTCAACCAAGGTCCCTGGGCTGATCCAAAGCACATCCTTCACCTTGGCCACCCCAGCTATCCAGGAGGCTGCAAATTGAAGTTTGAAGCCAGCCTAGGCAGGAAAGTCCATGAGCGTCTTATCTCCAATTAGCCTAGAGCAAAAACCCCAAGGGACAATATCTAGGTCCTGGTTCAAGGATTAGTACCAACATACATGCAGACAGACACAAGCACACACACTCCGATGATACTAAAGCACTAAGAGGAAGACTTTGTTCAGGCCCATGACACTGGATCAGGGACCGCTGTCATGAGATCTTGCTGTGGGGGAGAGATTAGGCTCAGACTAAGTGTAGATTGTAGCCAATGAGGAGGGGGGAACATAAGGGGGCGGCGGGGGGGGGGGAGTTCCGGCTAGGTCTAGTAGGATCAGGCCAGGTGTCCACATTTCACCTGGAGGCAGCAGAGGATGAATAACCTGACCAGACACGTAAGAGGTTCTTTGCCAAAACCAGATTTCATAAGGAAGTGCACAGACGGACCTAGGAGCAGGTCCAGAAGCCTGACTGAAGTTGTCTGCTGGATCCCCGTGGTTCACGCCTATAGTTCTAGCTACTTGAGAGGCAGAGATGGAGAGGATCACAGTTTAAGGCCAGCTATAGAAAACATTTGTGACAGACCATCTCAAACCAAGAGCCGGGCGTGATAATGCACATTTGTCATCCCAGCGTGGTGGGAAGTGTAACTAGGGGATAGAGGTCTAAGTTACCCTGGGGCCAAAAGCAAGACCCTGTCTCAGAATGGCAGAGCAGAGAGTTCTAAAAGCACAGCTCAAGTGGTAGAGTGTCAGTATAGCAAACCCAAAGCCCTAGCTTAAATTTCAGTATTAAGGAAAAAAAGTTTAGGGCTGGGAAAGTGGCCTAGTGGTAGAGTGCTTGCCTCATATACATGAAGCCCTGGGTTTGATTCTTCAACACCACATATATAAAAAGCCAGAAAGGGCTCAAGTGGTAGAGTGCTAGCCTTGAGCAAAAAGAAGCCATGGACACTGCTCAGGCCCTGAGTTCAAGTCCCAGGACTGGCAACAGACAAACAAATAACAGTTTAGCTGGGTGCCGGTAGCTCACGCCTGTACACCTAGCTACTCAGGAGGCTGAGATACAAAGATGGTGGTTCAAAGCCAGCCCGGGTAGGGAAGTCCATGAGACTCTTATTTCCAATTAACCACCAGGAAACCAGAAGTGGTGCTGTGGCTCAAGAGGTAGATCACTCGCCTTGAGCTGAAGAGCTCAAGGACAACGCCCAGGCGTTGGCCCCATGACGGACAACAAACAACAAAAAGTTCATCCAAGTGCAGTATCTTTGTTATACCCTACAGAAAATGTGTGGCTGGGTCCGTGCCATTGGGGCAGCTTTTCTTCCTTCCAGGAGCCCTTCAACCTGCAGCCCAGTGGCTCTCCTGAGGACAGGCCAGGGAGTCTTGCTGGAGCCAGACTGCACGTCTAACAAGTCCCCAGGTGCTGCAGGCTGCTGCCCTGAGGACCCCGCTTTGAGAACCCCTACTCTAGGGCTGCGCAGCCCCAGAGAAACATCATAGCAGCCACACACACCCACACCCCCCCCACACACACCCCTGGAGGTTTCACACACACACACACACACACACACACACACACACACACACACACACCCCTGGAGGTTTCCGAGCAGCCGGTGGTAACAGGACAGATGAACCGGGAAACTCGTCTGCATGTTTCACATAACGCAATCCGTCTAAAATCTTACTGCCACACGCGGGCTACGTTTCCCATCCTCTTAGGGGTGGGTGTGCGCTGCTCTGGGAGTCCATCTCGATTTGGGGCCGGGGACCAGCGGCCGCCGGAGCAGGGGGAGGCCTGAGAACTACAACTCCCGGCATGCTCCAGGCGCGCGCGTTAGGTAGCGAGTCCCACGGGAGCCGGCGGTCTGCCCGCGAACCACAGCTCCCGGCATGCCACGGCGCGCCCCGCGCACTTCCGGCGCGGCGGGGACCGCGCGCCCCCGGCTGCGGCGGCGGCGGTAGCGGCGGCGGCGGCGGCGGCGGCGGCGGCAGCCTAGCGGTCGCTGAGGCCGCGGCGAGTGACGGGCGGCCGGGCCGACGGGAGCCGGGGCGGGGCGGCGGCGGCGGCGGCCAGCCCAGGAGCGCGCGCCGGCCCGGCCCCGCCCCCGCCCCGCCCGCCCGCCCGCCCGCCCCGGTGACCTTCACGGGCTCGGCGGCCGGCGCAGGCCCCGGCGGCGGCGGCGGCGGCGGCGGCGGCGCGATGTTCGTGCAGGAGGAGAAGATCTTCGCGGGCCCCGTGCTGCGGCTGCGCGTGTGCGCGGCCGACGGCTCCGAGTGGCTGGAGGAGGCGACCGAGGACACCGCGGTGGAGGCGCTCAAGGAGCGCTGCCTCAAGCACGTAAGGGGCCGCGGCGACCCCGGGGCCCCACCCCGCGGCCCGCCGTCCCGCCCCGCCGCGGCTTCCCTCCGCCCGGGGCGCGGGCGGCGCCTCGCCCCCCTCTCTGGACGCCCGCCCGCCCGGTCCCGGGCCCCCGCACGCCTCGGGGACCCGGCGCCTGAGCCCGGCCGGTCGGCCTGCGCCGGCCACCGAGCCCCGCGCGGCCCCCTCCGCCCTCCCTTTTCATTTCTGCTGCTCCTTGGGAAAGGAGAGGCCGCGCCCGGCGTGCTCGCCTGCCGTCGGGGCGGGTGAGGCTTTTGTGTTGCAAGCCGAGGATTAAGGTCGGTGCCTTCACCGGGAGGCCTCTGGCCCCTTCCCTCCCCGCCAGCCAGCTGCTCCGACCCGTCTCCTGTGGCTGGAGTCACTTAAAATAGTGACGCTGTACCTGCGCCAAGCAAGCTCTTCTGGTCGGGGGAGGAGAAGGCTAATTTGTTGGGAAGCCCCAGGACCGGGGTGTCCGCGGAGAGTAACCCTTGAAGTGCGCTCAAGTGAAGTGCACCCTGTCCGCCCTTGTGTGTTCCTTAGATCGCTAACACTTAGAACTAGTTCTTGAGGCCATAGCCTCCCTACCTTGGACTCCACTTAGGTGAGACAGGCCTGCCTCTCTGGCCCTCATGGCCTAGGGAAGCACTGTACTTGCTTGACATGGTGAAGTGTTACTGTCCCATTGAGATAAAGGCAGTCACCACTTTTTAGTAGGGACTTGTGCAAAATGCAGTCTTATCTTCACATGTGTGCTAGGTAGTTTGTGTTAAAATTGTGTCTGTTATCTGAGGGTAAACTTCCAGTGATTGCTTGTAAAGTGTGTGTGTCTGTGTGTGTGTGCATCAGGGCTTAGTTTCAAGACCTTGAGCTTTTTGCTCAGCTCTCATGGTCTCGGGTCTCGGAAGCCTGGTGGGAGCTCTACCTCCAGTCTGGATTTTGCCAGTTAGTTGGAGATGGAGTCTTGAGGGCTTTAATATGCAGACTACTCGGGTTGTCTTTGAATCACGATTCCCCAGGAGCCAGCTCCTTGCATCATTAGCATTCCTGGTGTGAGTCCCCTACCTTCAAAGAGCATGTTCACACCCCTGGAGCAGAGGCTGTGGACTCAGTCTCTGTCAGAGGCAGACAGCATGACAAGACTGCAGTTCCAGTCCCCTTCTGCAACACACTGGGCAGGAGTAATTTCTAGGTCTTAGCCTTGGTGGTTCACTTCAAAGAGGTTCTTGTGCTCAGGGGCAGGAGGTGCATTTTGTGTGTGTGTGTGTGTGTGCGCGCGCGCGCGCGCACGCGTTTGTACACGCTGCTACTGAGCCTTGAACTCAACGCCTAGGCACTGTCCCTTTGCTTTATTCCCTCAAATCTAGTGCTCTACCTCTTGAGCCACACCACCTCTTTTTGAGTGGTTAATTGGAGATGAGTCTCACAGACTTTTCTGCCCAGGCTGGCTTTGAACCATGATTCTCTCAGCCTGCTGAGTAGCCAGGATGACAGGCGTGAGCCACTGGTGTTCTGCTCCTGTCAGGTGCATCTTGACCCTTGGCTTGTTTTTCTTTTGCATCCAGGACTGCTAGCATAAGTTAAAAGGCTGGGGGTGCTATGGGAGCTTGGTCAGAGTCAGGCATTTTTGCTCGTGTATGGTCATTTAAAAGATCTCTCCACCCAGGATGGGCTCCTCAGGCTCAGAGTGCCTCCCCAACAAGCTAGAACATTAATGAAGCAAGTGAAACTATGTCAACCCCAGGTGACAGAGGACGACATTCTGTGTTTTTGTGGTATTTAGTTTAGCTTGGTAGTGGCATGGATTTCTATAAGTGTTATGGTGGTGGTTTATGACGGAACAGGAAACAAGTCGGATGCTTACACATAATTTCAAGAGCTCTTGGGGTTATTTAAGTAGCCAATTTCAATATCCAATTTATCCACCACATGATTATTATTTCAGTTGGTATAGATAATGCTATTTGGATTTTTAGGGGGTCCTGTCTTCCTTTAAATTGTGATTTTATCCCACTGTATAGTCTTTTCAGATGTGAAGTATCTGAGCCATAGGGGAATTTCACACCATTGCGCCTAAAGGGAGACCCATCAGAACCTATCCCTCCTCTGTGTCCCATCCCTTGTTCTGCAGGCGCAGTCAGATGCATTCGCTGGCTCACACCTGTCATCCTAGCTACTCAGGAGGCTGAGATCTGAGATTGTGGTTCAAAGCCAGCCCAGGCAGGAAAGTCTATGAGACTCTTACCTCCAATCAACCACCTGAAAACTGGAAGCCGCTCTTTGGCTCAAAGTAGTAGATAGAGTGTTAGCCTTGAGCAAAAGAGCTCAAGGACGACACACAAGCCCCACAACGGACAAAAAAGAAAAATGAAAGAGTCCTTTCAGCTTGTGTACTTGACTGTCTCCCTGGAAAGCCAGTGTCCTGTGTGTCACATTGCTATGGGCAGCGAGGCCTCGTGCCTGTCTTAGCTTGAGTTCCTCTGTCCCAGCCTCCTGTGCATGCTGTGCTGGTGTTCCTCTGTTCCCCCCTCCGCCCTGGCGGGGTGCTGGTGTTCCTCTGTCCCCCCCTCCGCCCTGGCGGGGTGCTGGTGTTCCTCTGTCCCCCCCTCCGCCCTGGCGGGGTGCTGTCCTCCCCTCCGCCCTGGTGGGGTGCTGGTGTTCCTCTGTCCCCACCCCCCGCCCTGGCAGGGTGTTGGTGTTCCTCTGTCCCCCCCTCCGCCCTGGCGGGGTGCTGTCCTCCCCTCCGCCCTGGTGGGGTGCTGGTGTTCCTCTGTCCTCCCCTCTGCCCTGGCGGGGTGCTGGTGTTCCTCTGTTCCCCCTCCACCCTGGCGGGGTGCTGTGGATCGTTCCCCTCCCCCCCCCCCATTCCTGGGAACATACCAGCTGTGTTAAAGAGGAGTAGATTCTCATAACTCTTAGGACATGAGTTGATGGTTTTATGTGTTCCCCAAAGTGGTTCACACAGTGGTCCTGGCTCCCGCTGCTCAAGACTGGGGAAGGGGCACAGCAGCCTGTGTCTAATGGGGATTTGAGTTAGACTTGTATGAACCGAACCAGGCCTTCAGCCTTTTTTGCTTTTTGTTGTTTTTCAGGTAGGGTTTTGTGTTTTTTCCCATGCCTGGCCTCCGGTCATGATTCTCCTACCTGTGCTTCATGTAGCTGATATTACAAGTGTGTACCACCACTCCTGCCTTTTTTTTCTTTTTTCTTTTGGTCGTGGTGCTTGAACTCTGGCCCTGGGGCTCTGTCCCTGAGCTTTTTTGCTCAAGACTAGTACTGTACTACCACTTGGGCCACAGCTCCACTTCTGGCTTTTCTGGTGTTGATTAGAGACAAGAGTCTCAGACTTGCCTGCATGGGCTGGCTTCAAATCACCATCCTCATAGCTCAGACTCCTGAGTCGCTAGGATTGCAGGCATGAGGCGCCAGCCCACAGCGGTTATTATTTTTTGAAACGGTTTCACTGCCTAGCCGTGGCTGGCCTGCCTGGGCCCTCACCATGTAGTACAGGCTGGCCTGCAATTCCCGCTTCCCAAGTGCTGAGATTACAGCATGGCAAGATAGAGTTTCTCTGGGTGGGAGGTGCTAGAACAGAGCACAGAACTACACACATGTCTGCTGAAGTTTCGTAGGCCCTGTGGGAGCTTCAGATCCCATCGTCATCAAGTGACAGCGGCACCTGATGCGAGGAGAGCCTGCAGCTCCTCTGGACATGCAGGGACGTGGGACAACGGGGGACAGGGGACATGGGGGGGGGTGCCGGGAACTCCGCGCCTCAGTGCTGGCTGGCAGCTCCTCTGGGACATGGGGCACTGGGGGACAGGGGACAGGTGGGGGTGCTGGGAACTCCGCGCCTCAGTGCTGGCGGGCAGCTCCTCTGGGACATGGGGCACCGAGGGACAGGGGACATGGGGGGGGGTGCTGGGAACTCCGCGCCTCAGTGCTGGCGGGCAGCTCCTCTGGGACATGGGGCACCGAGGGACAGGGGACATGGGGGGGGGGGTGCCGGGACTCCGCGCCTCAGTGCTGGCCTGTACACCTCAGCCTGCCGCAGAGGCAGAATTGACGTCATGGAGCGTGGTGTAGAACCAGGGTTTGGGGAACCGAGGTGAGGATTGTTTTTGGAAAATGGCTTCATAGGTGGGATTCTGTTTGTCTGGAATTAGTCCCAGTGGGAAGAAGGTAACCAACTGTTGGCTGGATTCCCCCTGTGCACCCCTTGCTGGTTTTGTCTGTATGTTGACTCCTGAGGTGAATGGAAAACTCTGGTTACTCTCCAAGATGCTGGTGCTGAGAGGGAAGTGTGTGCTTTAGTTGTTTGTTTTTTCCTGGCTAGCACTTGTGCTTGCCGAGCTGTGTTAAGCCCCCACAGTGGAGCTTCGTGGGGGTCAGCACAGCTGCCTAGCAGTCTCAGGCCCCATGCCCCATGTCCTGGGTTGTACGTTCTGGCCTGGTGCCCAGCCTCCAGCCTGGCTGTGCCTGCCCCACCGCAGCGTGGAAGTGCCAGTTAGCTATCTGCCAGGCTTCTTGGGCTTCCCTTCGCCTTTCACACCCTCTGCCATCTACACCAGGGAGTCCCAGAGTAGATGTCGCCTGTGCCTCTGATCTAAATAGCCCTGGCTACGGAAGCATCTGTGAGCCCCCACACATCCCCACGCCTGGCTCCTGACTTGTGGGGAGAAGCCTCAGCTGGTTGGACAGCACTGTCGTCTGGAGTGATGTGTGGTTCATAGGGTGTGAGGGGCTGCGTGGTGCTGATAGACAGTGGTGAGGTGAGGTGAGCAGTTTTTGCGCCTGATCTCACAGGAGTAGGGGTGTGCCCGTCTTCACCATGCGGTGCCAGCACAGGTTGGATGGTGGTCTTGCTTGGTCTTCATGTAGTTGGTCATCAGAGAGGCGGTAGGCACCGTCTAAAGCAAGCAGGTCTTCTGTAGTCCAAAGACAGGCATCTGGACTCTGGGTGACGGTGCATCGTTTTGTTGATCCTGGCTGAAAGCATGAGCAGTGTGTGCCAGGACCTAGCAGTTTATTCTGAGATCACTGATGTTGATTCCTGGATCGGAAGGGATCTCACAGGTGTCTGCCCAGGGTCTCTCTTGAGTTTGAAGTCAGTATCGATTGAGGTGGCAGCTCAAGTCACCTGTAGTCTAGGGTGGCTGTGGGGTGCATGTGTGGCCGTTTTCTCCAAGGCTGCAGGTGGGCTGTTGATAGCTTTCCAGGGCTTTAGGGATTCACACAATTGTGTGTCCTTGGGTCTGTAGTGTGAGCATACAGACCTAGTGAGCGTGAGGCCAGTCACGGGCTCTTGTGCAGATGGTGGGGCTCAGTGGCAGGTTCCGGTCCCTCATCTCTTGAAATGATTACCACTTTTCTTGCTTTACTGTCCCTCACTCCCTTTCAAGTGTTTATGCAAGAAAGCAAAAGCATACAGTGTCTGCAAGAAAGAACAAGTGTACAATAAACTATATGCAAGAAAGAAAAAGTGCACAACAGTGTCTGCAAGAAAGAACAAGAAGGGCTGGGAATGTGGCCTAGTGGTAGAGTGCTCGCCTTGTATACATAAAAGCCCTAGGTTCGACTCCTCAGTACCACATATACAGAAAAAGCCAGAAGTGGCGCTGTGGCTTAAGTGGAAGAGTGCTAGCCTTGAGCAAAAAGAAGCCAGGGACAGTGTTCAGGCCCTGAGTCCAGGCGCCAGGACTGGCAAAGAAAGAGAGAGAGAGAGAGAGAATGAGAGCACAACAGTGTTAGTGCAGGAAAGAAGAGCACAACTGAGTATAAGAAAGAACAAGTGCACAACAAACTGCAAGAATGAACAAGAGCACAACAAAGTGTCTGTGCAAGAAAGAATAATTGCTTAATACAGATTTTTGAGTTTTCAGGAAGCAATGGGCCTATTTTCATCTCAAAATCACTTTTCAGTTTTTTCAGACTCAAGAAGTGGTTAGGGCTGCCATTACTTTGTCTGTGGGTCAGTTGTCCAGGCTCAGAGCTGCTTGTTTCAGAGTCAGCTGTGGCCTGTGGTGACTGTGAGGGCCTGGCGGCGGGGGGGGGGTGGTGGATGGGGGGGAATCGTGAGTTTATGTTTCACTCACCTCTGCCATCAATGGGGGATGGATCCTTTGAGTCCATCTATGATTGAACATCTTCCATAGTGAGGCAAATCAGTCATCTAATGTTGCTCGTGTTAGGGATTTTCTGGTGTTTTTTCCCCTTTGTGTTGGTACCTGGGATTAACCTATGAAGCTTGCTACGCACTTGAGTCATGTCCCTCAAGGCTTATTTTAATTATTTAGAAATGTGTTATTTGGATTTTTTTCCCCAGTGTGCTCATGGGAATTTAGAAGACCCCAAAAGTGTAACTCATCATAAATTAATACATGCTGCTTCAGAGAGGGTGCTGAACGACACCAAAACAATCCTGGAAGAAAATGTGCAAGACAAAGGTAAGGTGGCTTAAGGGGCCAGCCTGGGAGTTCTGACTGGCCCAGGGCTAGGTCTGAGGTGGATATGAACAAAAGTGCAGGTTGACTCCAGTTTTGTTTTTCCTTTATTAAAAAATGTACATACTATGGTATGTTTGTGAAAAATAGCAGGAACCAAAATTGAACAAGCAGAAACATCTGAGAAGTTCAAATACAAGCTTTATTTATTTTTCTTTTCTTTCTTTCTTGCCAGTCCTGGCCTTGGACTCAGGGCCTGAGCACTGTCCCTGGCTTCTTTTTGCTCTCTAGCACTCTGCCACTTGAGCCACAGCACCACTTCTGGCCGTTTTCTGTATATGTGGTGCTGGGGAATCGAACCCAGGGCTTCATGTATAGGAGGCAAGCACTCTTGCCACTAGGCCATATTCCCAGCCCACATGCTTTGTTTATTTTTTTTTTGCTAAAATTTACTTTATTGTTATTATAGAGGTGATACACAAAGGGGTTACATTTACATGAGTTAGGTAATAGGTACATTTCCTTTTGTACAATGTTATCTGTTCCCTCATTCCCTCACATGCTTTATTTTTAATTCTCTTTCAAAGCAAAATCACTTTCTACATCATCTGCAGGCTTCATTTTTGGGTTGGAGATGTGGTGGTGATTTCAGATATTAGAATCTTCTTTTCTTCCTTCTTTCTCCTCCCCCTGCCCCCTACTGGGCTTGTACTCAGGGCCTAGGCTCTGTTTCTGAGCTCTTTTTGTTCAGGGCTAGCGCTCTGCCACTTGAGTCACAACTCCACTTCTGGCTGTTTGGGTAAACTTAGTGGAGATAAGAGTCTCACTGACAGCTGCCTAGGCTGGCTTTGAACTGAAATCTTCAGATCTCAGCCTTCTGAAAAGCTAGGATTATAGGCATGAAACACTGTGCCCAGCTAGAGATTTTTTCCCCTGTAGTTGTGGGGCTTAAACTCAGGGCCTGGGCACTGTTTTTGTTCAAGGCTAGTGTTCTACCACTTTGAGCTACAGCACCATTTCCAGTTTTCTGGTGGTTACTTGGAGATAAGAGTCTCATGGACTTTCCTGCCCTGGCTGGCTTTGAACCACAATCTCAGCCTTCTGAGTAGCTATAATTACATGTGTGAGCCACTGGTATTCCATCTAGAGTTTTTTTTTTTTTTATTATAACATCTCCTTCATCATACACTTCTGTGTGTGTAGGCGCACAGCAAATACTTGGATTTTCTGTATGTCATCAGGTAATGACTTGAATCCTGGAACACACTGGTAGTACTTATTGCTCATAGGCATCAGACTCAAAACTAGATAGGAGGCGACCTGCTAGTGAATTATGAACTAACCACACTCAGGCTGTTAGCTTTGAGGATTAATACCAAACTTTCCTGTCTCAGGTTTTCAAGACTGAGCCCGTAGAAGTGAGAACAGTTTTACAAGATTTCCTGTAGTTCTTTGGTATCATCAGAGCTGAGCTGGGCCTGCCTCCTGGGTCGCTGTCCCCAGCCCTGGGCCTGTTGCCAGCCAAAGTTACATAGACATCTCAAGGCTACAGGGAGGCTACAGGGAGGATGAGTGTTCGGTTTAGGAGGGACTCAGAGGGAACCCCCTGCATTTGTATCCTTAGGTATCTAGTACCCTGTATGATTTTTTATTCTTTTTTTGGCCAGTCCTAGGCCGTGAACTCAGGGCCTGAGCACTGTCCCTGGCTACCTTTTTGCTCAAGGCTAGCACTCTGCCACTTGAGCGACATCGCCACTTCTGGCCATTTTCTGTATATGTGGTGCTGAGGAATCGAACCCAGGGCCTCATGTATATGAGGCAAGCTCTCTTGCCACTAGGCCATATTCCCAGTCCCTTTTTATTCTTTTTTTTTTTTTTTTTTTTTTGCTGGACTTGGGACTTAAACTCTGGGCCTAGGCGCTGTCCCTGAGCTTCTTTGGCTCAAGGCTAGTGCTCTGCCACTTGAGCCACAGCGCCACTTGCAGCTTTTTGTGAGTCGTTTATTGGAGATAAGAGTCTCGCAGACTTTTTTGCCTGGGCTGTCTTCCAGCCACAGTCCTCAGATCTCAGCCTCCTGAGTAGCTAGGATTACAGGTGTGAGCCACTGGTGCCTGGCTCCTGTATGCTATTTATGGCTATAAAATGGTAACTGGCTTGATAGACATAAATCCCATTTTTTTTCTAGATGTTCTATTGTTGATCAAAAGGCGTGCGCCATCTCTGCTTCCTAAGATGGCTGATGTCTCAGCAGAAGAAAAGGTACGTTTGGAAGTTTCTCACTGGAGGTGTTTCTTGGTAGAAGTTTCCTGTCCTTTAGACTACGCAGAGGCGTTCTGTGACTTAGAGGCTCGGTCGAGTGGCAGAATCCCCAGCCCCCGCTCCCTGCTGTAACGGTGCTCCCTCCGTAAGGGGCGCTCCATCGTGGCCAGCCGTGTTTCACTGCCCTCGCTCAGTGTCGATTGCTAACTAGCTCCGTGGTGTCAGACGCAGGTGAGGATGACGGCCTAACCCCTGTGCTGCTGTCCAGCTTATCCATACGTTCTCCATCCTTTCTGTCCTCTACCAGCCAAATCCATCCCAACAGAAGCATGCAGGAAGTTGCCCAAAGCCTGTACTCAGAATAAGGAGTGGCACGTAGAGAGAGGGCAGCCCACAGCTTCACACCACTCACAGGCTGGGTTGGCCTGTCCTGAGTGGGTTTTTTGCAGGGCAGAATTGGACATGCTGTAGTTTGTATTAATGAGGCCAATTTATGATCTGCTTCCCTTAGAAAGGAGGTGGCTTGGGAAGACAGAGTACTTGGCTTTTTGGTGGCTGGCCCCCAGTCTTGTTTCAGGTGCTCCCCTCAGGTGTCCTCAGGGAGGGGTGGGCCTTACGTCTGTGCCCTAGTACAGGCCGAGGCCCTGTTTGGTTGGGCAGCCATCTTTGTTGAACACTTTTTCCTTATTTCCTCCGTGTGCTGTGAAATGCCAGGGCAGTGCTCACCCCAGCAGAGGAGCCCCCACCTGGGCCTGCGCAGAGCGGCTGTGTGGCAGAGTCTTGTCTGGGGCCACAGATAGAGAAGTGCCCTGGGTCAGGCCCCCTTATCTCCACCACACCCGGCTCCATTAGGGACGCAGCCTACAGACAGATCTGGGTGACGTCCAGGCAGGCGTTTTTGAGGATTGCTGCAGGCTGGTCATGGTTCTTAAGTAACAGTTCTGACCCTGTGTATTCGTCTTGTACCTTACCTGGCACAAACGGCCTGGGTCTGACCGTAGCCCCGCAGCCTGGGTGGGTAGCCTGTGGGCTGCAGCAGAGCCACCGCTCTCCTCCTTTATTTCATACGAGGCAGCGAACCCAGGCGTACGCATGTGAGGCATGAGCCACAAAAACCCAGTCCTTTTTGTTTTAGCTTTTTTAAAAAATAGGGTCTCGGGGCTGGGGATATGGCCTAGTGGCAAGAGTGCTTGCCTTGTATACACGAGGCCCTGGGTTCGATTCCCCAGCACCACATATACAGAAAATGGCCAGAAGTGGCGCTGTGGCTCAAGTGGCAGAGTGCTAGCCTTGAGCAAGAAAAAGCCAGGGACAGTGCTCAGGCCCAGAGTCCAAGCCCCAGGACTGCCCCCCCACCCCCAAAAAAAGGGTCTCAAATTTGGGCCCAGGTTTGACTGGACAGTAAGCCTTCTCAACATGCTTCCCACAGAGCTGGGATGGCAGATAGGAACTACTGGGCTCAGCCTTTTTTTGGCGGATGCGAGGGTCTTTTGAACTTTATGTCTAGGCTTGGATGATCTGCCTCTTGAATAGCTAGGATTACAGGCATGAGCCACCGTGTCTGTCATGAATCATTTTGTCTAAATCAAGGTAACAAATATTAAAATTCAAATAGTACTGCAAATTGCTTTTTCTTCTTCTTGTTTCTTTTCTTTTCTTTTTTTATAGTACCAGGACATTCTTTTTTTTTTGCCAGTCCTGGGGCTTGGACTCAGGGCCTGAGCACTGTCTCTTTCTTCTTTTTGCTCAAGGATAGCACTCTGCCACTTGAGCCACAGCGCCACATCTGGCTTTTTCTGTGTATGTGGTGCTGAGGAATCGAACCTAGGGCATCATGCATGCTAGGCAAGCACTCTACCACTAGGCCATGTTCCCAGCCCCAGAGAATTCTTTTTGTTAGGCATTCTGCCACTTGAGCCAGGCCTCTAGCTCAATACTACAGATTTTTAAATGGAAATCAGTAGTTTTCTATCATACTTGCACCATACTTTGTAAAAGTGATCATTATAACTTTTTTGTGCTGGTCCTTGGGTTTGAACTCATAGTCTGTGTCCCTCTGCTTTTGTAAAAGCTCGAGGCTAGTGTTCTACCACTTGAGCCACAGCTCCACTTCCAGCCTTAAGTGTCTTATGGACTTTACTGCTCAGGTTGGCTTTGAGCTGCGATTCTCAGATCTTAGCCTCCTGAGTAGCTAGGATTATAGGCACCCACCCAAAAGATTGTCTTTTAATTCAACTGTATTGTTCCTGGAGTTAACCTTTCAGTTTTCTTAGGAGTTTATTACTCATTTTGTCAGCATCTTTGATAGAGTTGGTAAAGACTGAAAATGTGCTCATGTGTTTTAGGTTGTCTGCAAGTTGCCTTTCCTTTTTTTCTTTTGGGTGGTACTTGGTTTGAACTTAGGGCCTTGACTTTGCTAGGTAGGTGCTCTACTACTTGAATCGTGCTTCCAGTGCTTTTTGCTTTATTTATTTGTTTGTTTGTTTCTGTCAGTTGTATGGCTTGAAGTCTGGGCCCGGTCACTGTCCATGAGCTCTTTTTGCTCAGGGCTAGTACAACACCTCTTCTGGTTGCTGGTGTAATTGGAGATAAGGGTCTCACAAACTTTCCTGCTTTGAACCGCGATCTTCAGATCTCAGCCTCCTGAGTTGCTAGAATGACAGGCAGAAGCCACCAGCACCTGGCGCTTTAGTAATTTTTTTTTGTTTTATAACATCTCCAGCTTTTTGCTGGGGGCCTGCTTTGATCCTCTTTGTTTACTGTCTCCCACACAGCTGGAATTATAAGTGTGTATCACTTTGCTGGCCTGTTGGTAGAGACAGGTTCTTGTTAATAACTTTTTGCCTGGATTGGCCTTGAACTATGATTCCCCCATCCATGCCTCCCAGGTAGATGGGATTCTAGGCATGCATTGTCCTCCAGGCCCTCGTTTGCTTTTTCTTATTGGTATACCTACCTCCGGGCACCTTGGTCTCTGCATCTGTCTGCCTCCTGCCTCTGCAGTCAGGTCTTCGTGCCTTTCTTTCTGTTGAGTTAGAAGCATATGTAGGTTTCCTGTTGTCCTCTATCGGATTGCCACAAACTTAATCTCCTGAAAATAGCACTCATCAGAGCTGAGGGTGTACTTAACTGGTGTGCAACGTGAACCTGTCCTATAAGCAAAGAAAAACAACATAAAACAAAAATGACCAAAGTACTTCTCTCTTAGCTCACGGTTCGTTAGGTCAGTCAGCAGGATCAGCTAGGTCTTGGCCGAGGTCCTGGATTGCAGTCCGGGGGCTCTGGGAAAGGGTCCGTTTCCAAGCACCCTCAGGCCCCTGAGGCGGCTTCTCCAGCTTCACAGCAGCCGTGGAATCTCTCGGGGAGCCCCGTCCCGGCACGTGTGAGGACTTGAGTGATTAGATCGGGGCCGGCGTACATCGCGTGCTTTGCCGCAGTCAGCTGTGCCGTGTGATAACACCGAACCCCACTGTGGAACCTTCTCGTTCACACCCCGGCAGTGTGCAGGGGGACTGCCAGGATGGGGTGGATGAGGACACACGCAGTCTTAGCCCATCTATCTTCCCGCCTTGCTCCCTGGGTGTGTTGGACATATTTTTTGTTACTGTGACAAAATAGCTCAGAAATTCTTTTTTTTTGGCCAGTCCTGGGCCTTGGACTCAGGGCCTGAGCACTGTCCCTGGCTTCCTTTTGCTCAAGGCTAGCACTCTGCCACTTGAGCCACAGCGCCACTTCTGGCCGTTTTCTGTATATGTGGTGCTGAGGAATTGAACCCAGGGCCTCGTATACAAGGCAAGCACTCTTGCCACTAGGCCATATCCCCAGCCCTAGCTCAGAAATTCTAAGGGTAAAGGGTTTGTCTCATGGTTTCAGAAGAACCAGTCTCTGATTCGCTGGTTCTGTTGTTTCTGGTTCAATAATGGTGCAGAAACATCATAGGAGAATGACATGGCCGAGGCCATGCCTCACCGTATGGCAGCCAGGAAACAAAGAGGAGTAATGGGAAGGACTTGGGACCAAGATGTACCCTTCTGGGGTGCATCCCCAGCCGCCCACTCCCTCCAGCCAGGCCCCACTGCCCACAGTCTACCATCTCCTAGTCGTCTGGTGGAGTCCTCATGACCACCACAGACACACCAGTACTCTACTAGTCCCCTGAGACTAGTCAAGTGGACAGTCAGGATTAATTCCTGCGCTCGGTCTGGTGGAACCTGGTTTCCTTCAGTATGGGAGAGGTGTGGCTCTAGGCCTTCCATTCCACTTCCTGGCCATGTGTTGGTTGGCAGTGCCTCTGAGATTCCTCTCTTCCGTTTCCCTTCCTCCTGTGGACCTTACCTATGCGTGCACGTACCCCTGGTGCAGGTCTTTCCCTATTGCTGTGTCTGCTGGTGACTCTGGAGATTCAAATGTTTGAATTCTAGAAATCCTGGAGTTTAACCTCAGGACTTAGGGCTTACGAGGCTGATACTCCACCATTGAACCATGCATCTAGTTCAGGTTCCCACTGGTTATTTTTAGGATAGGTCCTTGCTTCCTGCCTGGGCACCTGCTTGAGTCATGATCCACCTACTTGTAGGATTCTTGTAGTTGCCAGGATAATGGGCGAGCCCCACTGCATCCAGCCTCCCTCTGTGGAAGCAGAATCTCAAAGACTTCTGCCAGGGCTGGCCTGGAACTGCCACCCTTCCAGTCCTAGCCTCCCAAGTGGTTTGGGACGATAGACATACACCACTGCTCCTGGGGTTCCAGGAGCTATTCTGCCTGGGCTGACCTCAAACCCTGATCCTCTTGATCTGAGCATTCCAAGAAGCTAGGATGATAGGCTCTGCCTTGTTTTTGATAGTTTCCATTCTTTTTCTGCAGCTGCTCCCCGCCCCAATTGGTTATAGGGCTTGAGCTCAGGGCCTGGGCACTGTTCCTCAGCTTTTTCACTCTGGGTTAGTGCTTTACCACTTTGAGTCACAGCGCCACTTGTGGTTTTTTGGTGATTAATTGGAGATAGGTGTCTCATGGACTTTGCTGTCTGGCTGGCTTTGATCCTCGGGTCTCAGCCTCCTGAGTAGCTAGGATGACAGGCGTGAGCCACTGGCACCCGGCTTCTACAGCTCTTCCTAGTTGGTTGGCTGGGTGCTTCTAGATTTCCTTGACCTTCCCAACCATGCGGTAGCCTTCTCACCTGGCTGCTTTGGCTCATGTTCAGGACCCTGTATACTCCTGGGTGCGGTTCCTACTGGTTCTGAGACTCCTCCCCTCACTAGATCTTCCTTTTGTGTGCTTTTATTTTTTCCTGTTCTTATTTTGTTCTTTGCCATTCGTCTTGGGAGCTTTCCTTATGCCCTCGTTGACGTTGGCTGTCCATCTCCATTGAGTGGCCTTGGAAGCTTGGTGCTTTGTACCTGGGTGGCAGTGCCCAGTGCTGAGCACACTGCAGGCTGGGGCCCAGTGTTTGCCATGTCTGTCCTGGCAGGGCTGCTGACGTGAGTAGCCCTGAGGCTGGGTCTCCAGACGTGCATTGGTATGCCCAGTGCTGGAGGAACACCACTCCTGGCTCCTAGAGTCATCTTTGGTGGCACTAATAATTTACTGGCTCTGGGAGTTGGTATGGCCTCTCAGCGGTTTCTGTTCCTGTCAGATGCTTGGCATCAGCCTGTGCCACTTCTGACCGCTCAGTGTGCCTTCCGTCCTCCCGGAGTTTCCTCTCTTCTCTGCATATGTCTTCCTCAGCCTTTGCTCTTGATCAGGGCGGCTCCAGAAGAAGCACAGGCAAGGGTGTATTCAGCCTCCAGACTTCACTGCAGGGCCCTGTGGGTCCTCCAAGGCCTCTTGTGCCCAGCCCCACCCTAGCCTTGCAGGATTGTTCTGCACTGCATTCTGTCTTCACCACCACACGGTTTGTAGCAGCTGGTTGGTGTGGTATTCGTCTTTTCTGGGCTTCGGCTGCTGAGGTTGTGCACAGGACCCTGGCGCCTGCCCCCAGCTCTTAGAGGCTTAGCTATAGTTCTAGAGCGGGAGGAGATGGGCTCCCTCCCCAGGTGGGCCTGTTTGTTCAGGTTTGTAGCTGTGTTCCTTATGTTCTTGTGTTCCTTTCTGTGCAGAAGAAACAAGAGCAGAAGGCTCCGGACAAAGACGCCATTCTCCGGGCAACAGCCAATCTGCCTGCCTGCAGCACAGACCGAGCTGCAGTCCAGACTACCATGAGAGACGTGAGTGTTGGCTGAGCGCCTGGGGCGACAGGCTTTTGAGAAGTGCTTGGCACCTTTGGCTGCTGCATACCTGTGGTCCCAGCACTCTGGGGAGTGCTTGAATCGTGGGAGTTGAGTCTAACCTGGACAGGACAGAGAGACCTTCCTCCAACAAACAAGGTGGTGGAAAAGCCAGGCAAGGTGTTCAGGAACTTACTACTACTCTTCCAACTGTTTCATAAATCTAGCATTGCTTAAAGCAAGCGCTATGCCGGAAGCCAGGTGCCAGTGACTCATGGCTGTGATCCAGCCTACCCGGCTGCCAGGAGGCTGAGACCTGGAGGATTGCTAGCCTGGGCAGAAACATCTGCAAGACTCCATCTCGGTCAAAAGCTAGGCTAGAAGGATGGCTCAAGCAAGAGAGCTTAGCAAGAGTGTGAGGCCCTATATGCAAGCCCCAGTATTGACACCCAAAAACCCAAATCCAGAACCTCAGCATGTCAGATACCTGAGGAAGACTGAAGGGGCCGACAGCGCCGGGTCAAGGGGAAGGCTTGGCCTGAGTTTGGCAAAGCTTTCCAGTCGAAGTTATTTTGGACCGGAGGAAGTGTGCCCATGCTCCTATGGGCAGTTGAGGATGAGGACGCTGAGGGGACTGGAGAGCGGTCCGGACTGATGTAGGCACTGCTATGAGCCTTGGTTTATTTTAGGAACAAAGCTTTGGAGGTCTTTTCTAGAGAGTTCCGTGATGATCGGGAATTATAAGTCTTCTGCGGTAGCTGGCATGGGCGTCCCTTCCCCCAGCCTCTGTCTCCAGCCTGAGGTGGGGTCTTAAAGGCACAGACTTGTGGTGTGAGGGCAGCCACTCCTCGAGCCCCCGCACCGCCCCACAGTGGAGAACCAGTGCGGGGAGGGTCTTAGATTGAGTGTCCACTCTGTCTTGGGTGATGCACTATTGCTGCCAGGTGGTGGACAAGTGGCCAGATGATGGAGCTGCCAGCTCTGTTCAGGGAAGCAGGGGCTTTTCTCATCGCTACATCTCTTTAGAATCACATAGCCCCAGCTCCTAAGCCTGCTCAGCTGGCCTTGAAGGACACCGCAGTGTCTCACCTCACAGACTAGGAGGGCTGGCTCTGGGTGCATTGGGGGGGTCTCCATAGGCTCATTGGACAGCCAGAGAAATGATCTTTCTTTGTTCCACTGCAGTTCCAGACTGAACTCCGGAAAATCTTGGTGTCTCTGATTGAGGTGGCACAGAAGTTGTTAGCACTCAACCCCGACGCAGTGGAATTGTTTAAGAAGGCTAATGGTATGAGCCAGGCCCTGACTGCTGGTATGCGTTGATTTGCCCACTGCCTCAAGGGGTGTCTTCCGCTCTTGCATCCAAACGGGGGATTGACAGGATTCCCTTTCTGCTGGCGGTTGATGTGCCATCCTCCCTGTGTGACGTTGGGGCGTGGGCTTGCTGAGGTTTTCAACAATGTGCCAGTGTGTGTGGCAGAGGAGGCTGTTGGCCTCGCAGGGGCTGGGGATTGGACCTGGGCGCCCCTTCATGCACCGTCTCCTCTCTGACCTGCAGCTATGTTGGATGAAGACGAGGAGGAGCGAGTGGACGAGGCTGCCCTTCGACAGCTCACGGAGATGGGCTTCCCCGAGAGCAGAGCCGCAAAGGCCCTCAGGCTGAACCAGTGCGTCAGGGCCCGCCTGCCTGTCCTCCCTTCCTTCCCCCCTTCTGGCATTCTTACTGACTCTGTGGGGTCACCTCTCGCCCTCCAAACCCTTTGATTGGGTCACTTCTAATATGATGTATTTCCAAAGAAGCACTTTATGCGCAGAGATCATGGTTTTAGTTCCTTGATCAAATCTGACATGAAGTTGCAGGAGAACAGGGGTGGTTCTTTGTGCTTCAAACCTAGACCCCTTGGCCTTAGTCTGTGCTTGGCCTGGGCCTTGGTGGTCAAAAGGCAGGGGCTGTATGGAGATTCCCACCTCCAAGCTCACCCACTGCTGAATGAACTGCTGAATAATGTCTCTTCTTAGTCCCCGGGTGGGCCGGCCCAGGCCTAGTCTTGTGGGGATGGGCAGAACTTCTATTTTTGTTCCAGCATGTCCGTACCTCAGGCCATGGAGTGGTTGATTGAACATGCAGAAGACCCGGGCATCGACACGCCGCTTCCCGGCCAGGCTTCCCCTGCCGGGGCGGGAACTGTGGCTGCTGCCCCCGAAGCTGCCACTGGGACGAGTGCAGTTGAGGAGGAGGCCCGGGATGAGCTCACAGAAATCTTTAAGAAGATTCGCAGGAAAAGGGAATTCCGGGCCGATGCTCGGGTGCGTTGTGGGGCCTGGCGGGGGACTGTGTGTGCAGGGAAGCTGGGGTGGAAGTTGATGGACAAGTGGGGCCAGGCTTCATTCCCGAGCTCATGTCCCCTCAAGTCTGCGTGGCTCCTTCTGCTCAGTGGAGAGGGCAGTGGGCAGCGTCCGCCCGCTCTCTGCATCTGTGGCTGCGGCCCGTGGGCCTGGGTAGGGAGTCCTGCCATCTGGAGGAGCCCTGCATGGGTGGCGGCTAGTAAGGGTGTGGGTCGGGCTGGCCACTGGGAAAGGAAGGACCTGTGGTCTAGGGACACAGTTGCCCTCTGCCAGCCAGCCACCACCCAGCGCCCCTGCGTGGCCCCTCCTCTCTGCCGCTTCCTGTTCTGTGTTCACACTCCTGTGCGTTGATTGGGGTTTTACCCTCCTGGACCTTACACTTGCCTTTAGTTGAAAGCTCTGTTGGCTTTGGGCTCCCTCCGGTTCTGCGTGCTCTCCAGCCCTAGCATGTGACGCCGTTGCGCAGGGTGCTGTCTGTGGGGTTTGTTTGTCCCGTGGGGATGGCAGTGTCCCTGTGCGGCGACTGGCCTGCCTCTGGAGGGAGAGGCTCCCAGCCAGGGCCAGCGTTCAGTCGGCTGCTCCGGTGTGCCGTAGCCCGCAAGCACCCGCAGCATCAGCTCTGCTGTGAGGCTCGGCCTCTGCAGGAGCCGCACGGACCAGGGCACCTGCTAGGCTTGGCCTAGCTCCAGGCATGGCTCTGAGTGGCCAAGGGCTGTCCGTTTTGTGTTTGTGTGGATCTTAGCTTCCACCCTCCCTTCCCAGGGCCGCCGCTGCCTCCTCCACATACGCACCAGGCAGCTTTCTGTTCCTTCTTTCTGTCACCTCCATTTTCCCCTTCCTTCTGAGTTCATTGATACAGTTGAAGGTTTTGGGTTTTTTTTGGCCAGATGCTGGTGGCTCACACCTATAATCTTAACTACTTAGGAGGCTGAAATCTGAGGTTTACTGTTGGAGGCCAGCCCGGCAGGAAAGTCCAGGAGCTGCTTCTATCCAGTTAATCATCAAAAAGCTAGATAGAAATGGAGCTTTGGCTCGAGTGGTAGAGCACTAGCCTTGAGCAAGAAAGGGCCAGGGACAGCACCCAGGCCCTGAGTCCAAGCTCCAATACTGAAAAAAAAAAAAAAAAAGTTTAAATTTCCCTTCCAGGCTAGGAATATGGCCTAGTGGTAGAGTGCTTGCCTCCGTATACTTGAAGCCCAGGGTTCGACTCCTCAGCACCACATATGTATACAAAAAAGCCAGAAGTGGCGCTGTGGCTCAAGTGGTAGAGTGCTAGCCTTGAGCAAAAAGAAGCCAGGGACAGTGCTCAGGCCCTGAGTCCAAGCCCCAGGACTGGCCAAAAAAACAACAACAAAAAATTTTTCCTCCCTTCCTTCCTTCCTCCCTTCCTTCCTTTCTCCCTTCTTTCCTCCCTCCCTCCCTCCCTTCCTTCCTTCCTTCCCTCCCTCCCTCCCTCCCTCCCTCCCTCCCTCCCTCCCTCCCTCCCTCCCTTCCTCCCTCCTTCCCTCCCTCCCTCCCTCCTTCCTTCCCTCCCTCCCTCCCTCCCTCCTTCCTTCCTATCCTGGGCTTGAACTCAGGGCCTAGGTGCTGTCTCTGGGCTCCTTTTGCTCAAGGCCAGCACTCTACCACTTGAGACACAACGCCATTTCTGGCCTTTTCTATATATGTGGTGCTGAGGAATCGAACCCAGGGCTTCATGTATACGAGGCAAGCACTCTACCACTAGGCCATTTCCCGAGCCCCTGGAATCTGTTTTGATAAACAGTATTTTAAATGTTCTAAGGAGCTACCTCCTCTAAGGGTGCTCTCCTCTAGGCTGACTGTGTGTGTGTGAATGCCTAGAGTCCTGTATAGGTCGTCACGTCCAGCAGTATTTTAGCTCTGGCTTTGGCATGTGGGGGAAAATGTGCTGTTTGTTTCTCTGAGCTTGGCTTACCTTATGTCCATCCATTTTCCTGCAAATGATATAATCTTATTCTTTCTAGTGGATTAGTGAAATTCCATTGTTGTACATATGCCACATTTGATTGCCCATCTATTGAAGGGCATCGAGCTCTTCCCATGGCTTGGCTGTTGTGGATAGCACAGCAATGAACATGGATGTGCAGCTGTCTTTACAGGATCCTGGCTTGTGAGGTTCTGGGTACATGCCTACGAGTGGTATGGCTGGGTCATAAGGAAGTTCTGTTAAATTAAGTTCTGTTAGGTTTTTTGAGGAATCTCTAAAGCTCCTTCCAGAGTAGTTGTCGTAGTTGACATTCCTCCCGACAGTGCCATAGGGCCCTTGTTTTAATGCTGTGGGGCGGGTTCGCGTGTGGCTGTTGAGGATGGTGTGGGCCACAGCTGCTCATGGGGACAAACCTGGGGCATCTGAGGCTGGCTGGTCCGCGTGTGTCCCTGACTGAGCGTGCTGCCTGGTGGCTTGAGGGTCCTCCTCCTGCCCATCTGACAGGGCTTCCTTGATGGATGGGCTCTGGGCCAGGAGGGCTTAAGGTGCTTGATGTGCGAGAAAACCTTGAGGTAGAGAATTCCACTCTCCCCTCCGCACGCCCGCCAAGGTGCTGCTGCTCAAGTGGCTCCCTGAGGGCCGCCGGCCCCGTGCTGTGGCGCTAACAGGCTGTCTGCTTCCCTTCCAGGCCGTCATTTCCCTGATGGAGATGGGCTTCGATGAGAAGGAGGTGATGGACGCCCTCAGAGTGAACAATAACCAGCAGAATGCTGCTGTGAGTACCGGGCGTCTGCGCGCGTGGCCTGGGGTCGGACGCGTGGGCTCCCACGCGCAGTCCGTGGTGCTCTTGTGAAGGGCACAGCCGTGG
The DNA here is from genome assembly GCF_023159225.1 of Perognathus longimembris pacificus. NCBI lineage: Eukaryota > Metazoa > Chordata > Mammalia > Rodentia > Heteromyidae > Perognathus > Perognathus longimembris. The sequence goes on from NC_063161.1 coordinate 161,734,159, forward strand.
CAGATGCTTCAAAGGAGGCACACTTGGAAAACACTCCGCATCCCAGACCAGGGTCCTGTGTGTGAGCACGCGCGTGTGGTCCGTTCGTTCACTAAGCGGGCTGGGTCTCGAGTGCTGGGCGAGGCGCTCTGCCCAGGAAAGGCCGCGCCGCCTCCACCTGCGGAGAGGGGCGCCCAGCTGAGAGAGAGCACGGTTCTGGCCCGGCTTTCCAGGCTCACTGGCTGTGGAGGAATTCATGCAGGAAGGATTCCCAGAACAAATCTGGGTGCTGGGACCCTGTCAGCCTTGTGACCAGGGATGGGGCAGCGACTAGTGAACTGCTTGTCAGCTTAGGTCTGCCGAGAAAGCCAGGATGGTTCTTTTCCTTCCGGCCTGATGCGCGTGGTGCGGCCTTCTGCTCAGCAGCCCTCAGGAAGGGGCAGGTCCCTCGCCCCAGTGTGTCTCAGAGGAGCTCACAGCCACCCTACTGTTCTTGGGTTTGCAGTGCGAGTGGCTGCTGGGGGACCGGAAGCCATCGCCTGAGGAGCTGGACCAGGGCATCGACCCCGACAGCCCACTTTTCCAGGCCATCCTGGACAACCCTGTGGTGCAGCTGGGACTGACCAACCCTAAGACCCTGCTGGGTATGTGTGCTACTCTAGGCCGATGCAGGTGAGACACAACATAGAGGCCTCGGAGCCAGGCCCAGGGGCCGGGCCGTGGGTGTCGGCTCCTGTGGACACTCCTGCCTAAGCCACCCAGGCTGGGCCCGTGCGGTAGGTTCCTGCCATGGCCCAGATGCCACTGAGCTGTCTCTGTGCACGTGGGCTCCCCCAGGGCACCCCTGCCTTACACCACCGAGGGTCTGGGAGTCAGGCCCCACCCATGGTGGGATAGGCTCCCGAGGGAACTGAGGACTAGCAGGGTGAGGAGAGGGCAGTGTTTTCGACTTTCATTTATTGTATGTAAGGGACTTTTTGGTAATTGTTCATTATAATCTATAGTAATATACAAAAATATTTAATGAACTTATAACTAAAAGAATGATAGCCATGCCTGTACCATTCAGCTTTAAAAAAAATGATGCAGTCATCCCAGTATCCATGGGGTTTGGTCGCGGGCTCTCTGTGGGTACCAGAATCCAGGCGCTCAAGTGTCTTCTACAAATAGCTTAGCATTTGCATATGGCCCACCTACATCCTCCCATGTGCTTTCAATGATTTCTGGGCTACTTAGGACCCCAGTATAATGCAGAATGCCACATAAGCAGTTATTAACTAGTTAGAGACTGATGACAAGAAAAAAATTCTATCTATGTGTGTGAGGGTATGGTTTAAAAAAATTATTGTAAAGGCGATGTACAGAGAGAGGGGTTACAGTTACTTAAGTTAGGTAATGAATGCATTTCACTTTGAACGATGTCACCCTCCTCCCCTATTTTCTCTCAGTTTTTTCCCTCCCCCCCAAGTTGTACAATTCATTTCCAGCATAGTGTCTAGTGAGTATCACTGCTGTATTAGTTCACCCTTTGTCCTACTGTTTCTGTGCTTCCCCCATGTGTGTTACGCATCTGTACATTTATATATACATATATAGATATTTTTTCCCCCTTGAAGCCTATTTTATAGATGGGGCTTTGTTATGTTAGCCTAGCCTGGCTCAAATGTTCTTCTTTTTCTGGTTTTTGTTTTGTTTTCTTATTTTTTGGTGGTTCTGGGGCTTGAACTCAGGGCCTGGCACTGTCCCTGAGCTTTTTTGCTCAAGGCTACAGTTCTATTACTTGAGTAACAGCTCCTTCCAGCTTTTTAGTGGTTAAGTGGAGATAAGAGTCTCATGGAAGCCAGCAGTAGCTCACGCCTGTAATTCCAGCTACTCAGGAGGCTGAGAACTGAGGATCATAGTTCAAAGCCAGCCCAGGCAGAAAAATACCCGTGACTCTCTTACCTCTAATAAACCACTCAAAAACTGGAAATGGCGGTGTGGTAGAGAGCTAGCCTTGAGCACAAAGAGGCTTAGGAATCGCACTCAGGCCCTCAGTTCTAGCCCCCAACCAGGAATAAAAAAGAGTCTTGTGGACTTCTCCTGCCCAGACAGACTTCAAGCTGTGATCCTCACATTCCAGCCTCCTAAGCAGCTGGGATTGTAAGGCTTGTGGCTCACACTTGAAACCCTGGTACCTCAGTCTCTGGGTGCTTGGCATAGGCATTTATCGCCACAGCTGGTCTTTCCTGAGAATTCTCAGTCTTCTGTTGTGTGAATCGATGGAGGTTGAGCCCACGGGTGAACGGAGAAGGCCACTGCTGCCGTCCCTCTGAGAACCCTTGCACTGCATATCCTGGCCCATCAGGTTCAAGGTACCAGAGTGGCAACCCTCCTGAAGGCCTGTCATGCCTTTGTTTCCCTATAGCGTTGTGCCACATTATGCACTCGCCAATCGGTCTCTTGTTCTTCCTTACACAGAATCATTTCCAGCACTTTCTGTGGTGGGCTGTAAGGCATCAGCCTAGTGGCTGTGCCGCGGCTGGTTCTCAGTCCCTCTGCCTGGCGGTGCTACTCGGAGCCTTGTCACCCCATCCCTCCGCCGGGGCTCCCGCAGGCGGCAGGCCAAGGCTAGGCCAGGAGAGATGCCTCTGACGACTGGCACTGTTCCCTGGCCCTCGGCAGGGCTTCTCAGGAGTGGGGCTTCAGCTGGCAGGGCTTTCTGCTCCTCTTTTGTTCAGAAAGTTGTTTCTTTGTTATTTATTTGCTTACTTAGTTTTGGTTTTCTGCTGGTAGTGGGCTTGAATTCAGGGCCTGAATGCCGGTCCTTGGTTTTTTGCTCTAGGCTGGTGCTCTTCCACGTGAGCCACAGCTCCCCTTTCAGCTTTTTGGTGGTTGGTTAGCAGTAAGAGTCTCAAGGATTTTCCTGCCCAGGCTGGCTTTGAGTTGTGACCCTGTGATTGCAGGGATCCTGCAATCCTGCTGGATGGCAGGAGCGAGACAGAGGGGCCTGGTGGAGCGGGGTTTTCCAGTCCTGCTTTGGCTGCCATGTGGCTTTGCAGAGTGGAGGGTTGGTGAGCCCGCAGGCAGGCCACCGCCTGCCAGGCGGAGCCGGCGCTCTGCTTGGGCTGAAAGCTGGCCTCAGCAGCGGTTCCGGGTACTGTGGGGCCTGTCAGAGGAAGGGCACCCGTGATGCCGGTGCCTCGGGGTGCCGGCGCTCAGCCCCACTGTCTCCCCACAGCATTTGAAGACATGTTGGAGAACCCACTTAACAGCACCCAGTGGATGAATGACCCAGAGACGGGCCCGGTCATGCTGCAGATCTCCAGAATCTTCCAGACGCTAAACCGCACGTAGGCGTGCCCACCGGGGCTCATGGCTGTGCAGCCTCAGCGGCCTCCCGGGCAGGGCAGAGGGCCAGAGGGGACCTTGTCTAGCAGCCGCTTCAGCACCTGCGCCCGGATCAGAGCCGCGGCTTCCTCCCCGGCCCCATGCTCGCCGACTTCCGCGCTGGTGGCCCGTGAGGCCACGTCCTGGCTTGTGTCGTGTTTACAGAAGGTGGCTGTTGCTCTGGGAGGGTGGGCAGCCGCTCCCTCCCGGTGCTCGAGTGGCTCTTGAAATGCTACTTGAACTGACCCTTAGGTGTTTGCTTGTGGAGCCTACCTGTTATTTGAAAGAAGGCATGTTCCGATCCAAAGTGTTATGTCAAGTGTGCTAATTTAACCAGAGTGATTCACAGATGACTTCTTTAATAAATAAACCCTTTTCCTACTGCCTGTCTTTGTGTGACTGAGTGCCAGCAAGGGTGGCCTCGCCTCTTGCTGGACGCTTGCGGTCTCCCGGGCGGCCCGGCGCAGGTGTCGCCGCTTCAGCAGCATGGACGTCTTACGCGCATCGGCTGCGGGCAGATCTCCTAATGGGTTTTGGGGACTGTGACCTCTTGGGGACGACATCTCCGTTCCTGAGTCCCAGCCAGCGGGATGGACACCGCGGCCATCCTCTGCCTCTGGCTGCCTCTCCTTTTCCACACCTCCTGATAAAACGAGTTGTCCATTCTGTGAACCCTGCTCATAATTATGTGTTTGTTTTTAAATTTTTGCCAGTCTTGGGACTTGAACTCAGGACCTAAATGCTGTCCCTGGCTTCGTTTTGCTCAAAGCTAAGCACTCTGCCACTTTAGTCACAGCACCACTTCAGGCTTTTCCTGTTTATGTGGTGCTGGGGAATCGAACCCAGGGCTTCATGTATACGAGGCAAGCACTCTTGCCACTAGGCCATATCCCCAGCCCCTCATAACTACTTCTTAAAGTATCAAGTTCTGAGAGTTCAGCCATGGCCAAGAATGGGTGCCAGGCTAGAGCCCATCTCGGAACCTGTTCTAGCCAAGTCATATTTTATAAACATTTTACCCATGGGTCTGGAGTCGGCTGTTCTCTATACTCAGACAGCAGACTTCAGTTGGAAGAGAGTGTTCCCAGTGAATTAGAGTTGTGGAGGAGGAACTCTGAGGCACTAGTGTAGGGTTCTTAAGTCCTCTGAGAGAGCGGGAGCCATTCCTGTGCCCAGGGATGCCCTTCGTGCGACGGGTGTGTGCTTTTTCCTCCCTGATGTGTGCCCACCAGCTATCCGAGCGGCCAAGTGGGTGCCCACCTGGGTGGTGGCTTGCCCTGAGAAGTGAGCATGAGCTGGCCTTGGAAATGGGATCCTTGGGGAGAATGGATTTCCTGCTCACCTTGGCTGGGCCTTCAAATGTGGCTTCTCCCCATCTGCCCCCACATGGCAGGACACCAAGCCCCACCCCAATGCTGACCTCTGGTAACCTGGGAAGAGCCACAGCGGTGAGCCAGCATCTGCCTGCCCACGGGTGCTATGCCAGTGGTGCCAGCTGTGCTGGGCTTGCACTTGGCCACTGGGGACACTGCTGCAAGGCCTGGCACTTGGGCACGCAGCCAGTGTAGAGCATCTCAGTGGACACATTGTCAGGCAGGTGTTTCGCACCCAGGTTGCATCTTGGGTTGAATGAAATGGCCGGCTCACTCTGCAGCTCATCGTTCTGGATGTGGACTCGAGTCGGGAGTTGTGCTCCGGGGCCACTAATACTGCTAGTTAATTTGCCTTGCACTTGTCACGTGACCTGTGGAGAGGCATGTACATGTGCAGAAGCACACCTATGGCTAGGTCCTCACTGCATCCGCCCTGGGCCCCTGCCTGCAGGCCTCCCCCGAGCCTGGCCTGGTGTTGCAGCTCGTCTGGGGAGGCCTGCCTCCTTGGCTGTGCACATGTGCTTCTCTGGTCTGGGAGGTGCAGAGTTGCTTGGGTGGATGAAGGGGTACCAGGGGGCAGGAAGGGCAGAGTGCAAGATGGAAGGGGTGGGCAGGGAGGATGGAATGGAATAATGGGATGGGGATGGGAGGGTGGACAGGCAGCAGCAAGGGACTGGGGTCACATGACCAAAACGGTGGGCTGTTGGGGTCAGCTGTGCCTTTAAAGGGGCCCTTGGCAGGAAGAGAAGGCCCTGCTCCTGGGGCAGCACGTGTGTAATGGAGGACACCTCAGAAACCCATCCTTAGGGGGCTGGGCCCCTGCCCCCGAGGGAGGTCCCCTGATATCACTTGATGGACAGTCCTCTGTGACCAATCGGCAATCCCTCTTGTGCCCGCCCTCGGGGGTCTATCTGGGGGGCTCCTCATTTGAATAAAGTAGAACGTCCCAGAGACGTCTCTGAGATCTCACGCGCTCGTGTCTTCCTTGGGCTGGCGAGCATGCAGGTCTCGCACCCACTCGTGACCCCAGGCTAAACCCGGGACCCCACTCCTGCGTCCGTCACCCTACCGGCCGGAGGGGGCGTGAGAGAGAGGTATGGATCCCCGGCCGAATAGATAGATAAGCCTAGGATTCTTCCCCACCTGTGGGGGAGGAATAAAGCTAAGCCCGGCAATTTACAACCCCAACAGTGGGCCCTGAGGACATCCAACAGCAGGTGTAGGCCCCGGACGGCGGGAGTCTTGAGGACAGCGGTAAGCGCCCTCTCTCCATGGGCAGGCCTAACGGGCAGCTCCCCTCCCTCTGCCCCTAGCCGGCACGTGTTTCCTGGCACAGCTGTGTTAGGGTGCAGTTCATAAAAACACTAGGCCTAGGTTTCACGAGACTCAGCAGTCTCATTCCTGGGTAGACGCAGAAAAGATGTTTGCACACCCAGTATCGGGTGGTAAGCAAGTAACAGAGGCTTGGCCCACACCGAGCGCATGGCAGCCGTAGCGGGAAGGGTGCTGCCGCCTGCCGCGGCCGCCCCGCCTGCAGCGCGTCCTGCCGGAGGAAGGGCTGCCTCCGCGAGGCCTGCAGGTGCTCACGGGACACCGTGGGTGGGACGGAGGCCGTGGGAGGCGGAGGGGCTGGGGAGCCGGTGTGGAAGGGCGGCAGTTTCCGTTGGGAAGAAGGAAAGTAGTGGGGATCGCTGTGCACCGAGGTGGCTAGAACCACGCATTTTATGTAAATTTCATGTAGCATTTAACACACGAGAAAAGAGCGCCTCTTTCACCCAGAACACTGCGGGGCTTCGGGTGGCGGGGGAGGCATCTCTGCGTGTCTAAGTAACACTTGGCAGGGAGGAGCAGAGCAGGCCTAGCCTAGGGTGGGTGCAGGAGGCTCCCCCCCCACAGGTGGGCACTGGGGAGGGCGCCCACTGGCAGCCGGCCTGCCGCTGTGGCTGGTGTCCTTCTGGTCGTGCTGGGTGACCTAGCAGCCGGCAGTGCTGGTGAAGGGCAGGGGCGCCAATCCAGCTCGGCCTGCCAGGTCTCCTGTCCAGGGATGGCATTTCACTGGCCACCGTGACATGCCTGGACACAGCCTGCCCACCCCTGACAGATACTTGTGGGAAAGGCTCATGGCCGGCTGGTGGCTGAGTAAATGAAGCTCCGGAGGGGGCAGCTGGGCCCCTCGAGGGCATGCATGCCACTTGCTCACCTGCTCTTGCCTGTCATCCTCTCACCCATCCTGGCCGGGTCTTGTGCTGACCCAGAGGCCTTAAGGTGGGGGTGGGGAGGTATCCCTTAGCCCCTAGGGATGTTATACCACAACCGATCCCTCTCCCCAAAAGCCCCTCCCGGCAGAGAGGCTGACCCCAGGTGCTGCCTCCTTGAGGCTCGCCGGGGCCCTTCCCATGCTGTCCTTGGTGGCCAGTCTCTGGCTGGGTCTGCAGATGGAGGCCAAGGCCATGGAAGCCTAGGCCAGGGGGCTGTGCATGGCCAGGCTAGGCTGGCTGTAGGTCTGGAGTGGAGTCAATTATTGTGATATTTTTGCTTTCAGGCCATCCTGCTTTGTTCTGTGTGGGACTGCAGCATACAAGCCCTCCTTCCACGGGGCATGGGGTGACAACAGTGTCTGTCCAGGTCAGCAGCACCCCCCCCCCCCCACACACAGAGTAAAGGAGCTTACAAAAATGTGGAACTTTGCCAGGGTCATTTGAGTTCAGTCACTTAGGCTGTTCTGACTCGAGGTGGCGCTGGAGCTTTGCCGCTGCTGTCCCAGGAGAAGTAGACGGGGGACCGGCCGGGCCACTGCTCAATGAGTAGGCCCCATTAAACTCACTTTCTCATCTAGGCTGCACTTGAGCCCTTCTTCGGGTTGTTGTGTCATCCTAGTTTGGCGGCACACAGCTTTGTAATCCTCCTGAGGAAATCCAGGCACAGCGTGGCCAGAACCAGTGTCCCAGAAGCCCATATCCAGCGGGGCTCTACGTAGCAATACTGATTTCTTTTTTTAAGTTTGTGTTGAAGAACTGATTTCCTTAACATTTAAGAATATGGAATGCTTGGTTCCTCTTTTTCTTTCTTAAGTAAAACTTAAACACACCTGAGGTGGCTAAGTTTTAGGCAAACAGGTGCATGGATTGTGTGTGCCCTTGTCCCCTGACATGCCATTTTCTGCTGAGAAATGACGTTCTTGTGGATTTCACTCCGGGCAGAGGGAAGGCAAATGGAGCTGTGAGCTAGACAGACTGCCTCTCCTAAATCGTGACTGTATGTGAAATTTGTGTCATGATAATGAAAGCCAAATACTTCAGGGACTACTCTTGTTTGGGGAGTCAAGATGGAGGGCCAGCAAAGAAAACGAAAGCCTTAAACTCGTCTGTGCTACAATGAAAACAGCCGGGTCAGCAGCATGCCGCGGGGACCCCCTGCGCCAGACCATCTACCCAGGAGCTGCGGGGAGCTGCTCCTGTCAGGCCCAGCTGCCTCAGTGGTGCCCGCTGCGCAGAGGGACCAAGAGGAGCCTCAGCCCTCAGGCATCTTGCAGGGTGTGAGCGCGGCAGCCAGGGGGGAGGTGGGAGGGGCGCAGAGCGGAGCAGCCCTCCCTGCCTGCAGGGGTCCCCTCCACAGCCCGGCTGCTACTGAGCCACCCGCGTCACGTCGCGCCACGTCACCCAAGGCTCCGGCACCACACCCACGGGGATGCCATTGCTGCAAAGGGAAAGGCCAGCCCCAGGGCTCCGGCGTGGCTGCCCTCGTCGCGGGGTCGCGGAGGCCCGCTTCGCCGGAGCCACGGTTGGCGCGGGTCTCCTGGAAGCTGACTGCAGGCTGCTTCGTCGTACTGGGTCACCACGAGTAAGTGCGCGTGGCCCAGCGGTGCCTTCGCGCTGACGGCTCCTCTTTTCCGGGCCTCGTGGGCAAACTGTCCCCGCGTGGGCGGGTAGAAGTGGCTTCCTTATGGATGGACGCCAGTGAGAGGCACCAGGCCAGACACGCACCATGGTGTGTCTTAACCTAAACGCGGTCGCTAAGCATGCCAGACAGGCCGAAAACCCCTCCAGACGAGCGTGTGCACGCACACAGCTGTGAGCACGCACATTCATACCCGCACACTCAGACAGGATTCCTGCCCCGGGCAAGCGCCGCCCCAGCCCCTGGCTCTCACAGGCAGGTGGGAGCATCTCGGGCACACAGAGCCTCTGGTCACTCCAGGGCAGCAGAGACTTCCTGTCCCTCTGCTTCTCTACCACGCAGCCAACCAAAGTCAAGGTCATTTCCTCCCCTTCTGGACCTTTTCTCTTTTTTTTTTTTTAAATTAATGAAAACATGAAAGATCTTTTTTGCCTTGTTTTGGTCAGCCATGGGGCTTGAACTCATAGCTGGGTATTGTTCCTGAGCGTTTTGCTCAAGGCTCACGCTCTACCCCTTGGAGCCACAGCTCACGTCTGGTTTTCTGGTGGTTGACTGGAGATAAGAAGCCTCGTGAACTTTCTGCTCAGGCTTACTTGGAACCACGCTCCTCAGCTCTCAGCCTCCTGAGGAGCGAGGATGACAGGTGTGAGCCACTGGTGCCCAGCTAAGAGATCTTTTGATGAAAACATCCGACACCCAGAGGTGAGCCTGCTACCCGGCCCCCCTGATCTCACACCCAGGTGTTCTTACCTCCTAGAAGCCAGTCACACTGTCCTTTGTACCTTTACAGGTGAAGTTCTTTAGGTGGAAGTGTCCCACACCCCAACACAAGCATCCTACCGAAAACAGTTGCCTTTGGGTTCCCCAGCAACAAGCAGCAATGCCAGTTCCACTGTGTCTGCCAGGGGGTGAGTGGCTCTGCCCCGGGCCCTTCCCTCAGGCATGGCTGAGGAAGGAGACGGCCCGGCCGGAGCGACCATGATGAAGACAGAGGTTACGAGCAAACCTCCATTTTCACCCAGGACTTAAAGGCAGACTTGCCTGCTTAGAGGACCAAAGCACATAGTTTGAACTTTATGGAATCAGAATTTAAAAAGACTTCTGTGAAGAAGAAACGGCTGCCAATGAAAATGTTCATTTTGCTTTGTCTGCCAAATGGGGTTGGGACTGTGACTCCAGCACTGGTCCTGGAAGTGCTGGGTTTTTTTTTTTTCTTTTTTTTTCCAGTCCTGGGACTTGAGCTTGGGGCCTGAGCACTGTCCCTGGCTTCCTTTTTACTCAGGGCTAGCACTTTACCACTTGAGCCACAGCACCAGTTTCAGCTTTCTCTGTGTATGTGGTGCTGAGGAATGAAACCCAGGGCTTTATGCATGCTAGGCAAGCACTCTACCACTAAGCCACATTCCCAGCCCCTCAACTCTCTATTTTCTTTACCACTTAACTTGTGGCCGCACAGAATATGTTCATTGCCACAGGTGTGGTCATTGGATGTGCACGTGCAAGTGGGTTTCATAGAACAAAACCCTTCTATGAGGAGGTGTTTTGCTTTGTAGGAGAAAGAAGTTTCAGAATGAAGAGGAAATATCAAGGCAGCAATGCAAATAAATCTGACACATGACAAGGTGAAAATCATTTTATCAAGACTGAATGGAGATGAGAGAAGAAAGACAGCTCTGGACATAGTGTCCTTTTTTTTTTGTTAGTGGTGGGGCTCGAACTCTGGGCCTGGGCACTGTCCCTGAGCTCTTCAGCTCAAGGCTAGCACTTTACCCCTTGAGCCACAGCGCCACTTTTGATTTTCTGGTAGTTAACTGGAGGTAAGAGTCTCACAGACTTTCCTTCCCGGCTGACTTTGAACTTTGATCCCCAGATCTCAGCCTCCTGAGTAGCTAGGATTACAGGTGGGAGCCACCGGTGCCTGGCCAGTGTCTTTTTGCCTCTCTCTTCAGCTGCTTCCGTTCAGCTGGGGAGCCTCCTCTATTAGTCTGTTGGTGAGGAACTTGACGGGTCTAAGACTGGTTGCCCATCAGAGATAAGACATCTGCAGAATTTCAGGTGCCTCACTTATTTCTCCACAGGAGGCTTAGAACAATGTGACCTGACATATGCAAACACAATGGGTTACAGTAGCTCCTGGGAGGATTGCAGACATTAATGTGCCACCTTCCAGAACTTAAAACTGTACAGTGACTCCTGGTGCTTTTTCCATGCAGATCGTCATGCCCAATGTGCAGCCTGCAGTTGCATCTTCAGCGTAGGATTTAAAGAACCCGCACGGGACAATGCAGGAAAGGGAGCCCACAGCCAAGTTGGTCAGTCAGCCCCAGAGATGGTCTGAAGCAACACTAGGAACTGTGAGTACCCCACCCAGGTCATCTCAACCCCCGTCCCCCACTGGAGAACAGTATCTTGCTGGGAACCCCTTCCCCTGAAATATGGATACGGGGTCTAAGAGGAGCCATCTTGTCCTCACCTCCATCCTGGCATCTCAGTCGATGACCAGCAGTCCTGTTTTGCCCTCTCTGCTGCCTGGTTCCATTTGCCCTGCCTCCAGGCTCAGGTCCCACCAGGCTGTGTGAAGGCTGGGGTCAAGTGGGCACTGGAATCCTGTGAATCAGGGGAGGCAGGGAGCCTGCACTGGCCAGAGCCCAAGGGAGGACTGGGCAGGCCACAGGTGCCACGCACCAGCACCTGAACCGGGCTGACAGCTTTGATTCCACCCTGATGGGGTGGGACTTCAAGGGTGGCCAGAGTAGGGCACAACGTCTCTGCTCCTCTGACAAGCAGTTCCTCTTGCTGCAGATAATCAAAACTCATCTTAGGGCTGGGAAGGTGGCTTTGTGGTAGAGTGCTTGTCTAGCATGTATGAAGCCTTGGGTTCCTCAGTACCACATACACAGGAAAAGCTGAGTCCTGGTCCTGCTGTGGCTTTTCCTTCTTGATTAAGGACAATGTGGTTCTTAGCATGGCTTAGGACTCAGATAAACTCAACAAATTCCTGGAATGACACAAACCACTAAACCTGACTTAGGAAGGAATAGACAATCCAAATAGAAGTGAAGAGATGTTATTAGTGAGCAGAAGTTCCCTCTAAGCCCAGATGCATTGGCCTCACTACTGTGTTCTTCCAAACATTTAAAGGAGCTAATGCCAATCACTGCAAATTCTCACATTTTCACCTCTTTCCATGATGCCAGTAGCAACTTGATGCCAAAACCACACACAAATGTCACGGGCCAATCTCTATTATGAACATGGCACAAAAGTCTTCAACAAAATAGTAAACTGAATCCAGGCTGATGCAAAAAGAATTATACACCATGACCAAGTGGAGTTCACTCCGTGGGAGATCAGTATCTAAACACCAGTTAGTGTCACATACCACATTCACAGAATGAAAAAAAAAAAAGCCCACGTGATCAGCAGACGCTGAAGAAGTACTGGACAACATCTAACGGTGTTCAGCCTGATAAAGAGCTTCTGAGAGAAACCCCCAGCCACCACCCCTCGGTAACGAACTGGATACTTCGTCCTCAGGGACGACGATATCTGATCTCCAGCCCCTCCGCGCATCCTGGAGAAAGGCCAGGGCAGAAAGCAATGAAAAGCACCCACGTTGGAAAGGAAGGCGCAAGGCCCCCTCTCTCTCTATGTACAGGCGGCAGGACCTCGTATTAGGAAAGCTCTCAGGAATCCACTTAGAACCTACTGGAACGAATGAGTGGGTTCCAGAGAGCAGAGGAACGTGTCCTCCTATGTGACCCATCGCCTGCCTTGCCCTTCCTCCCTCGGATGGACGGGAGCTGTGGCTCCCGCCTGTAGACCATGAAGATCCAGACAACCAGTCAGACCCCACCTCAACCAGCAGGCCAGGGTGGGGCAGGCCCGAGGGCCTAAGGACCAGGACCGAGGCCAGTGGGCCCGACCGGGAGCTCCTACCTGAAAAGCAAAACGAAAACAGCCGGGGTGTAAGGCTCAGGCGGAGCAAGGTGCGGCTAGAGAAAAAGACAAAGGTTCCCCGACGAGGACGGCGGGGCCACCGGCTGGCTACCGCCCCCGGGCAGGCGGCGCACACCAGGCCCTCCCGGCCGGCCCCAGCCCCCCGGGCGATCCCGGCGCGCCCGTCCCGTCCCGCCGCTGCCCCGCGGGCTGCGCGCGGGTCCGCGCTCCGGAGGTGCCCGGCCGGCGCGGCCCGCGCGGTGCTCGCTCCCGGCCCGCCCGCAAGATCGGGCTCCGCGGGGCTCCGCGTCCGTCCCCACCCGGGAGTGGGGGGCCGGGGAGGCGGCGCCCCGCCCAGCGGGGGCCTCACCCGGCGAGCTCGGGGTCGCTCGGGCTCGAGAGCCCGCCGGGCGGCCTGAACTCGGCGAGCTGCGCCTGGGCCGGGCGGTCCGGTCGGGGCGCGGGCCCGGGCACCCGGGGAAGGGCGGGCGAACTGCGCCCCCGACGGTCCAGTCCTGGGAAACTAGAGACGGAGGCGCGGCCCCGCCCCGCCCGGCGGGGGCGTGGCCAGGACGCCGGCCCACCCACTGCGCCTGCGGGAGGACCGGAAGCCGCGTCCCGCGGAGGCGGGCCCGGGGCGAGGCCCGTGGTGAGCCTACTGCGCCTGCGGGAGAGGGCGGGGAAAGAGCCCGCGGGGGTCACCGCTGCGCCGGCAGCAGCGGGACGTCACCCCCGCGCCCGCGGAGGGGGCGGGGCGAGGGCCGGGGCGGGGCACTTAGCACCGGCCCGTGGGCCGGGGGTGGGGCCGCGGACGGTAGTTACTGCGCCTGCGGGGAGGGGCGGGGCTGCGGGAGGCGTTAGCTGCGCCTGCGTGCCGCGGCTGCCGTGCGCTCGCTCCGCCCGTTGGCCGCCGCCTCAGCCGCCGCCTCCCGGGAGCCGCGCACGCGCCGCCGCCGCCGCCGCCGCCGCTGCCGCCGCCGCCGCCGCCCCCGGCCCGCGCCCGCCCCGGCCCGCGCCCGCCCGCCGCCGCCTCCCTGGCCCGCTCGGCGCCTCCTCGGCCTCGGCTCGGCGCCCGCAGCATGCAGCAGCAGCCCGGGCGGCGGCGGCGGCCGTGAGGCGAGGGCCGTGCGCCCCGGCGGGCCCGGCACGGGAGGGCGGCGGCGCCTTTGTTGAGGCCCGGCCGCCGCGGCCTTTGTCTGCAGATGGTGGACGCCGGCGCCTGCGCCGCCGCGGACGGCTGGAGGAGGATGGAAGCCCCGCCGGACGGCACCGACCTGGTACCGCTGGACCGCTACGACGCGGCGCGGGCCAAGATCGCCGCCAACCTGCAGTGGATCTGCGCGAAGGCCTACGGCCTAGGTGGGCGGGGGCCGGGGGCCGGGGCCGACCGGGACGGGGGCCGGGGGCCTGGCGGGGGCCGGGGCCGGGTGGGACGGGGGCCCGGGGCCTGGCGGGGGCCGGGGCCGGGTGGGACGGGGGCTGGGGGCCGACCGGGGGCCAGGGCCGGGTGGGACGGGGACGGGTGGGACGGGGGCTGCGGGCTGACCGGGGCCGGGCCGGGGCCGGGTGGGACGGGGCCGGGTGGGACGGGGGCTGCGGGCTGACCGGGGCCGGGGCCGGGTGGGACGGGGCCGGGTGGGACGGGGGCTGCGGGCTGACCGGGGCCGGGGCCGGGTGGGTCGGGGCCTGGGAGCTGTGCAGGGGCCGGGGGCAGCGGGACGGGACCGGGGCTGTGCGGGGACCGTGCGGAGACGCGGGCGAGGGGGCCTAGGAGGCCGGGGATCGGGCGGTGGGCGGGCGGGGGCCGGGACGGGGACGGGACTGGGTCGGACCGGGGCCCGGGCTGGGGACGAGCCCGGGGACGGGAGGCGAGGAGCGGCCCGGGGCCGGGGCCGGCCGACGCCCCGCGGTCCTGGCGGCCCCGGCCAGCTGGGCGCTGCGGCCCCTGGCAGTGGGTCCGGGCGTGGAACTGCGCTCGCGTGTCGTCCCCGCTCCAGGCCCCCCTCGGGGGCGGAGATGGCCGCGTGGTCCGAGTGGGGTGGGCTGCCCGCCCTAAGCTTTCTCGCTCGTCCCCGGTCCCCGTCACCTGGGTAGCCACAGCCCAGAACCCTGGCTCGGAGCCTTGTAATGGAGCCTTGGGTGGTTTGAGGTTGCGTTCAAGGGGACAACCCCTGATTCTTAGCTGTTCTATATTTTGAATTTTGGTACTTAAAAAGCCAGAGCTGTTGAACCCTGCAGCTAGTAGGCTGTTACACTTCTTACACAAACCACAATTCCAGTCGGGACAAACTGGGTAACCTTGGGACGCTTTCCCATTTGCAAGACCTAATATGCTTAGTGGATTAAGATGCTCGGGTTTCGTGCTCTCAGAACGTTGCAGGCTAGGTGATGTTGGTAGTGGGTTGACTCCTTTGTGTTCTGTAGTCATTTCAAGTGCTTTGTTAAAATACTCATGACTCCCCTTAATTTGCATTTATTCTGGTGGCCTTGTCTCCAGTAGACCTTGGTTCAGAAAAGGGGAGTTGAGAGTGACTGAAAGCGATGACTGATTAAGGTACCTTGAGAGCTTACATGGTCATGTCAAAACGCAGCCCGCTTGACTAACTGATTGATTCCAATAGAAAGCTGGAGGGGGAGGAGGAGGGGGAGTTGATCAGTTCTAAAAACTCGCTGGGCAAGCATTCTTGTGTGACAGTGGCGTATGCCTTAGCAGGCCTCCAGTTAGTCATAAGGACAAACATGTTTTGCTAGTCTCGGGGATTAAATACACTGCTTTGTTTTAAACTCGTTTTAGCAGCATGCAAGTTAGAAAATAGTTGTTGTACAATTTTAAGTCTTGCAGTTCTCACTCACTGGATCTGTTGAACTTCAGTCAGATGATGTATTGGAGGATGCTATCAGGTGCCTTAGTTTAAGAGTAGAACTAATAAAATGGGTGTAGAACACCTTAGAAGTCATGCCTGAGGGGACCCTGGGTGCCAGGCTCTCAGTCGCTGCCCACCTTTGAGGGCTCCGTACCCCCCTCCTCACCCTGCCCTCCCCAGCCACATGGTTTTGCTTTTCTCTGTATTTCACATTTGTTAAGTCACCAAGTTGTACTGTTGAGTTTTATGTGATTCTCATACTTTGTTTTAAGGCTTGCTCTCTTTATCGTACATTATATTGTTAGGTTTCTCCTACCTCGTCCTGCTTCCCTACATGTTTTGTCACTGTTGGGCAGTATTTCACTGAGGCCTATCATTGTGTACCATTCCACTGTTCCTGGGCACTGACTCGGTTCTGGTTTATATTTTTCCTGTTAAAAGTGGTATATTCTTAGGCTTAAGTACAAGGTTTCATTCCTGTGGTGGTGTTTTGTTTTTGGTGATTGTGGCTTGTGCATAGTAGTTACCCCTGAGCTACACCCATAGCCCTTTGTGTATGTAGAAAATTGTCCACTTAGAAATGGCTTAGATTCTACCAGTGAGTGGCAGGCTCCGAAACTTGTAAACACTGCCACTATTCTTTAGTGTCTTTAGCAAGTGAGTGTGTATTTTGTTGTGCTTCTTAGCCTTGGCATATACTTGGGATATGCCAGTACTGTAGGGTCTGGATCTGACTAACCTACCTTTATTTCCCAGGACCAGATTGCTCTTAATTACTTGTTGCGTTATCAATAGTGAGGCAAAAATCTTATAACTAATATAGGCTTTGAAAATGTGAAATTACTGAAAAGTTGGGCCTTTAAAGATTACAAATGAGAGCAGGAACTGAAGAGCAGGTAGCATTCTGGGACAGGAGTCTGAGGTAGCCTTGATTTGGGATGGGCTCTCTGCTAAAAGAAGGCCCATTATGCCAGTTTTAGGAGTCTGATTTCCATTCAGTTTTGTTAAATGAAGACATTTTTATTCTATATGTAGTCCTAGAAAGGAAGCAGGTGTTATTACTGTTTTTTTTTTTTTGTGTGTGTGTGTGTGTTTTTATTTTGTCAGTCATAGGGCTTAAACTCAGGGCCTGAGCACTGTTCCTGAGCTCTTTCGCTAAGGCTTGTGCTCTACCGCTTTGAGCTACAGAGCCACTAGAGATAAGAGTCTCACCGACTTCCCTGCCTAGTCTGGCTTTTAACCACAATCCTCAGATCTCAGCCTCAAAAGTAGCTAGGATTACTTACACATGCGAGCCACCAGCACCACCCTCCCCCCGTGTTTGTTTTTTTTTTAATTGGGAGTATTTAACTTTACCAATTTGGGAGCTCCCAAAAAGACTTGCCTTAGCTCAGCTGAAGAGATTTCATTTATTTGTGTTGTGGATCAGAACTTGTTGCTGTCTAGGATGGGGTGTGACATGCAGGAAAGTGGGGAGGGGAGAGCAGATGGCAGGATGGGTAATTTCCCCTCTTAAAACTCTTCACCTCAGTGGGGGGAATCTTTGTTTCTTGTTTGGAACGCCCCACGCTCCCATGCTCTTGAGTTTAGGTTACTGTTCACCAGACATGGCGCTTTCCTTTTTTTTTTAATTTAAATTTTTAGTTTTTAGCCAGTCCTGGGCCTTGGACTCAGGGCCTGAGCACTGTCCCTGGCTTCTTTTTGCTCAAGGCTAGCACTCTGCCACTTGAGCCACAGCGCCACTTCGGGCTTTTTTTTCTATATATATGGTGCTAAGGAATCCAACCCAGGGCTTCATGTATACGAGGCGAGCGCTCTACCATGGGGCCACATTCCCAGCCCCAAGACATGGCGCTTTTGGTGTAGACACTTACATGGTAAATCAGCTTTAGGTGGGCCTGCTGGGAAAGTGGCTTGGGTGTTCCGTGTGTCACATAGTTGTTCATCGGGTCCTGAAGTGTAGAGCTGGCTGCTGGGGCTGGTGCTTTCTCCCCTTGTCTCAGGGACTGTCCCTCTGTAGAAGGTGGCAGGCCCCGGGAGCTCACCCAAGTGACCTGGGGCCTGTGGCTATGTACAAACAATTGTGCATGTCTGCAGAGGGCTGAGTGCTGAGTGCCTGCCTGGTAAGTGCCTTGAGCTCAAGCCAGTGCCACCAAACAACAACAAAAATAAGGGGGGGGGGGCAAGGATTTGTTTAGGCTTCAAGAACAAGTGGTAACACTTTGGATGGGACTTGCAGTAAATTGATGGAAAAAGGAAGGAGTACTGGAAATGCCATTCATTTTGTAGACTAGTGTGCTGGGCCCAGGCAGTCTTGGTTTTTCCCTCTAGTGTGGTGTGTCTTTCACCTGTGTCTTTAGCAAACTTAGGCATCTGGCCTGGGTTTCAGGGAAATACAAGCGTTCCCCTCTCAAGGCCAGTGAAAAGGCCCAGGGGAAGTATGAGAAGGCTCCCAGCTTTTTGAGGCTGTTGTTGTGTGCTCAGTGGAAGCTGACTTGTCCCTCTGCCCTGGGCTGCCCTGAACCGTGGGCTCTCGGTGAGCCATTCGGCCTTCTCACTCCCGGCCTGCTTGGGCTGAAGAGGGGCTGCAGCTGCCTGATTCTGGTGTTAGCGCTGCTGCCATGGGGAATGCTTTACCCTTCTTCCCTCCGGCTCTATTCTCCCTCTCTCTACACCCATTCATCCTGCTGATTGGAAAGGCATGTGGCTGAGTAAGAAGCCCCGGGAGGACCTGTGAAGCTGGGTTCAATAACTTGTCGCTGACAAGCATGGGCTCATTTGCTTACTTGGGATTAGAGGTAGACCCCTTAGTTATTAAAGACAGGGGTCTCTGGCTTGTTTTGCTATAGTAATATTTGGTCAAAAAATTTCTTGGGGGGGGCTGGGAATGTGGTGTAGCGGTAGAGTGCTTGCCTAGCATGCATGAAGCCCTGGGTTCGGTTCCTCAGCACCACATAAACAAAATAGCTGGAAATGGCTCTGTGGCTAGCCTTGAGCAAAAGGAAGCCAGGGACAGTGCTCAAGGCCTGCAGTTCAAGCCCCAGGACTGGAGAAAAAAGAAAAAAGAGAATTTCTTGTTGGAATCTTTTGGGCTCCCCATCCCTCTCCCTGCTTGGGGCTACTTCCTAGGGACAAGCCCGCCTCTGGCAGCCGTGTGCCTCCCTGCCCAGAGCAGAGCCAGGTGGCCAGGTTGTTGTGGGTTTGGTCAGATCATTGGTTTATGAGTTTGGATTATGTTTTAAATAGCTGTGTTGTTGGTGGCAAGGTGTTTCTGGGATGAAGGGTGTATCAACACTGGAACCGATGCTATAGGCTGCTGCCTGGTCAGCAGGGTGGCCTTCCTTCCACTGGGGAATCTTGGGACAGGCCATCTTCTGACTGGTTGAACTTGCAGTGTGTGTGTGTGTGTGTGTGTGTGTGTGTGTATGGGGGGTGGTCGGTCCTGGTTGTCACATTTAGTGTTGTTTCCCCTGTGCAGAGTGCCCAAGTACTAGCTGAACAGAAGTGGTTTATAGTTCAGTCCTGATGGCCAGAAGTGAGTGGGGGAATTCATATTTCTAGAGTCTATCAGCTTGTTCTTTCTGCCCTGATGCCATGAGTAAAAAATTAACAAAGAACACTTTAATATTAGTAGTAATATATAAATCCATCTTTAAGTTCGATCTGTAAACCAGTTTTTCACGACTGACTCTCGAAAGGGTCAGCTACTATTGTTCTTAGGCTACTTAACTTTGGGCAAATAATCTTCAAATGGTCTTTAATGTTTTCTTGCTATTGTATTCATCCTTGAGAAGCTACTGGCCTTCTTGTAGCGTGTCTGTGTCCTGTGCACTGCAGTACTGTGTGCACACTGCCCTTTCCACACTTCCTGGCTGCACTGTGGAAAAACTGCTTGCTGCCAATTTTCATCTTGCCCAAGGGTGCCCTGGATAAAGCCAGTATTGCATTTGTGACTGACGATAATTAAATGGGACCATATACATGTATATATGTGTATATATGTCTATACCTATATGTATATACGTGTGTGTATATGTATATGAGTGGTACCATACACATACATGTGCGTGTGCGCGCGCGCACACACACACACACACACACACACACACACACACACACACACGGCGATTAGAGTCTTACGGATTTTCCTGCCTAGGCTGGCTTTGAATTGCAGTCCTCAGATCTCAGCCTCTTAAGTAGCTAGGATGACAGAATTGAGTCACCAGTGGCTGGCCATAGTTTTGTTTTGTAGGCAGTACAAAGGGGTGATTACCTATTATATGATGCCTTCCCCTTCTGTTGATGAAAACCCAGGGGACACGGGACTGGTGCATGAGGTGGTGTGGCGGCGCCGCCCTGCTGGGGCTACAGAGGGGAGCCTCTGCACAGGAGGTGCTGGGTGAGATGGATGGATGGAGAAGGCTTGGGTCACCCCCAAAGTAGCAGGGAGGACATCTCCCTGTACCACTGTGTAGCAGTGGAATGTTTTCAGGCACTGAGTAGATTAGCCTTTTGAGGCAAATACACAGTGGATTGAAATAGTAGGTGATTAATTTGGAAATAGTTTGGGCCCAAATTGTTAAGAGTGTTCCTGCTCTCTGGGGGTTTCTTTGATGGCATGTGCCTGGTAAGGCTTTTCAGTAGGGGTGGCATGCTAAGATAGCAAGCCTGGGAAGATGTATTTAGCAGGAAGGAGTGGGTGGAGGCATAGATGAGTAGAACATCTGGAGTTGATGTGGCTGGAGCTGGACCTGCCAACCTGTCTTGTTGGCAGTGGAAATAAGAAGGGAAGATGGAACTCAGAGACATTCTAAAAGCAAAATCCAGGAGACTATATCGATTGACAGCAGTGGGGGAGATAGACTGACAGCAGTGGGGGAGATGGGTTTATTGACAGCAGTGGGGGAGGTGGATTGATTGACAGCAGTGGGGGAGGTGGATTGATTGACAGCAGTGAGGGAGATGGGCTGATTGACAGCAGTGGGGGAGATGGGCTGATTGACAGCAGTGGGGGAGATGGGCTGATCCGACTGACAGCAGTGGGGGAGATGAATTGATCCGACAGCAGTGGGGGAGATGGGCAGATCCGACAGCAG
This sequence comes from Perognathus longimembris pacificus, assembly GCF_023159225.1. Classification (NCBI taxonomy): domain Eukaryota; kingdom Metazoa; phylum Chordata; class Mammalia; order Rodentia; family Heteromyidae; genus Perognathus; species Perognathus longimembris. The sequence continues at coordinate 161,754,676 of NC_063161.1, forward strand.
TGGGGGAGATGGGCAGATCCGACAGCAGTGGGGGAGATGGGCTCATCCGACAGCAGTGGGGGAGATGGTGATCCGACAGCAGTGGGGGAGATGGGCAGGTCCAACAGCAGTGGGGGAGATGGGTTTATTGACAGCAGTGGGGGAGATGGATTGATCCGGACAGCAGTGGGGGAGATGTTATTGACAGCAGTGGGGGAGATGGATTGACAAATTTTTTGACAAGGTGTTGTGCAAAAAGGGTACAGTTACATAGTAGGGCAGTGTGTACATTTCTTGTGATATCTTAGGCCCTGTTTTTCTTTCCCTTCCCTAGGTCAGGTAGACATATATACAATATACAATGTACCAAGAACATATACACTAGCCACGTGGCCAAGCCCAAGAAAATTCGCCTAGGTCTTTAAATGTAATATCGACATTAGATAATATGTCGACAGTAGTCTTATATGAGTGTACATACATAGCTTTTGAGCTATTGTATTCCACTGAGAGGTCAATTTTTGACCTTTATATGTTGAGTAGTTGTTTGGTTTTAGTTACATACTGTTGGGTCAGCTGATCCAATCCTGTGGGAAATACCATTTGACAAGCAGTTTCTGGTTTCACAGACCTGGTCTCTACTGTCTCTCCGTCACCCCATCTTAACAGTCATATATCAGGGAGATCATGCCCCTTTGTTTTCTGTGTTCTAGGCTTGTCTCGCTCAACATTATTTGTTCAAGTTCTGACCATTTCCCTGCGAATAACAATATTTCACCATTCCTTATCGCTATGTAGTATTCCATTGTGTATAGGTACCATATTTTTTGGATCCATTCATCTGTGGAGGGGCATCTGGGTTGTTTCCATATTTTGGCTATTGTGAATTGTGCAGCGATAAGCATGGAAGTGCAAATGTCTTTTTGATATCTTGGGGCCTGCTGTTCCAGGTAGATGCCTAAGGAGTGGAATGGCTGGGTCATAGGGTAGGTCTATATTGAGCTTTTTTTTTTTTGGTACTGGGGATCCACAGGACATTGCAGTTGCTAGGCAAGCACTTTGCCATTGAGCCACATCCCAGCCCTATATTGAGCTTTTTGAGAAACCTCCATACTGATCTCCAAAGCGGTTGTACTAATTTGCACTCCCACCAACAATGGAGAAGGGTTCCTCTTTCCCCACAGCCCCTCCAGCATTTGTTGTTGCCTGAATTCAGAGTATAGGCCATTCTAACTGGAGTGAGGTGGTATCTCAGGGTTGTTTTTATTTGTATTTCCTTTACTACCAGGGATGTTGAACATTTCCTCATGGAGATGGGTTTATTGACAGCAGTGGGGGAGATGGGTTTATTGACAGCAGTGGGGGAGATGGATTGATTGACAGCAGTGGGGGAGATGGGCTGATCCGACAGCAGTGAGGGAGATGGGCTGATCCGACAGCAGTGGGGGAGATAGATTGATTGACAGCAGTGGGGGAGATGGGCTCATCCCACAGCAGTGGGCGAGATGGACCTGCAGTGTTGACTTGGTATCCTCAACAGGGCAGGAACAGCCTTTGTTGTTTCATAGTTTTTCTACTTTTATGGCTCTGTTTTCACATATAGAAAGATGATTTTTGAGTTTTAGTTCTATTTCTGATTTCTTTCCTGAGCTGCCTAGCCATCTTTTTCTCCTCTCTGCGACTGAACTCAAGGTCTTGCACAAGGGAAGCTGCTTTTTCTCATTGGTAGCCCTTGGCCGTTGATGAGGCTTATGTTCAAAGTCCCGCATAAACAAAATATTGTCATCAAAAACACAGCTCTGCTTGTTGCCAGTAGGTCACATCTGTTATTCTGGTTATTCAGGAGACTGAGATCAAATGATCATGGTCCAAGGCCACCTTGGGCAGAAAAGTCCAGGATACTCTTATCTCCTGCTAGGCAGCAAAATGCTAGACTGTGGGCATGGCTCAGGTGGTAGAGTGCCAGTGGTGGGCAAGAAAGATGAGTAAGAGCCCAAGGCCCTGAGTTTAAGTCCTGATACCAACACACACACGCACACACACACTAGCTTCCTGTAGCCCCTTGTTTGTTTTACTCCTGCTATCCCAGCATTGGCACACTGTTAGCCTGGGCAGAGCTCAAAACTCAAAGTTTGACTTCTTTTGAGTGCATACTAGTTTATTTTTGTTGTATTTAATTATCTGCTTCTGTATTTAGAGTCCTAAAGCATACTAGTAGCTCAGTCTGGCTGTGAACTCCTCCTGCCTGAGCCTCTGTGTGTATATTGCTTTTGTACTGCGGGAAAGTTGAAAAGTCTTACATTGGTGATAGTGCTGCTGATTTGTTTATCCTTCATCACTGCAAACTCAGCCAGTCAAGACTAAACCAGTACCAGTCTCTCTGAGCTTCTCATGGTCAAGGCTGCGTGAGTAGAGTCGCGGTACCACCAGCAGGGCAGGTGAGAGGAGGGAGCGGTGCTCCCCGCATGGGAATGAGAATGTTCCCTTGAGCCAGAGGAGACAGTGTGGAGCCTAGGTGGGTGAAAACTGGTGGGGGACGTGGGGGAGACAAAGGCCACTGTGATGGCACTGGGCAGAACAATGTAGACTTGTATTAGACCTTGGAGGAAAACCATCTTTTTCTAAAGTATTGCTTATTTACAATAAAATACACCTAAGTGCATAGTTGGGTAAGTTTAACTGGAGGTCTACACTGCTAGACTGGCCACAATCAAGAGAAAGGGTGTTTTGTTCCCTCCGAGTCCCTGTGTGTTCCATCCGGGGCTTCCCTGACCTGCTTCCTGTTGCTGCAAACTAGACCTGTCTTTCTGGTGTTTCCTGTGACCTGAGCACGCGCTCAGCAGGGCTGCATCTGGTTTCCTGCACGCAGCACAGTTTCTGAGTGTAGTGACACGACCCCATTGTGTGTCTCGCCACATATACTTACCCATTTGCCTATTGATGATTATTTGGGTGATTTCCAGCTTTAGGCTATTACCAATAAAGTGACTACAAAATTTTATTTGTGTGGATAGATGCTTTCTTTTGTTTTCAGTACCTGTGTGGAAGTTTCTGGGTCATGATATAGATACATAATAATCTAAAATAAAAGCCAAAATTAACTGAATAAAAAATGTTTAGGTCTTTTTTATTGTGACAGAAAATACATAAAGTTTACCATATTGATGTGTGCAATTAAGTGGCACCTTTCCTAGTTTCTTGAGCTGAGATCTGCGGGTATGGGTGGGGACTATTTGTTTCTTTTCTTTTTGTCAGTAGTGGGGCTTGAACTCTGGGCCTGGGTGCTGTCCCAGAGTTCTATAGCTCAAGTGGTAGAGCACTAGCCTTGATCTAGTTGATCTAGCCACTTCTAGTTTTCTGGTGGTTAACCGGAGAGTCTCATAGATTTTTTAGCCCCAGGCTGGCTTTGCACCTCCACCCTCAGATCTCCACCTCCTGAGTAGGTAGGATTATAGGTGCAAGCCACTGGCACTCGGCCCATCCCTCTTTTCTGTGCCATCAGATCTACAGCTGTATCCAGCATGTAGCCATAGGTTACATTTTCATTTTCTTCTGGTTCAGTGTATTTACAAACATTTATTTTGATGCTTCCTGTTTAACATAATGTCGTATTTAATTTGTGTTGCTTTTAGAGAAATACCTTTGAGATTTATTGCTTACAGTTCTGATGGCTGAGAAGTCCAAGTATTGGCAGATGGAGCGGCTGTGAGGCCTGTTTCTTGGTTCATCGACGGTGCCTTCTATGTGTTTTCATGTGGTAGAAGGGGCTTTAAAGGAACTCTCAGGCCTCTTTATAAGCGCACTAATGTCTTTCCTGAGGCAGCACCCTCAGTACCTAACAATGGGAATACAAATATTCAGAATGTAGCAGCTATGAGCATTGTAATTCCAAGTTTTTAGGGAGATTTTCTTGTATTTTTGTTGGTATTTTTAGCATGATTTCATTATGGTAAGATAATGTTGTGATTTTTTAGTAAAGTGTTCTTTCGGGCCTAGAGTTTGGTCTGTTTTGGTGACGGGCCCTGGGTGTGTAAGAGGTTTCTTTGGAGACTACCTCTTGTTCCCCTTTTCCTCTGCCCTTTCCTAATCCTTTTCTGCTGAGGAGATGCCTGCCCTGCCCTTCAGGCCTGCTGAAGAGAGGTGTCAGCACAGAGCTTCGGGAAGCTACCCTGCCGCAGTCAGTCATTGTGTCAGGTTAAAACCTCCCACCCCCTACCAGGAGCTTGGCACCCACCTCATGTGGAAAGTAACAGGTGGATACCATGTTTATGCTGTAAACGGGGGAGGGGGAGGTGTCGCCCAAGTCGTAGGTAGAGTACCTACAGGCCCTGCGTTAAACCCAACTTTACCACCCCCCAAAAAAGCAAATGTGCGGGCTGGGGATATAGCCTAGTGGCAAGAGTGCCTGCCTCGGATACACGAGGCCCTAGGTTCGATTCCCCAGCACCACATATGCAGAAAACGGCCAGAAGCGGCGCTGTGGCTCAAGTGGCAGAGTGCTAGCCTTGAGCGGGAAGAAGCCAGGGACAGTGCTCAGGCCCTGAGTCCAAGGCCCAGGACTGGCCAAAAAAAAAAAAAAAAAAAAGCAAATGTGCAGAACAACAAACTTACATTAGAGAAGAATGGGGTTGTTGAGGACTTTAGTTTTTGCCACCTCTCCCAGTCTTTCCTAATCTTTTTTTTTTTTTTTTTTTTTTTTGGTTTTGGGGCTTAAACTTTGGGCATTGTCCCTGAGCTTCATTTGCTCAAGGCTAGCTAGCTCTCTAGCCACAGCATGACTTCCAGCTTTTTCTGTGTATGTGGTACTGAGGAATTGACTCCAGGGCTTCATGCATGCTAGGCAAGCACTGTATACTCAGCCACATTCCCAGCCCATCATGGACTTTCTTACTCAGGCTAGCTTTGAACCACGTTACCTGAGTAGCTAAGATTACAGGCCTGAACCAACATTCCTAATCTTTTAATGATCTCATCTTTTCACAATATTCTTTATAATCTCTTCTTTATGCTTGCTCGTATGCATTGGCTTGTCTGAGAAGAAAATGCAGACTGGCCAGAGGAGAATCTAATCACAGGAGGTCTGACTGGACTTGGAAGAAGAGAGGACTTGCTGGAGAGAGAGATCCTGCAGTGGGCTTCATGCCCATTGTCTTTGTCTTGGGAGCAACTAGAGGGGAGCAGGGCAGGAGTTTAGCCTTGATACTTTAGTGATAAGCCTTTTGTTGTAAGCACCCCCTTTAATGTGTATTGCTCCTTTAAATACACTCCCTAATAGATAGCTTTATGGCACTTCTGTGGCTGTCTTGGCCAAGGACTGCCAGCTAAGCAGCCAGCCTGCCTGCCCTTGGGCAGTGGCTGCTTTTGGCTTGAACTCAGGACTTGGGTGCTGTCCCTGAGCTTTGGTGCTCAAGGCTAATGCTCTACCACTTGAGCCACAGCGCCACTTCTGGCTTTCTGCAGTTAAGTGGAGAGAAGTCTCGTGGACTTTCTGCTGGGTCTGGCTTGGAACTATGATCCTCAGATCTCAGCCTCTGGGTAGCTAGGATTATAGGTGTGAGCCACTGGTGTCTGGTGCAGCGGCTACTTTGAACATTCCAGCAACACCATGAAAAAGCTACAGGAGAACCCCAGCTGCTTGCTGCCCCAGCATGACTTCAGTTCCAGAAGGAGCTGTCCCTGTATGTGCTTCTTTCCATCACAAACCTCTGTGCACTCTGTTTTCACCCTGGCCAGAGGGGAGTGCACCGCCTGGTGGCCAGCAGAAGGCTCGTGACTGGTACAAGCACTGTCCTTCATGACCTGGGGCTCTGTGATCTGTACACATGCAGGACACGTAAGATCTGTGTGGATTGCTGCCAGAAGCAGGCTGTTTGGCTCACTGTGAAAGTCCGCTGCGAGGCACCTTCCTGCCTTGCTCTCAGAGTAGCAGCATTTTGCCCGACGGAAGGCCTCTTTGGTCTTCTCCTGCCTGCCCCGCTTCTCATCGTCTTCATGAGAGAGCAGTGGAAGTGGTAGCTGAGCTATACGCTGATGGAAGGCAGGCAGTGGCCGCTTCCTCAGCAGTGCCAGTGCATTGGTGATGAGGGCAGCTGAGGCATTTCAGAGTGGCCAGGGCAGGGGTGACGGAGCAGACAGTATCGGAGGGTAGAAGTCAAGAGAAGGTGGTAGGTAGTGTGTATACCTACAGAGAGGAAGAAAGACCAAAAACCTTCCAGAGGCAGAGAAGAGAAAACTTGGGCTTTGGTCTCTGGAAGACTTCCAGAGAGCTGTCAAGCTTAAGGACAAGCCTAAGTCCCAGCCACTCGGGCTCCAGAGCTAGAATATGGGCGATTGTCAAGGGGGGATCCTGACACCTGGGCCTGAGGCTTGTGCAAGAGCCATGGACACCGGAAGGTGCTGCCTGCTGTTGTCTAATACCACCATTTAGTGCCTTCAGGAACCCAGGGTTACAAAAGCTGCCAAGTGCTGAGGTTGCTGGTCGTTAAAGCCTAGAGCAGTAAGCCTCAACCCGAGTGCCAGAGCCCCAAGCCTCTCGCTTCCAAGGTGAGAGCAACTGGCCTCTAGCTCTTAGAGCTAGAGCTGTAAGTCCAGCCCTGTGGCCTTGGGAACTTGAGGGATCAGGATTGCTAGCACTGGAAGAGCCTCTCACCCTTGTATGGTTCCTGTCTGGGTAGAGAAAAGTACCCTAGCCAGCTGATGGGTAATGGTACATTGATGTGACTTTCATCATGTTGTTGTGCTGTTGTTTCATGGTACGGTCCCTGAACTTTTTTTTTTTTTTTTTCCTCTCAAGGCTAGTGCACTACAACTGGAGCCATAGCTCCACTTCCAACTTTTAGGTGGTTAATTGGAGGTAAGTGTCTCACAGACTTTCTGCCTTGGCCGGCTTCGAACTTAGATCCTCAGATCTCAGCCTCCTGAGTAGCTAGGGTGGTAGATGTGAGCCACTGGCCTTTCGCCGCTTCATGGACTTTTCTCTCACCTGGCTTCACATCTTAGCCTTCTGAGTAGCTGGGATCACATGCGTGAGCTACTAGCGCCCAGCTTCTATCGTCCTACTTCTAAATGCCATTGTTGTAAATCCCTAATGGTATTAGAGGTTTCGTTTCTCATCATATACCACTTTAGAAACTAAAAAAGGACAGTCTGCAGAATTTATCACATTGTCTCTTTCCATTATTTTTTCTTGGTGGTGCAGCATTCTTTTATCATTTTTCCCCTTTGGAGAGAAAACTCCTTTGGCCATCTTCTAGGTATGTTGGGGGCAGATTCTTTAATTTTTTCCAGTGAGAATATCTTCATTTCCCTTTTATTGCTTAAGGGTAGTTTTGCTGCATGTGGGATTTGTATCAGACAGTGCTGTTTCCTGAGTATTTGGAAATGGGTACTACTTCCCAGTGTCTGCAGTGGTGCTCCCTGTGGAGATGGGCTGTACTTTGTGGTGGCTGGCTGGCAATGGTTTTTCCCTGTGGAAATGGGTGCTCCTTCCTGGAGATGACCCCAGTTGCCCATGAGGGGACTCACTGTGGTTGGCCTAGGCATGGCGCCTTTCCTCTGGTACTGCCTCAGGGCCTTTTGACCTTTGAAAATGATGTGCTTTGGCATACATTTCTTTGCCTCCCTGCCATTGGGTGTTTACTCAGTGTTCGGTGTGGATTTGTGTCTTTGGCTGTAAATGGCTCCGTCATTACTTAACCAAGTGCTCTCTCAGCTGCCCCTCTTCTCCTGAGGTGGCAGTGTGCAGTATTAGGTCTTTTGTAACCTCCCCACAGCTTCCACACGCTCTGTCCTTCCTTCCCCGCAGTTCTGGTTCCATTCCACTGCCGGTTCAGATTGTTCAGATTTTTACTGGTTCTGTCCTCTGTCATTGCCGGTTAGTTTTTAAATAACTTACTATATTTTTTATTGCTATATTTGGTTCTAAAAAAAAAAAAAAAACCTCATTAGCTGGGTGCTGGTGACTCATACTTACAATCCTTGCTACTCAGGAGGTTGAGCTCTGGAGGATCACAGTTGGGAGCTAGCTTGGATGGAAAAATAGCCACTAAAAAGCAGAGGTATGGCTGGGTGCCAGTGACTCACACCTGTAATCCTAGCTACTCAGGAGGCTGAGATCTGAGGATCACAATTCCAAGCCTGGGCAGAAAAGTCCCCTTGAGACTCCAATTAACCACTCAAAAATCGGAAGTGGCGCTGTGGCTCAAAGTGGTAGAGCACTAGCCCGAGCACAAAGAGGCTCAGGGACAGCACCCAGGCCCTGAGTTCAAGCCCTACAACTGGCAAAAGAAAAAAAAAAAGGGAAAGAAAAAAAGCAGGGGTATGGCTCAAATGGTAGAGTACTAGCTGAGCAAGCACACTGTGCAAGTAAGCAGCCTGGCCCTGAGTTCAAACCTCAGTGCCAGTACATACACACGTGCAAACATACACCTTTCTTTTCTGAAGTTTTCCAGTTTTGTTTTTATAATTTGTAATTGCTTTAGAATCATTTTATGAATGCCACTTTAAAATCCTTGCCAGATAATTTCAACATTTAATTCATCTTGGAAATTGTGTTAGTTGCTCATCTTTTCTCTCTCTTTCTTTCTTTGTGGTGTGTGTGTGTGTGTGTGTGTGTGTGTGTGTGTGTGTGTGTGTGTGTGTGTGTGTGTTGGTCAAGGAGCCTCTTTGTGCTTGGGCTTTTGTGCTCAAGGCTAATAATGCTCTACCAGTTTGAGCCACAGAGCCACTTTGGGTTTTCTGGTGGTTAATTGGAGATAAGAACCTCATAGACTTTCTGGCCGGGCTGGCTTTTAGCTGCAATCCTCAGATCTCAGTCTCCTGAGTAGATAGGATCACAGGTGTGAGCCCAGCAATGCCCAGCTTCATATTTTCTTATTAAAGAGAAGGTTTTCGATCATTTCTTAACCACTTGGACCAATATGTTAGGACAGTGGACATTTGGATGTTTGTTTTTTTTTTTAGGTCTGAGAGTGGGACTTGAACTTGGTACCTTTGCTTCTGCTCATTGGCTAGCCCTCTACCCAACTGAGCCACTACTCCAACCACTTGGATTTAAAAAATTTCAACCAACAGTCAGTCCCATTGACGCTTACTTGTCTTGGCTTCCATTGTGAGCTGTGACTCCAGGGTAGTCCTCTATGTCCCAGCCTTGTAGTGCTGTGTTGTCTGATCTCTGCGATGTCTGTTGGTGATGGCTGAGGGCAGGACAAGCTTCCCATGCTGGGCAGCTGGGCTCTGGCACTGGTAGGGATCTGGCTACAGGTCAGAAAGCCTCCCGGGCAGCATGATGAAGTGGTGGTTGTAGTTGGACACCCTTCCTCCAACAGATGAAGCATGGGTCCCAGCTGGTGTTTTGGGTTGATGCCCTTGGCTGGAGCCTCCAGCTGTGTGGGGAGAGGAACCTCATAACTAGCAGCAAAGGGAGAGTGTCTCCATGTCTGTGCTCCATGTCTCTGTGTCTCCATGTCAGTGCTCCTGCTGGGTCCTCGGTACCAGGTGGCTCTGATTTCAGGGAGGCCTAGTAGGGAAGGAAGGAGAGTGTGTTTGGGCTGGTGTTGTGTTGCATGGTCCCTAGCTGTTGTCTCTGTCCAGGGCAGGGATGAGCTGCCTGCGTTGCTTCATTTGCTGTACTGGGAGTCAGCCAGCACCAGGCCTTACCTGGGGCGCAGGGCTGGGGAGGCGCAGTGTGGGGTGGGGGTGGGGGGAGATGCGTTCTGCCGCTCTGCCGTTCCATCTTCCTTTTCTTGTCCTCGAGGTGTCCAGGGTTGGTAGTTGAAGCCTAGAGGAACAGCGGAGACACAGCTGCCAGCCTGGCCTGCCCAGGAGCCTCCTGTAGCCACTTTAAAGCGTGGGTCTCCTCAGTGTTACCATGACGCTCCTCAGCGTGGGGTTCCTTCCCCAGTCCTGCCAGCATTTGTAGTGCCGCTGCTCTTGCTGCTTTGACTGGTAAAGGAATGGTGTAATTTTCTGACAAAGGTTAAAAAAAGATAAGTAGAAAGTATCAGCACCTATGTGTCCCTTAAACCAGTACTGTCACAAATACAATGTAAGCCATACAGTAATTTAAAATTTTCTATTAGTCACATCAAAAAGGTAAACCAAATGAAACTAAGTTTAATGATATACTTCAACCCAATAAATCTAAACAACCCAATAAATTATTAACGTTTAACTTTTTCTCTTAGGTCTGTGAAATCCATCATGCATTTACAGTGTGTAGCACTTTGAACATGCCTTGATTTTGTCATAGCCACGCTGGGCTTGTGGCTCCCATATCTCTAAGTGTGACACACATTTCTACGTTTTCTTCCGTTTTCTCAGATTTTACCAGAATTTCTTTTCTAGAAAAAAATATAAAGAGAATATACTCTTAAAAATTTGTGTGCTTGCTTATGTATTTGTGTATATGGAGACACCCATCTGTCTCTTGTCCATCAATCCGCCCATCTACTTGGTATATCTCAGAGAGAAGACTTCTTGCAAAAGACAATTGTAGATACTGCTCACACCATTTTGTCATTTGCCTGCCCACATGTTTCCAAGGTTTGGAGAATATTCAGGAGGTCCAAGATAGTATCTTTCCTTAAAAAAAAAAAGCACCTCTATATTATTATTATTAATAATACTATTTGAGATAGGTATTGTTTCAGTATGTTGTCCAGGCCAGTCTTGAACTCCTGTGCTTGAGGGGAGGGTGGATAACTGCTTCCAGCAGCCACCCCAGGCCGCAGTCCTGCAGCTCGCCTACCCCACGTCACATAGAGGGCTCGAGCCAGTGTGGGACGTCCCAGCTCGCATGCCCTGGAGTTGAGTGTGTGTTCTTAGACGCCGGTGAGGCCCCAGACGGCACCTGATCAGGAGAGGGGTGACGGCTCCAGGGGACATGTCCCCCGTGGGCTCTTCCAGCTGCATGCAGGGACTGTCTCTGTACTGCCCTCGTGATACCAGGCCCGTTTCTGAAAGCAGACCGCGTCCCCTAGTTGTAGGTCGCCTTCCTTGTGTACTCCCTGCTGGTTCTTCCTTTCCCAGGCTGGGACTGGTTTTCGGTCTGTGGCTGGTTGTGGGCTGGCCCCTCGGGTATCTTGCTGTTTTCTGTGTGCTAGCATTGGTAACTGTGGGAACTCATGTTTTCCTGATGAAGTGTGATTTGTGACCCTTGCCTTGACTAGAGGAGGCATGACATTGTACACACTACTTCCGTGTGTCACTCTGTTCTTGTAAGGTCTCCTTTTATTTTTTTTTTCATTTTTTTCTTTATTGTCAAAGTGAAGTACAGAGGGTTACAGTTTCATATGTAAGGCAGTGAGTACATTTCTTACCCAATTTGTTACCTCCTCCCTCATTTTTCCCCCTCCTCCCCCCAGGTCTCTCCTTTTAAAAGAGCTGTCTTTCCAGTTTGACCTTGCAAGTGAGCGGGTGGGGGGGTGGGGGGGGAGGGGGGCACTGTGGAAGGTGGCAGATCATGACATCCCCAGGGTGGGTTCCCCTGTATTGAGGTGGTCCCAGTCTCTGTCTGGGACCCCTAGCCCAGGTCTTTGAAGGTAAAGCTGGAGCAGTGCTAGCTAGGGAAGGTAGGAGGGTGTAGTTTTGGTTTTCCTAGAGTTTTGTTGTAGTTTTTTCATTCATTTCAAGTGTTTGCTCTTATTTCTGGTAGCATGGTTGTAAGAACTCCTCCATGCTGTTTGCTGGCCCATTCCAACATTTGTTGTATGTCTTGTCTCTTTTCGGGGTGGGGGGGGGTGGGGGGGTGGGTTAGAGGTTTTCCAGTCTTGGCTTTTGTTGTATAGTTCGGAGTGGTATATTGGACCTTTGAACTATTATAGTTTGCTACTTGGTAGCCTGTTAGGAATCTAGGAGCTGCTAACGTTGTTTGTTCAGCAGCGGGTCCACCCGCTGGTTGAGCTGGAGATGGCAAGTCCTGGCCTGCTCCCAGGAGGCTGCAGTTGACTGTGGGCTGAGTCCTCACAGCCCTTGTGGTCGGTGTGAGGGCCAGCATGGAACTAGGCCGTGGTGAAATGCCAGGGCGTGGCCCTCACAGGGCTGTCCTGCTGGCTGAGGTGGTTTCCACCTATGGGCCACCTGGGTCTCCAGGATATCACCCAGAGACCCTGGGGTCTCCATGTCTCTCCTCTTCTCTGGGATCCCTTTCCCTCTGTCTGATTAGAAGGCCGGTCTGGCCACCTTGACAGCTGAGCCTGCGCAGCCCAGGAGAGCAGAGCAGGGCACCTCTGCCGAGTGCACTTGTCTGCCTGCTGCCGTGGCATGGTGTTGGTGAGAGCGCCCTCTGGTGGGTGGCGGTAGGACAAGTGTGGCCTTCCGCTTACCCACCTCTGTTGCCTCTCCACTCCTTCCCTTGGCTTCTCTTTCCCTGCCTGGCACTTGGTGAGTTGCCGGTCTGCCTTGCCTACCCTTGGTTTTCACTGTGCCCTCTTACTGTTTGACTTGGCTCACATGGGTGTTGATTTTCCTATTTCATTTATCAGATGCTAAGCGTTGTCCCTTTCTCTTGTGCTTCTGGTCTCCCCGTGCTGGACCTCTGTTGGGACGCCCCCATGGCACCTCCCGGGACTTAGAGCACGTGTCCTGAGCGGCGCTCCCTCCCTCTGCGGCCGGGCTTCACAGCCACGCTCCTGTGTTAGTCACGCGCCCTGTCCTGTGCCTGAGCGGCCTCGTCAGGAGGTGGGCATCTCTGCCCGTCACAGCCGCAGTTCTCTAGAAGCCTCCTGCCGTCCCGCTGTGCGGGAGCACCGGCAGCCAGCACCTCCTGGCCTAGTCCGTTCCCTTGTCTTATGTCCCCAGGGGCTCCCCCAACTGCCCCAGGGCAAGGGCAGGCATGTAATAGGTGCTCAGTCAAGGTCGGGTTGAACGAGTTAGTGAAAGGTCCTATTTGTCTCTCCTGTATAGTTACAATCTGTGTGGCTTAGTAAAATTGTTCAAGGGTCAGCTTTATGTTTTTATCTTGTCTGGAAGCCCAGGCCCCATACGGCACCTCGCTCCAAGTTCTGGGTTGTCTCCTGCACCCAGAGTTCCCTGTGCGCCTCCCACACATTCCGGGTCATGTCGAAGTGGCCTGCTGGCTTTCCTCTCCCCGTGAGAGCCTCAGCCAGGGCAGTGCCACTCCCCTCCCCCCGGTCGCCCACGTTCCCGGCCTCAGTTGTTGAGTGAATGCATGATTTCTAAATAACGGTCTTCATGGGTTGTAGAAGAAATGAAAGATGTCACCAGAAGTAGGTCTGGGTGTTTATGAAGTTACGTTTTAACTGGAATAGAAGCCTAGTTGAGGATACACAGAGCTCTGCCTATAGACAGTGCTGCCTAGGTGGTCAGAGGAGCAAGGCTGTGCTAGACACAGGCTGGACACAGCAGACTGGGGCTGGAGTGAAGGAGCCTGCCGGTGTGGCTGTTCTAGCGCATGTGGTCTCTTCCCTCCTCCACTGTGAAGCTGGAGTGTAACAATTGCTCCTCTTCCTCCTCTCCTCCCTTCCTTCCTCCTCCTTTCTCCTTCCTTCCTTCCTTCCTTCCTTCTTTCCTTCCTCCTCCTTCCTTCCTTCCTTCCTTCCTTCCTTCCTTCCTTCCTTCCTTCCTTCCTTCCTTCCTGCCTTCCTCCCCCTCCCCCCCCTCCTTTTGGTTGGTTGGTTGTGGGGGTTGGTTGTGGCGCTCTCCCTTAGCTCTTCAGCTCAAGGCTAGCACTCTACCACTTGAGCCACAGCATCATTTCTGGGTTTCTGGCAGTTAATTGGAGGTAAGAGTCTCATGGACTTTCCTGCCCAGGCTGGCTTTGAACTACAATCCTCAGATCTCAGCCTTCTGAGTAGCTAGGATGACAGGTGTGAGCCACTGGTGCCCAGCCACAATTGCTTCTATGACTCTTGTTCATACACGATTCCAAGAGCTGATGGTATGAACCACTTTATGCCGACTGCTTGGAAGTTGACCTGGGAAACATTGTCACCCCACTGGTGTATCCTCCAGGAGAGACACAGCTTGTTTCCTGGCCATTTTCTTCAGTCTTGCAAGCTTGTATGTTCAGTTCAGAGGTGTGTTTGTATCATGGCACGAGGATACTGTGGGCTTCAGTGTCCTCCCTGCGACCTCCCTGCTCCTGTCACAGGCCAGCACTGGGGTTACATCTCTTTCCCCCACCCCCACCCCACCCCAGCCTGGGTCCTGTGGGGTCTCCCCTGGGCTTTGCCAGCTCCTGCCTTCCCACAGACATCCAGAGCTGCCACATAGTCGGTTTAGCCCAGTGGCTGGGGATAGTCTGCATCAAGCATCTGTCAAGCACCAAGGCCCAGCGGTCGCCTGAAGGTTGAAGGCGCCCCTCGCAGTCTTTTGGACAAGCAAGCTAGAAGTGGAGAAAGGGTGGAGGGTGGGTGAAGTGTCCAGGAAATGAGGAGAAGGGTGGTTCCTGCTCAAAGTCCTGACTCTTCTGGTGCTGCTCTTCTGGTGGTCACTTGAGTAAGGTAAAAGCTAGGAGGTCATTACATCCTTTTTGCTGACGGTGATGTGAGTGTCTAAAGCATCACTGGATCATGAGCCTCCAGCTCAGCCCCTTCTGCAGCATGCACCTGTTCAGAACCGGGTCTTTCTTGCAGCCTCTGAGAGGACACTCTTGCCAGCGCTGGCCACTGCGCCAAGGTTTCTTGGGTTCTCAGCCAGTGTGGGGTTGGAGCCTGTGAGATCTAAGCCTGGGCGGAGCCCCAACCTGCCAGAGCCGGAGCTGATGCCTTGCAGGTTTGTTGTGGCAACGGTGACCAAGTTGTGTGTGCTCAACTGTGCTTCAAAACGCCGCGGTGCTATGTCATTACTTCCCATGCTGTTGAGAGGAAAGAGGCTGGGAATGAGGTGTTAAGATTGCAGGGCAGTTTTTATTTATAAGCCATAGTAAAGATGAAAAAGGCAGTGATCCACTTAGTTGAGTAGAATCCTCTCTCAGATCCTAATTACAAAGTTTCTGTTGCTGTATGAATTTACCTATCACAGAAGTTGTATGTCATCTGGTGGAGATACGTTAGACTCAGGTAAGAGTTCAGGGTATGGACCCCTCTTGTATGAAGTTGCAGTCCATCAGGTAAGGCTACAGAGCCCACATCAGCTTTCTGGTTTCCAAAGACTACACACTTGACTGTACCTTTCCACTTTTCATACCTAATTACATAAAAAAAAACCCTACAGAAAGATTGTCATTTACTGAGTGGCAGTCAAAAGCCCAAGAGAAATGTAGTCCACTCCTCTCTTCCAATCCCTCCTCTGAGCTAAAGTGGCAACAGAGATATTAGCACAAAGTTCATAGTGCTTGGAAACAGCTCATGAGGAAATACAGGACAGAGAGGCTCTCATACAGGTTCATATTACATTTTGGTTACATGCCCACCACTAATATAAACCTAACACTTAAGAGTTTCATCCATCAGATCAGTCTGTTCTCCAGGAAAAGCTATCAGTGCTTTGATTTGTATCTTTGCTGAACAGTTGGAGTTAAAAATATTCACAAAACATTTTTCATAATAACTAAATGCCTAGAACTTCTTCAGCTGAAAACTAGATAAGATGGTGGTGTGTTCTCATTGCCAGGCAACCTTGCTTCTATTCAAGGATAAAAGTGACCCTGGTAAACTGCATCTGGAGTAGAAATAATGTCCAGATACATAATAGGGATCTCTAATTAGGATTTCCTCTGAGTGAGAAAACTTACAACTGCCTGGCCCTTATAAAGACCCTGAGCTTGAGGAGATGATGGTTGTTTAGAGCACAATATGGATACTGTTTACAATGCCGGTAAGAGGGCTTCTGAAAGAAAGCCCAAGGTTAGCCTGCTGGCCAGTTATGTTCCTGCCCTACCACTTTCTAAGTAAATTTATGTCAAATTGTAGGTTGAGTCCTAATGTTTGATTAAACCTAAAACAATCCAATGAATATTGCAGAGGCAAGACAGAAATCTCGTTGAATTTTGTGAATGAGAAAATAAAATTTTTTTTGTAACATAAAAAAAAAATAGATTGCAGGGCATGGACTGGGAATGTGGCTTAGTAGTAGAGTGCTTGCCTTGCGTGCATGAGCCCTCAGTACCACATAAACAGAAAAAAAAACAGAAGTGGCACGCTGTGGCTCAACTGGTAGAGTGCTACCCTTGACCTAAAAGAAGCAAGGGACAGTGCTCAGGCCCTGAGTTCAAGCCCTAGGACTGGCAAAAAAAAAAGAAGAAAAAAAAAGATTTCAGGGTAATCAGTGATCAGGATTCACAGACCTGCCTAGACCCAGTTTGCAGGAAGTCCTAGCTCTAAGAAACAAGGGAGGGGGCGTCTGGCTCCCGCTCTCCCAGCCATTGCAGTACATTGAGCTCCACAGAGACAGCGCAGGGGGCAAGTGAGAGCCGGACGGACACCGAGCGACTCTGTGCCTCGCGGAGGAAAAACTGAACATGGGCAAAGGAGATCCTAAGAAGCCGAGAGGCACAACGTCATCGTATGCATTCTTTGTGCAAACTTGCCGGGAGGAGCACAAGAAGCAGCACCCGATGCCTCCGTCAGCTTCTCAGAGTTTTCTACGAAGTGCTCAGAGAGGTGGAAGACCATGTCTGCTAAAGAGACAGGGAAACTTGAAGACATGGCCAAGGCGGACAAGGCTCGTTATGAAAGAGAAATGAAAACCTACATCCCCCCTAAAGGGGAACCAAAAAAGAAGTTCAAGGATCCCAGTGCGCCCAAGACGCCTCCTTCGGCTTCTTCTTGTTCTGTTCTGAGTATCGCCCCAAAATCAAAGGGGAGCACCCCGGCCTGTCTACTGGTGATGTTGGGAAAAAACGGAGAGATGAGGAACAACCCTGCTGCAGATGACAAGCAGCCTTATGAAAAGAAGGCTGCTAAGCTGAAGGAAAAATATGAAAAGGATGTCGCTGCCTGCCGAGCTAAAGGAAAACCCGAGGCGGCCAAAAGGGGGGTTGTGAAGGCTGAAAAGAGCAAGAAAAACAAGGAAGAGGAGGAAGACGA
Source organism: Perognathus longimembris pacificus (assembly GCF_023159225.1). Lineage (NCBI taxonomy): Eukaryota > Metazoa > Chordata > Mammalia > Rodentia > Heteromyidae > Perognathus > Perognathus longimembris. Next base: position 161,771,643 of record NC_063161.1, read on the forward strand.
AGAGGATGAGGAAGAAGAGGAAGACGAAGAGGGTGAGGATGAAGATGAAGAGGATGAGGAAGAAGAGGATGAGGATGAAGAGGAAGGGGATGAGGATGAATAAGTTGGTTCTAGCGCAGTTCTTTTCTTGTCTGTAAAGCGTTTAACCCCCCTGTACACCACTCACTCCTTTCAAAGAAAAAAATTGAAATGTAAGGCTGTGTAAGATTTGTTTTTAAACTGTACAGTGTCTTTTTTTGTATAGTTAACACACTACCGAATGTGTCTTTAGATAGCCCTGTCCTGGTGGTATTTTCAATAGCCGCTAACCTTGCCTGGTACAGGATGAGGGTTGTAAATTGGCATGGAAATTGAAAGCAGGCTCTTGTTGGTGCACAGCACAAATTAGTTATATATGGGGACGGTAGTTTTTCATCCTCAGTTGTCTGATGCAGCTTCTACGAAATAATTGTTGTTCTGTTAACTGAATACTACTCTGTAATTGCAAAAAAAAAAGTTGCAGCTGTTTTGTTGACATTCTGAATGCTTCTAAGTAAATACAATTTTTTTATTAAAAGAAAAAAGAAGGGAGGGGCTGGGGATGTGGCCTAGTGGTAGAGTGCTTACCTAGCATGGATGAAGCCCTGGGTTTGGTTCCTCAGCACCACATACACAGAAAAGGCTGGAAGTAGCACTGTGGCTCAAGTGGTAGAGTGCTAGCCTTGAACAAAAGAAGCTCAAGAACAGTGCCCAGGCCCTGAGTTCAAGCCCCAGGACTGGCAAAAGAAAGAAACAAGGGAGCTACAGCAGTGCTATTGGCGGTTTCTGAAGAGTTAGCTTCTCCCTCAAGGTTGGCATCAGAAAACACCCACCCTGGCGCAGAGAGATTTGGGTGTCCATTGCTGGCAGCGACTCTTTCCTGTGTTTCCATGTGTTCCATGCTACGTGTTGATAGGATTTCCTTTCTGTCTTTTTTTTTTTTATGGTACTAGGATTTGAACTCAGGGGTTTACATTTGGCAGATGTTTTTCCACTTGACTTGCACTCCCAGCACTTTTTGCCAAACTGTGTTGCGATGCTTGCCATGAGGTGGGTGCCTTTGTCCCTGCGGCTGTGCCCGGGACCTTCGTGTGCCCGTGGCTGCCCAGTTGACCTCTGCTGGGATTGTGTGTCTTGTCCTGTATTGGTGGGGCATGGAGAGTCTAGAACATAGGTTGCACTCACGCTGCTTTCTTCCTGTCCCAGACAACATCCCTGAGGATCTCAGAGACCCTTTCTACATCGACCAGTATGAGCAAGAGCACATTAAGCCGCCTGTTATCAAGCTTCTCCTGTCGAGTGAGCTGTACTGCCGGGTCTGCAGCCTCATCCTGAAAGGGGACCAGGCGGCCACCTTACAAGGACACCAGTCAGTCATCCAGGCCCTGTCTCGAAAGGGCATCTACGTGATAGAGAGTGATGACACCCCTGTGACAGATGTTGACCTGGGCCATGCGCCAATAAAGATGGTGAGTGTCTGACCGGGGGCCCGCTGTCCCCTTTGGCTTGGCTGTGCAGTGCCCTGCTACCAGGTGACAGGCATGTCGGCAGGCAGGAGAGGGGACAGGGTGTGCAGTGCCTGGCTACCAGGGAACAGGCAGGAGGGGGGCAAGGGTGTGGGGTGCCTGGCTACCAGGGGACAGGCAGGAGGGGGGCAAGGGTGTGGGGTGCCTGGCTACCAGGGGACAGGCAGGAGGGGGGCAAGGGTGAGGGAGATGTGAGACAGAGTGGTCAGCACATGCGTACTGCTGATCCCGAGTCACCTCTCTTTTTAAATGTGTAAATTGTTCTAGAGAGTGAGGAAGGAGCAACTTGTTTTCTTCTGCTCTCATTATGGACAGCTGAGATCACAGAGAGGCTCATTCATGCCGGAAATGGTAACATGAGTTATGGAGCCCGTCCTACTGGACAGCTGTGCTTATGCTGTGGTCTTTTTGTGTTGGAGTCAGTTGGCACGCCCTTCTCCAGGCAGGTCTTTGCCCATCCAGAGCTGTGCTGTTCGTTGCCACACCTCTGGGCCGCCCTGGTGCTGAACCTGTTGGTACCCTGTGCCTCTTTCATTAGGCTGCTCACTGGTATTTTGCAGCCTGTGGATTTTCCACAGAAATGCAGACTGTGGGTTGTGGATGAGAGAAAGTTCCTTGCGCTCTGAGGAGAGCTACGCAAGGCACGGGTAAGGCCCTGGCTGGCAGATGTCTGGCAACTTCTTTCTACAGCTGTGAGCATCAGTGCCTCATCTGTGGTGGAGGCTCACAGGCTGCTGGGCACCAGGAACCTGGACAGCCACGCCTAACCGCCCTGGGGCTCAGGAGCGGGAACTCCAGGCTCAGGCCGGCCTAGGTGTTAGTGTCTCTTTGTGCTGGGGGAGAGGAAGGGGAGGGGGAGGGAAGGAGAAAAGTGAGAAAGAGAAAGAGGCAGGTTGTGTGTGTTGGGACCTGGTGGGTTTGAAGTTCTCAGGTTGCTCTCTGCTTGCTGCCTCTGCTCTCAGAGCGCCCACATGGCGATGGTGGATGCCCTGATGATGGCCTACACCGTGGAGATGATCAGCATCGAGAAGGTCGTGGCCAGTGTCAAACGCTTCTCTACGTTCAGCGCCTCGAAAGAGCTTCCCTATGACCTTGAGGATGCCATGGTGTTCTGGATCAACAAGGTGAGTGCCTCCTCCCCGCCCACCCCCCCCCACCCCCGTCCCCACTCCCACCCCCCGCAGCACGCTTCACGACTTTGGGGCCGGACCTGGCTACTGGGTCCTGTCATTTATACTCTTGTGTCCATCAAGGGGGAGGGGCCTCAGTTATTAGACACAAAGCAGACAGACCAAGAGAGGAGCAAGATGAATTTATATTTGGAAATGCAGTCCCTGTGTGTGGTTTGGACGGGTGAATCTTTAGCACCTGCGTGTACAGTAAAGGCACGCACAGTATGTCTCAAAAGTCATGCTGTCCTCTCTTTACATTTAAAAGCTTAGTGTAGTTTATAAGTGTGTTTGTGTTAGTGAAGCATATGGGCGTGTTTGTGTGTCTTTGTGCCTTCTGTAGGCTTATGGAGTATTTGAGGATTGAGCCTCCTTACTAGTGTTCAAATGGGAATCCAGCTCCATAAACAGAGAGGGCATGATTGTGCAGCCCCTGGTGGAGGCGACCAGAGTGAGTGGAGAAGAGACGTGCGGGGAAGCATTGTGAACTATTGGTCATGCGGTGTGCATCCGTAAAGCCAGACCAGCAGCTTCCCCTTGAAGGGCGTAACAACCACTGGGACTGACAGTCCGGAGCTAGGAAAGGCCTGTGCCATGCTTCTGCTCATGTAGCCGTCCTGCTCTCCAGTTGCTTTCCACCCTGAAAGTGGGTTTGGAGATGTGATGTGGAGAATGAGCAAACCCCTTAGGCCTGCAATCCACAGTGGCTACTGAGCAAGAAGCTTCTGTTGGGGCTGGGATGTAGCTCAGTGGCAAAGCGCTTGCCTAGCAAGTGCAACGTCCTGGGTTGGATCCCCAGTACCAAAAAAGAAAAGACAAAAAAAAATAAATACAGTTAAAGAAGCTTCTGTTTCTACTGGGTTTCACTGAGGACCTTAGGCCTGCTTTGTACGTGGACGCTGGCCAGTGCCTTACCTACTCCACTGCCCCTAAGGATACTTGTGGCTATGAGCACAGTATCTCACATGACCACTCTGCGGGAGTCTCGGAACTTGGCTAGAAATGGTGTTCAGGACTGGTGCACGTTTCTATGGAGACTGAGCCTCTGGCTGACACTCTGAAACCCCGGCAGGGGCTTCAGATTTTAACTTCAACAGGTCCTACTGATTTCTCCCTTAATACAAGATAGATGACTTGCTTGTTATAGAAAATTTAGTGCAGATGGGTAAAAATGTGAATAATTATAATGAAAATGGCTAACATTTTGATTTGGATAGTCCTTACAGTTTTGTTTTTTTTTTGACAATCCTGGGCTTGAACTCAGGGCCTGGGCTCTGTCCCTGAGCCTCTCTGTGCTCAAAGCTAGAACTCTACCACTTGAGCCCACAACACTAGTCCAGCCTTTTCTGTGTATTTGGTACCGAGGAATCGAACCCAGGGCTTTATGCGTGCTAGGCAAACGCTCTACCACCAGGCCAAACTCTCAGCCCCCAGTCGTTACAGTTTTAAAACAATTAATTTACTTCCTTGTTATTATACAAGTGATATACAGAGGGATTACAATTTTTTATTTTGTTGATAGAACTAGGGTTTGAAGTGAAGGCCTACAGTTTTTATCTGCTTGCATGTTATAGACAGATTTAGAAACTTAGTTGGAGCTTAAATAAATCTGTGTGCGCTGAGATTGGGTCAGCAGGGTGCAGCCCTGTGCTCTGTGCAGGCCTGGCTGTGGCCCAGCCTCCCTAGGGGCTGTCTGCCCTCTGCTCTGTGCAGTGCCTGCCCGCTTGCTCGCCCTGCCCTCCACAGACCCAGGTTCTGCCCAAGGAATGGTGCAGGTAAAGGCCGTTATGTTAAAAGTCACTGGCTTACCACTTGGTTCGCCTGTTAGCCTGCATGGGTGTCTTTTTTCCCCATGTCTTTCCATGTGTTGGATATTATTTTTTAAAAATTTGAAAGGTGAAAAGCAGCGTCTTCTTTCTTCATTTATGGGTGCAGTTGAAATTAATGCTTGGCTGTTTAATTTCTCTTCTGTGGTAAAGTGCTTGTTCTCCTTACCTGTATTTTTTCAAGGAAGGATATGTTCCTGTTTTTAGCTTTTGTTGTTGTTCTTGGTGGTGGTGGTCGTTGTTGTTGTCATCGTCATTGGGCTTGAACTCAGGGCCTGGGTGCTGTCTCTGAGCTTTTCTGCTCAAGGCTAGCACTCTACCACCTGAGCCACAGCGCTACTTCTGGTTTTTTCTGTGTCTGTGGTGCTGAGGAATGGAACCCAGGGCTTCATGCATGCAGGCAAGCACTCTACTGCTAAGCCACATTCCCAGCCCCGTTTCTATTTTTAAGTTAAAGTTTCTTATTAGTATACATTAGTAACACAGGGTTCAGGTTTCACTGTGACATTTCAACACATGTATACAGTGTATTACAACAAATGTCACCCTCTCTATCCCTTTCCTTTCCTAAAACCATCTCAGCAGGTTTCACTGTTCTCCTTTTACACATCTTAACAGTCTGTTTAACCACATTCATTCCCATACAGCCGCCTTATTAGCTTAACCCCTTGCTGTTAGTACTCATTTCCTCCAAGGGTCTTCTCTTCCCCTGCCTCCTCCCATCTCTCTTTGATGAACAACTTTCATTGAGATTCCTTTTTTAAAATAAAATTTTAAGTATACTTACAATTTTTATTGTTATTAAGGTATTGTACAGTAGGGTTACCATTTCATAAATCAGATAATGAGTACAATATCGCCCTTTCCTTTGCTTTTCCCACTGTCTCCTTCCTATCCCTATCCACAGGTTGCATAGTTGATTTTCTACATAGCGTGTACTGAATACCATGACTGTACTTGTTTACCCTTCTTCTCTCCATTTCTGTGCCCCTCCTTTGCCCCTCCCCCCTTAAAAGACACACAAAAAATCCAAAGGTAAAATAGCAACAACAACACACAAACAAACCGAGGCTTCCATTTACTGGGATTTGTTTTAATAAACAATATTTTAAATGTTCAGAGGAATTACATCTTTGGGTTCCTCCCCAGCTGTTATTTTGTCTTAAGGCTGGCACTTTACCACTTGAGCCCCAGCTCCAATTCTGGCTTTGGTGGTTAAGAGTAATTGAAGATAGTCTCACAGATTTTCCTGTCTGTGCTGGCCTCAAACCATGATTCAGATACCAGCTTCCTGAGTAGCAGGATTATAGGCGTGAACCACTGGCACCCAGCTTCATTGAGATTCTTTATGCTGTTTTCATATCTAGTTGTGATGTATTTCAAAACTATTCACCTTGGGCTGGGAATGTGGCTCAGTGGTAGAGTGCTTGCCTGCATGCATGAAGCCCTGGGTTCCATTCCTCAGCACCACAGACACAGAAAAAGCCGGAAGTGGCGCTGTGGCTCAAGTGGCAGAGTGCTAGCCTTGAGCAAAAGAAGCCAGGGACAGTGCTTACGCCCTGAGTCCAAGCCCCAGGACTGGCAAAAAAAAAAAAAAAAAAAAAAAACCACCCCAAAAAACTATTCACTTTCTATCTTTTTTTCATTTCCTCTTCTCCTCCTAAGTAGCCCCATAGTTAGATAGACAGACAGATATAGAATATAAACCTATCAATCAAAGAATGTATGTGTATGTTTATGTCCATGAATATGTGTTTTAGGTCTAGTTTCTGCATATGGGTGAGAACATAATTTCTGACTTTTTGAATATAGCTGGTCTTATTCAATATTATGTCTTCCAGTTTCATCCAGTTTCCTGCAGATGACTAGATTTCATTTTCCTTTATGGCTGTGTAACACAGGCCACATCTTTATCTTTATCTGTTGTTGAGCGCCTTGCTTATTCCCCAGTAAGACTGTTGTGACCAGTGTTGTATCTTCATGGCGTGTTGATTTTCACCCTTTGAGTCTGGGGGCATGTTCCCCTCTTACTTGGTCAGGTTTCTTGTGTCTTTCCGTGCGTTTGTGAATCATCTTCCCATGTTCCGGTTTGCCTGTGGACTTGATGATGATCTTCATGTATATCTCAGGCCTCCCTTCCAAATGCCTAATTTGCTCCCATCCCCATATATAGTTATTTTATTTTTAATACTTCAAATGAGACCACGCTATGTTATCCATGCAGTCCTTGGAACTCCTGGGTCAAACCATCTTCTGCCTCCGCCTCCCAAATAGCTGGGTCTATAGACATGCACCATCATCCCAGTACCTCTGTGTTTTAAATAAACAGAACATAATCTGGGCTCTGAACTTGTCTGTGGCCGGCATATACTGACGTAGGCCACAGCTCATGTGACCCTCCATCCCTGTTCCTGATTCTTCTTGGGTCATACGAGGACTTGACTCTCCACAGTCAGACTCAGTGTTACCCCGCTAAGGCCACCTGTTTTCATAGCACCTGTAGCTTTTTTTGCCAGTCCTGGGGGCTTGGACTCGGGGCCTGAGCGCTGTCCCTGGCCTCTTGTGCTCAAGGCTAGCACTCTGCCACTGGAGCCACAGCGCCACTTCCGGCTTTTTTTGTGTATGTGGTGCTGAGGAATCAAACCCAGGGCTTGATGCATGCTAGGCAAGCACTCTACCGCTAGGCCACATTCCCAGCCTCCCTGTGGCTCTTCCATGCTTCAGTTTTCATAATCTTTTCTTTCTCCTCACTCAACTCTTCAGTGTAGATTTCATGTTTTGCTCTGTCCTTAGCATTTCCATAGAAGCTAGTTTTCTCTAAGGCGTCTGGCTTGGTAGTGGTGGAATGGGCTTTCTTCTGGGCCAAGTCCTTGGGTGCAGTCTGCTCTGCTTCCCCAGTGTCCTGCAGGTTGTGCTCCGTGCAGCTCCCCCCGCCCCCCCCCCCCCCCCTGTGTTCACAGGCTCCTCCCCCACATCCCTGTGTTCTTAGGTTCCCAGGTGGAATTGCAGGAGCCTCTCTGCAGCACCCAAGCTGTCAGTTTGCTGAGTTTCTTTCTCAGTTGGTGTCACCCTGGGATCGTGCTCTGCCCCACTCTAGACTGTAGATTGTAGCAGCCAAGGCTGCCTGCCTGCCTGCCTGCCCTCCTGAACCCCTTCGCCTCCTCTTGGCCTGAGCCTTCCTCCTTTGTACGTAGAGACACAGTTTCTGCAGAGCTTCCCTCTTCTCTGTGGTTGTGCAGCTTAGACTCACCTGGTGATTGCGGGCGCTGCCCGGCCTCCTGCTTGCAGGGCCGCAGCATGCCGATTCCCGCCCTCTGTGCCCTCGGCTGGCCCGTGGTTCCGTGATGAGCTGCCTTCCTGGGGCTCTGTGAAGGTTTTTACTGACTCCTAGCCAATTGCTTGCCTTTAACCCTTCTTCTTTTCCAATTTTTGTTCTTTTTAGAGCATACTTAGTTGTATAAGAGATGGTTCCAGTGTGACATGTGTACACACACACTGTGTCCCGGCCAACCTCATTCACTCTGTTGCTCTCCTGTCTGCCACCCGTGGCACCTGCACTGTGCTCCTGGAATAGCGCTGCAGCCCCAGGTCTGCCGTACGGCTGCTCTTTGGGAATTTGTTTTGCCTCTCCTAAGTTTTGGTAAATGTGGAATTACATGCTTTGTCCTTGTATTCCTCCTCCTCTTCCATTTCCTCTTCCTCTTTTTCTTCTTTTTCCTCTTGCTTTGTTCTGTGCCTGCACTCTCCCAGATTTGTCTGCCTCCATTGGCTTTGAACCGCAATCCTTAGATCTCAGTTTCTTCAGTCATGTTGGGCCTGACCTTGTAAAGGAATGTTCGGCTTAAGTTTTATGATTGAATTTCATTTGCTGTGGCCAGAGTGTGGGGTTGGGCAGGTTAGTTCTTGGATGGGGTGTCTCAGCCAGACTCTCTGGTGAGCACCTTTGCTAGTAGTGCTGGTGAGCAGGTCCTGTGCACCCGGTGGCTGTCTGGCCAGGGACTCTTGCTGGACTTGGTGATTCTGTGTGTGATGTGGGGCTGACCTCTTGCTGCATTTGGGAAGCTCGCTCAGCCCCTGGCAGAGGCAGCTGGCCTTGGCACTCAAGTCTCAGCCACAGGGAACCCATTGTTTCCGTCTGTGACTAGCCAAGGCTGCCTGTGACCCAGCTGAGACACTGCAGGTCAAGTGCGGTCTGGTGGTAAAGTAGAGGCTTGGGTACTGATGTGGAGTGCATTCGTGTTCATAATGCATTTTCTTCTACTTTAGGTAAATCTTAAAATGAGAGAAATAACAGAGAAAGAAGTTAAATTGAAACAGCAGCTACTGGAAAGTCCAGCTCATCAAAAGGTAAAGAATAAATGTAATTTTTCTGGATTGCACTAAGTTAATGTTCATAGTTTTAGAGTTTCGTGTGTAAATACTATGTGGTTGACTTGTATTCTTGGAGTCTCTGGGTGGGCTGAGTTTGCTGCGAGTGAGGAGTGGTCACGGGTAGTCTCTTGTGTCTTCCCGGGGCAGGGGTTGTGGTTGGTCACCTGGAGGAGGGCGTGGCTGCTGGGAGGAATTGAGCAGCTTGTGAGGGAGGGCGGTCGGCTGTGGGCAGTGAGCCGGCAGGAGAGCTTGCCTGCTGCTCATGACGAGTGCCCTTGTGGATCCCTGGAGTGGCCCCTGGGGCGCAGCGGCTGTGGGTGTCAGGTACAGATTGCCTGGGGCTGGGAAGGATGCACACGGTACGTTCCCTGTTCTGGGCAGTGGTCTCTTCCCTGGCACCATTTTTCCTTTGCCTTGGGACTTGGTTTCCCTCAGTGAAATGGACACAGTTGAGTGCAGATAGGATGCAGCAGGACTGTCTACACAGATTCGCCGCTGGAAAATGAGGCGCGTGCTTCCTCTCTGTCCGCCAGCACCGCGCACTGGCCACGTGCACAGCACACACGGGCACACACCAAACTCCTGAGTCAGAGTAGATGTCTTTGTTGGTCCCCAGCCTTGCTCTTGGTACTGGGCAGGAGAGAGCGCGGAGGGGCTGGGCCACCTGCAGCGCAGGGACAGGAGGGCATGTACTCCGGAAAGCCTGCGCTTCCCAGAGGCTGGCCCTGCCTCTGCTGTGAGAGCACGTGGGCCCCGGCGTCCCTTGACCTGCTCTGCTGACCTTCCTCTCCCTTCCTTCCCGCCTCCCGAGCAGTCTCCCTCCAAGTGGTATTGGAAGTTAGTGCCCGTAAGTGACCCCAGCCACCAGCCGCCATCTGCAGAGACATCCTGTTGCCATCATTTGCTTCCATTAAAATTGCTCGCACCCAAACTAGTTTTTATTTACTTATTTTGTTGTTTTGTTTGTTTGCTTTTGTTTAAATGTCACTTTCTCTGGTGTGAGCCAAGACCTGGCTGGGCTGAGTGGGCTTTGTAATGTGGCACGTTAGAATTGTTGGTTGCCTTTCGCTCAGGTTCTTACTGACGTCTCTTAAGTTACTAGTGTAGTGTAATGACAGGGCATTCTCTTTTTCTGGAAGACACTGGAAGGACAATTACGCTTTGTTCTTTTAAGAATGGTATTTAGTATGACCTTCCCTAGTCCTCAGGTGCCAGGCTGTTGGGTTGGGAAGATGGGTCCCCTGATGTGGGTTCAGGTGGATTGTGGAGAGAGCTTTTGCTGGCTTTTCCAGTTGCCTTGTCCTCCTCCTGTGGCCTCCCTCTCTGGACTTGTCCGAAGTGGGGAAGAGTGTGTGTCTGGGTTGGATCTGAGGTTTTCAGTACAAATGCAGGGTTCTGGAATTAAGGGCAAATTTTCACCTAAATAGAAAGTTAAAAGTGGATTTAGTCCAACTGTTTCCCCCTATGCGCCACCTAGTGACCAGTTCGGGAAGTGGCGCAGTTGTACTGCACTATAGATGTCTTTTCGCAGGAATTTGGACACAGTCTTTTTCCGACTGTGTTGATGTGCCCCTTTGCTTGCCTGGAGATTGGTTGATCTCCATGACTTGGCTCTGGTAGATTTTACTTTGGGTTCTGTGGCCCCGACTGCCCATCGCGGCCATCTGCACCTACTATGCTTCCTGCTGACAGGCCACCTTGCTTCTCTTTGAGCACTTTAGTCAGAACCAAGAGGAAAGCATGTTTAATGAGTAATCTGTTAACATCTTGAGCCCTGAATATGATTGGGGTAGAGGCTCCCAGTAAACTTGGCTGTCTTACAGGAAGTATGGTTTTAGATGACTTTCATGAAAATAGAAAAATGTGACCAAACCATAGTGTTCCCCCCCCCCCCTTTTTTTTTTTTTAAATGAGAGTGACTGTCCTTCCGTGTTTGGTGTTTGGTAAATAGGCCACCGAGACAGAGCGGGGCAAGGTTGACAGGTTGTACCTGAACGCTTTATAGCTAGAGTTTTGGAAACACAGACGAGCAAGGCAGTCACACGAGACCCTCGGGTCCCGCAGCTCAGTGTCAGCCTGATTTTACCCCCACACCATCCATCCTTACTCAAGAAACCATTTGCTTTGCTGCATGACTGCTTGCTCCCGTGTCTGCCATCTCTGTGGAAGCCTGGCCTGGCGCACGCCGTGGCGCACTGCATGCTGGAGCCCGTGGACTTTGCACGTGTGGTACAGTATGAGGCGGCTTCTCTGGGGTAGTGCCTGCCGTGGAGTCTGAGAAACAAGTTAAAGTGTGTGCTAGAACTTTTTTTTTTTTTTTTTAACATAAAACAAGCCTTACCACCAAATTTGAAAGAATTTTTGGGCTGGTGTGTAGCTCAGTGGTAGATTACTTGCCTAGCCATGTGTCAGACTCTGGGTTTGATCCCAGCACTACAAAACAACAACAACAAAAGATTTATGATTTTTTTGTTAAGCATCACTGGTTACTGTACACTACATACTTGGTAGCAACTTGAAGTTATAGATTGTTAAGATAATTCTTCAAGTTACTCTCACCTACGGAATGCTCAGAAACTCGTAGTTATTGTACGTGGCTGGTTTTCCTCCTGTGTGTACCGCGTGCCCTCCCCTTGGAGGAAGTGCCGATGCAGAAACAGCAGTGTGCTGCGGCCTGCGCGCCTGCCTCTGCTGAGCTTCGTTGGGCTGCGGGAGCAGAGCTGAAGGGCTGGTGCAGCTCACTGTCCAGACACATGGCTTCCTCCAAGCGCAGAACTCTGGAGACCTTGAACAAAGGTTGGTGTATACACGCCTCGGTGGCTTCCCTTTCCAGACGCTTTGTTGCAGTTCTCAGAGCTGCTTGTGGCTATGGTAGGAAAATTTTTATCTAACCTAGCTTCTGAAATTTCTCAAACTCCATACTGATGCTATTGTGCAGTTTTCTTACTGGCCAAGGTTAACACTCATGGTACTTACTAGCCTGGTATCCCAGGCACTGGGTTTTCACCACTTAACTTGTTTCTCATTAGTTTTTAGTGTGTTGGCTTTTGGTAGTGTAGACGTGCGTCTGTCTCCTCCTGTGTTTGCCCGCCACCAGTGCCAGTGTGGCACCAGCCTGGCTCTGGTGTGCTAGCGTTGAATGGCTGCCGTGCAGTGCAGTGGAGGCTCACACAGGAAGCCCCCTGGACCTGACCGTCCTCTGTGTTCTTGGCCACGGATGTCACTCAGGCACGCTGAACTTTGCCAGGTGATGGTAACTGTTTGTGTGTCTCTAGGCTCTGTGTGAATTCTTGCTCCAGCAGTGTGCTGTAACGTACATGGGGTGAAGCGACCTCACACGCAGAGACCGTTTTCCTTTTATCAACTGCAGGTCCGCTATCGGCGAGAGCACCCTTCTGCTAGGCAGTCACCCTACTTCCCGTTGTTGGAGGACTTGATGAGAGACGGCAGTGATGGCGCTGCTCTCTTAGCGGTGGTTCACTATTACTGCCCAGAGCAGATGAAACTGGATGGTGAGTGGAGAACACACCCCTCAACAGCCCTGGAAGGCTAATGGAAAGCCACAGTGTCCGTTTAATGTCCAGATGTGGAAGGGAACGAGGAAGCCACCCCGAGTGCTGTGTCAGTTGGAGCACTAGCATAGATGCAGCTATTGAGGGACTCAGTGTATGTACATAATTCATGGTTTTCTAATGCACACATTGCCCCTGAAAGTATTTGGGTAATGTGGCAAAGTATTTGCGACTTTCCCTGTGTCGCCTCATGAGTGGCCTGAAAATGCCCCTTACTGATTTCAGACACCTCGGAGTTAGTTTGTGGATGTGAAAGTCAGTGCTGAGTTCAGTCTGTGTGCAGAGCATTTCTGAGCTCCGGCCACGCGACTGCTCAGTGCCACTCCTGTACCAGCCTCCCTGTCTTAGGTGCTCCTGGGTGAAGTGTGGGGCCACACTGGCGCAGGCTGGAGGCTCCCAGAAGGCTGGGGAGTTTGATGATGTAGTTAGCTCCATCTGGAGTGGACATTTAGAAGGTCAGCCGTGTGCCCCTGCCTAGTGTTCACATTGGAGCGTGGTCTCACACTTCCACCCTGGTGGCTGGGCCTAGAGTTCCCACTTCAGGAACAGGAGTGCCAGTACGGCAGGTGGTTCCAACAAAATAGTCTCATAGATACAGAGCTGCTCTTGAAAGACGGGGCGGGGGGGGGGGGGGGGCTCAGGCTCCAGGAGGGGTACCCACAGTGCACAGATGGGCACCTGGGTCCATGGGCTTGAGTCTTTCTGTTCATCTGGCCTTGGGGATGTGGGTGTCAGAGGCTATCCCTAGGGCCTTTGGGGGAAAGGGTTCCATCCAGGAAAGCTCCTGAGATGCAATGTCTAGGAGTCCGGAGGGAGCTGGTGGAGGGGAGGCTGAGAGGGGCCTCCCCACATGGCACAGGAAGGCCAGGGGAGAAGGGTCATGTCTACATTTGTCACCTAGGGGCGCAGAAGCAGAATTTACTGACAGAACACTTGCCCAGCATGCACGAAGCCCTGGGTTTGATCTTCTGAAAGGGAAGGTCTAGGACTAATGGCACCGTGGCCCTGTAGGGATTCTCTCGCAGCATTGTTGGTGGGAACGCTCTAGAAACCATGCTTTCTAAGGCAGCAGTCCTCCACTGTGTGGCAGGTGCCCTGGCAGCTCTCACACCAAGACCTAGATGGACGAGAACACAGTATGTGCCGTGCTGGAGGCCCTGGAGGGGAAGAGAGGCTGTGAGGAAGAAGGCTCCTCCTCCTCCTCCTCCTCCTCCTCCTCCCCTCCCCCTCCTCCTCCTCCTCCTCCTCCTCCTCCTCCTCCCCCCCTCTCCTCCTCCCCCCCCCCCCCCCCGACGGAGGAGCAGCGTTCAGGAGAACCATAAAAGACCTGAACACAAAATGAAGACTTACCAGTGTACCTGCCACTGAGCACCATGGAATGTGCCTTCTTATAAGAGACGCGCGCTAGGCTCCGCTGGCTCACGCCTGCCACTGTGCACCGTGGGATGTGCCTTCTTATAAGAGACGCGCGCTAGGCTCCGCTGGCTCACGCCTGTAACTTAGCCGTTCAGGAGGGTGAGATCCCCGTGGGGCAGCAAAGTCCACGAGACGCTTAGCTCCAGTTAACCACCAAAAAGAACTAAAATGGGAGCTATGGCTCAAGTGGTAAAGGACTAGCTTTTGGTGGGAATAGCGCCCAGGTCCTGAGTTCAGCCCCAGGACTGGCACAAAAAAGAAAAATAAATAAGTCCCTGTGAAAGAATTTATAAAAAGTGAACTTAATCAAGGCTGCTAAGGACAGCATGACAGACCCCAAAGCATCGGCCCACCCCCACTGCAGATGAGACGTCCATGATGGAGGTGCAGCCCCTGTCCACACTCCCCCGAGACGGGCAGTCCTAACTGTGTTCCGGGTGCGGCTGCTCCTCGGGTGCTGCAGGGCAGCCGCCTTCATCTGTGCGGCCCCTGGCAGACCCCAGCCATCAGGAGTAACGTCAGGTGTGACAAATGCTAGCTTCCCGGAACGGGTAGGACGGTGGAAGGGGAGGTAGCGAGGGTGTGTTGCCTCAAGTCTGCACTGCGGAATTAGCGAATTGTGTTTATTGTAGTGCATTCAAAAAGCAATGTAGAAGTATTCTCAAAGAAAGCTGAAGGGATGGTTGGGCATGGTGCTTCCTGAGCTGCTTGAGAGAGGGAGGAAGATCTTGAATTTAAGGCCAGCTGGGGCAAAGTTAGACACAGAAATTTGAAAGGAAAATGTGATTGTGTCTCTAGTAAAAATCAGTTCAAAACAAAGCTTGTAGGCAGCTGTGTTACAAATTCCATGTTGGATAAAACTTAGATGCGTCTGGACTCTGAACAGCAGATAATTGATCAAGAAGTAAAATGGAAGGGCAAGATGGTTCACTGCTAAAACCCTGGTGCTGCAAAGTAAAAACTGGGGCAAACTGGTGCCTGGAAGTTGATCTGAGGAGCAGGGAGAATCCAGGTCCCCCTTTTCCTAGTTAGTGGGGGAGGTGGGGACACGGGGGCAGGCGGGAGGAGTGATGCTGGCTCACCTGCACTGTCAGCCTTCCTCCCTATCTTCATGGGGCCAGCCCGCCCCGTGTGCTCAACAGGAAAGGATTTTCCTCTGCAGAACAGGCCCAGCCAGCCTCCTGACCAGTCACCTGTGGCAAAACCCACTTCCTGGGGCTTCTAAACTGCAGATGTGCAGGCACCCACAGATCCTGCCATCTGAGGAAAGCCCCTGACCAGAATCAGCACCCCAACCACACAGACAGTGTCAGAGAAGATACAGTGATGAGAGGGTGACCTAGAGCTGGGCGCTGGCGGCGCACGCCTGTAATCTCACCCACTCAGGAGGCTGAGATCTGAGGACTGCGGGTCAAAGCCAGCCAGGTCAGGAATGTCTGAGACCCTTATCCCGAATTAGCCACCACAAAACCGGAAATGGCACCGTGACACAAGCGGTAGAGTGCTAGCCTTGAGCTGAAGAGCTCAGGGATAGCACCCAGGCCCAAAGTTCAAGCCCCACGACTGACCAAAAAAAAAAAAAAATGCCTAGAAGACAGTTGCACAGCTGTGTCTAGAATTAGTTCTTAAAGAGGCCCAGAGAATGGTATGTTTGATTGCCAAAGTGTAGAACTTACTAAAGAGCTAGATGACTGAGTTAAAGAAATCACCCAGAAAGCAGAACCAAAAACAGGCATGGGAAGGGGTAGAAAATCCAGAGGTCAGTGATGGGAAGATAGAACAGTTAAAGCAGGAAGATGTAGTCAAGGAAAAAAAAAATAGAGAAGGATGTCCTAGAGAAGCAAGTGGTCGAGTCTAGATATTGCCACCTGCCCCTGTGGCCAGTGTGATTATTAAAGGAGACAAAGCAGGTCACATAGGACAGGAATCCGTATTGCATTAGACACCTCAAACATAGTCCTGAAAGTAGGACAGTTGGCAGAGCCCCCATCACCTGTGAGGGACTGAGCAGACAGTGCTTGATCATCACCAGTGCTTGATCACCAGCAGGCTCTGTATTAAGTCTTCTCAGACGTACACCAGTACACGAGGAACGAAGGTCCGGGTCGTGAAGCAGCACCTCTGAGTTCAGCTCAGGGTGGACAGAGGCAGCTCTTGGATCCAGGACACACAACGCTTTCTGAAGGGGAGTACAGAGGGAGATTTTGTGCACCTCTGCTATGGAAACAGTCACGTGGTTACTGCAGTGTGGTTGTAGGAAAGAAGAACAATAGGGTTTGCGTTAGCATAAGAGGTGTATATGTAATCAATTCCTCAGTGCAGGTGGAGGTGGGTGGAATATTCTCAGTGAGGAGAGTCTGGGGCCTCAGGAGAGGGCAGGGTGGGCAGAAGACTTCATTATACTGAAAAAAAATCTTATGTGGCATTTAAAAAAATTTAGTGTGTAAAATTGTCATTATAAAGATTATATACAAAGAGGGTATAGTTACATAAGTGAGGTAAAGAGAACATTTCTTGTTAGACAATGTTGCCCTTCCCTTGTTCTCTCCCAATTGTTTTCCTCTTATGTGGCATTTTAATGACTTTGTATACCTTGTTAAGATAAAAATTAAAGCTTTAGGTTAAGGAAGAATAAAAATTTTGCATGTTTTAAAAAGAATGTGTAAAACTAAAAACGGGCTCTTTTCAAGGATTAATAGACAATCTTCTGCAAAGATTGATCCTAAAAGGGAAAAAGCTGAAGAATGTAACAAGTAGAATGTAAGCACTAATCCACTAGATCACTGGAGGCAGATGACTGGAATTGTTAGGGTGTCCTAAACACGTGAACAGCTGGGTGACACACATAGTCTGCTCTGTTGGACCAGAGCCTATGGGAACCCTAACCACAAAGTAAATGGACTCGGGAGTCAGCACTGTCCTGGTGGGCTCAGGTGTCATGAGCTCTTTACCTTTCTTTGAAGGGATTGACACTTTCTGTTAGGTAAACTCTCCCAGAGAATAAGAAACGAGGTAAGAGAGGGCCAGGCCCTGGCTGTCTGAGTAGATCGCAAGAGGGCAGTGACAGGCTGGCTTTCAAAAATACTGTGTGAAGTATTAGAAGACAAGATAAAAATTGAACGTACTCTAATGGTTATCTCAACATGTATGGGTGACTTGATTTAACATGACAGTGGTATGGACCCCAGGCTGCTGCAGATATGCTTCTAAGAGACCAGGAGCAGTGCCACCATCTTGACAGGTAGAGTGGTGTAGGTCAGACAGAGGAGCCCCCGGCCCCAGTGCTGCTGAGTCCCCTGCTCCTTGTACAGCATCATCAGCTCAGCGCACATGTCCACTGCAAGGCTGGAGAGAGCCTGGCAATGAGTGACATCATCAGCTCAGCAATCATGACATCATCAGCTCAGCGCACATGTCCACTGCAACGCTGGAGAGAGCCTGGCAATGAGTGACATCATCAGCTCAGCGCACATGTCCACTGCGTGGCTGGAGAGAGCCTGGCAATGAGTGACATCATCAGCTCAGCGCACATGTCCACTGCAAGGCTGGAGAGAGCCTGGCAATGAGTGACATCATCAGCTCAGCGCACATGTCCACTGCGTGGCTGGAGAGAGCCTGGGAATGAGTGACATCATCAGCTCAGCGCACATGTCCACTGCAAGGCTGGAGAGAGCCTGAGAATGAGTGACATCATCAGCTCAGCCCACATGTCCGCTGCGTGGCTGGAGAGAGCTTGGGAATGAGTGACATCATCAGCTCAGCAATCATGATATCATCAGCTCAGCGCACATGTCCACTGCAAGGCTGGAGAGAGCCTGGCAATGAGTGACATCATCAGCTCAGCGCACATGTCCACTGCGTGGCTGGAGAGAGCCTGGCAATGAATGACATCATCAGCTCAGCAATCATGTCATCATCAGCTCAGCGCACATGTCCGCTGCGTGGCTGGAGAGAGCCTGGCAATGAGTGACATCATCAGCTCAGCGCACATGTCCACTGCAAGGCTGGAGAGAGCCTGAGAATGAATGACATCATCAGCTGAGCGCACATGTCCACTGCGTGGCTGGAGAGAGCCTGAGAATGAGTGACATCATCAGCTCAGCAATCATGACATCATCAGCTCAGCGCACATGTCCACTGCAAGGCTGGAGAGAGCCTGAGAATGAATGACATCATCAGCTGAGCGCACATGTCCACTGCAAGGCTGGAGAGAGCCTGAGAATGAGTGACATCATCAGCTGAGCGCACATGTCCGCTGCGTGGCTGGAGAGAGCCTGGGAATGAATGACATCATCAGCTCAGCGCACATGTCCACTGCAAGGCTGGAGAGAGCCTGAGAATGAATGACATCATCAGCTCAGCGCACATGTCCACTGCGTGGCTGGAGAGAGCCTGGGAATGAGTGACATCATCAGCTCAGCGCACATGTCCACTGCAAGGCTGGAGAGAGCCTGGGAATGAATGACATCATCAGCTCAGCGCACATGTCCACTGCAAGGCTGGAGAGAGCCTGAGAATGAATGACATCATCAGCTCAGCGCACATGTCCACTGCGTGGCTGGAGAGAGCCTGGCAATGAGTGACATCATCAGCTCAGCGCACATGTCCACTGCAAGGCTGGAGAGAGCCTGGGAATGAATGACATCATCAGCTCAGCGCACATGTCCACTGCAAGGCTGGAGAGAGCCTGGCAATGAGTGACATCATCAGCTCAGCGCACATGTCCACTGCAAGGCTGGAGAGAGCCTGAGAATGAGTGACATCATCAGCTCAGCCCACATGTCCGCTGCGTGGTTGGAGAGAGCCTGAGAATGAGTGACATCATCAGCTCAGCGCACATGTCCACTGCAAGGCTGGAGAGAGCCTGGCAATGACATCATCAGCTCAGCGCACATGTCCACTGCAAGGCTGGAGAGAGCCTGAGAATGAGTGACATCATCAGCTCAGCGCACATGTCCGCTGCGTGGCTGGAGAGAGCCTGGCAATGAGTGACATCATCAGCTCAGCGCACATGTCCACTGCAAGGCTGGAGAGAGCCTGGCAATGAATGACATCATCAGCTGAGCACACATGTCCACTGCAAGGCTGGAGAGAGCCTGGCAATGAGTGACATCATCAGCTCAGCGCACATGTCCACTGCAAGGCTGGAGAGAGCCTGGCAGTGAGTGACATCATCAGCTCAGCGCACATGTCCACTGCGAGGCTGGAGAGAGCCTGGCAATGACATCAGCAAAAGTGATGCAAGAAAAGAAGATGAAAATATGTTAACAGCTGTAAGAGCAGCTCTGGTGACTCATGCCTGTAACCCCAGCTCTGTGGGAAGCAGAGGTTGGCAGGGTCGCAGTTTGAGGCCAGACTGAGCAGAGGGCCCCAGGATTCTGCCCTCAGCGGCGCCGCTGACGTGGTGTGCACACCGGTGAGCCTGGCGACGCGGGAGGTGTAAGTGGAGGGTCCTGTTCAGAGGGAGGCCAGCCTGGTCTGAGGACACACCAGGGTGTGGCCCAGGTGGCAGAGCCTCTGCTCGGCAGCACGAGGCCCTGGGCTCGAACTCAAAGCACCTGTCAGGGGAAAACACAAAAGGAAAACTTCTGATAGTGCTTGGGAGGGAGAGACTTAAACATTCTGTCCCATGGAGAATCAGAATCCTAAAAATGGTAATTTCTCCAGAATGTTCTGTAAATTTACTGCCCGTCCAGTAAACACTTCTGTTTTCACAGAAATTGACAAGTCCACACAAAACTCCTGTGGAGTAGTAGGAGCCAAGGAGCAAAGTAGAACATTTATTGTGATGGAGGTTCAGTGCCCACCGCGTCCTCGCCAGACTCCCCCCGGGGCCTGCCGTCTTGCGCCCGAGGGGGGCAGAGGCTTGTCCTGGAGCCACCCGCCCATCGGGAGCCATCACTCCCATCGGCCTTCCTAAGCACAGTTCTGGCCTCATTTCTCCTTCAGGAGAAGGCCCAGCAGCATCCCAGCCCCGGCCCTGACATGCCACGTGTCCTGGGGCGCCCTTAGCGTCGGCTCTCACGGGTTCTGGGCGTCCGCGTCACCTCCCGGCTGTGGCCTGTGTTGGCGTTGCGACGGTCTGGTGTCGCAGGAGGTCCGTGGTGCCTGCCGTGCGCTGGGCGGCGGTGCTGAGCCCTGTGGAGAGGCATGCAGTGCGCTCTCCGGAGGACGTTCACTTGCTGCTTTGTGGGACTTCTCCGGTTCCCCCTCTCCAGACTTGCGACCCACAATTGTCACATGCTCCTCTTTCCATCCTCTTTCTCCTCTTGTTTCCTCCTCATTTGTTGGTTTTGTTCATGGGTGGAATTGTGGTGTTGCAACCTCATAGACTCTTATTCAGTGAGTTATAATCCTTTTCTTTCATCATTTGTTGTGTTGCTTATGTTATTCCAGATTTTGGCCACGTTGATTTTGGAGAATAGGAACTGGGAGAATTTGCTCTAAACTTGACACTTGGTAAAATAGTGGGCTTTGTTGTGGGGAGAGTCACATAGCAACAGAGTCGCTGCCCAGGTTACTGGTGAGGGTCCTTGGGGCCTCAGGGCCTGAGGCTGAGTGGTGACAAAGCAGAGTGTGACCTCCACACCCCCAGATGAGGCGGAACCACCCTGGCCTCCCCCGAAGACCTAGACCTGAGAAGCACAAGACTTCTGCGCCCTTGAGCAAAAATCCAGCCACTTCCCTTTGGCTGTGCTAGGGATGGAAGCCCGGGCCTCGTCCAGACTGGGCAAACATCGTCCTACACGGAGCCTGGCGCTCGCTGTTCAGAGGGAGGGAACGCAAGCCTGAGTCCTCAGTGCACTTGCCTTAGTGGTGGGAGCCGTCCTCGCCGAAGCCGGCGTGCAGGAGGCCCAGGGGCTGTGGCGTTGTGTGTGTGCTCCGAAGGCCTAGCTTACCCCATCCCACCGTGTGGCGCGGCCCTCACCTGCTGCAGAGGAGGCCCAGCCGTTCCGAGCCTCTGCCCTTGGTGATCGCATCTTTTTCCCTGCCCCCATCCTTTGCAGACACAGAAATGACCTCAGGCAGAGTTTTCTTTTGCCAAGGGCCACAGCCGCTCGGCTCTTGCACACCTGAACTCACACCTGAACCCAGTCGTACATCTCAAGTGATTTCTGTTAGTGATGTTTAGTGTTAAGTATTAAAATTCTCAACTTAGAGTTTTGTTTTTTACTTTTTCCTTGAATGTTTTCCTTCAGTACTTAGTATCCCTTGTAAAGTTTCCTGTATTTTTAAAAATCGAATATCATATTCTTCAATGCCACCACCCCCTCCATATACAGCGGTTCCATTCGGAATTCTGTACCCACACACGGCGTCGTGGAGTGGAGTGTGCAGGGCACTAAGCTCTCACTGTCTGCATCCGCTAGATATCTGCCTGAAGGAGGCGCCCTCGATGGCCGACAGCCTGTATAACATCCGGCTTCTGCGCGAGTTCTCCAACGAGCATCTGAACAAGTGCTTCTATCTCACCCTGGAGGACATGCTGTATGCGCCCCCCGTGCTGAAGGTAGGGCGCCCGCCAGCCTCGACGCAGGGCTTCAGGCAGCCGAGGAAGGCCCATTTACCATGGCCTTTGGCTTTTGTTTTTCTGTTTTAGCCGAACGTCATGGTTTTTATTGCCGAGCTCTTCTGGTGGTTTGAGAATGTCAAGCCAGATTTCGTTCAGCCCAGGGATGTCCAGGAGCTGAAGGATGGTGAGTGGTCCCCTTGGGGCCTCTGCGGTGGGGTCCAGGCAGGGGCACCCGGCCACGCCCGGGGCCTCCGAAGAGCTGCGTGCTGGTGCCCAAGGCTCATCACCAGCTGGGTTTGCAGTTTTGTCTGCTCTTGTAGTCTGGGATTTGGTTTTTAATTTGGCCCAGTACAGGATACATTTGTTTAACTTGAAACTCATTCTGGAGAAAGTTTGTAAAAGCTGACTTGTTCTGTGCTCGTTGGTGCTGCAGGGTTTGTGTCTTGGAGTTAGGGGTAACTGTCAGCATTGCAAGTGAGTGTAAAACTGCTGTTTCTGCAGCTAAAACAGTGTTACAGCAGAAGTGCAGCCGGCCTCCCGTCCCCATCTCCAATGCGACCAAACGCAGCTTCCTGGGCAGCCCCGCTGCCGTGAGCCCCGCTGACCTGCCGGCACCCAGCCAGCCTCCGGTGGAAGGGGGACACCGGTACCTCCTCCACCCCGAAGAACCCGAGTACCTGTGAGTCTTGGTTTCTTTTTCTTTCAGAATTAATGTACTATCCTATTTCCCGTTTCTTGTAACTTGGAGTTGTAATGAAACGTATCATTATATCAGCAGCACAGACAGCAGGAAAGAGTGACGTAGGTCATTACCTGCCCTCTTCCTCTGGCCCCCTGGCCCCTTCCAGAGGCTGGGCTGCTGCGTCAGTACTTAAAACATGATCTAAAGGGTAGAGCTGCTCTCTGAAATGCAGCCTGGTGAAGAACGAAGTACTCTTGTATTTGAAGTACTCTGCATTGCTTGCTCACATAGATTATCCATAACTTCAAGCCATTCGATTTTGTTCTGGTGAGAAATACATAGTGTTGCTCAAGTTTTTTCTTTTTTTGGCCAGTCCTGGGCCTTGGACCCCGGGCCTGAGCACTGTCCCTGGCTTCCATTTGCTCAAGGCAAAAAGCGCTCTGCCACTTGAGCCACAGCGCCCCTTCTGGCTGTTTTCTGTGTATGTGGTGCTGGGGAATCGAACCCAGGGCTTCATGTATAAGAAGCAAGCACTCTTGCCACTAGGCCATATTCCCAGGCCCTGATCAAGTTTTTTCTGTGTGTGTATATGCATACACGCGTGCATGCACCAGTTCTGGGGCTTGAACTCAGGGTCTGGGTGTTGTCTCTGCCCTTTTTTGCACAAGGTTAGTGCTGTCCTACTTGAATCACAGCTTCGCTTCTGGCTTTTTTGGTGCTTAAGAGTTTCGTGGACTTTGCTGCCTTCAAATCGTGATCGTTAGATCTCAGCTTGCTGAGTAGCTAGGATTACAGGGGTGAGCTGTAAGCGGTGCTGATGAGCACCCAGCTTCAAGGTGTTTTTTGAAAAGTGGTTTTCATCATTAAGACCCAGTATGTACTGACCATATCTGGTCTAGATTGGTGCTCCCAGATGAGTGGGAGCTGGGGATGAAGATCAGGGAGTCTCCCTTGGCATGAACGTGGGGGCTTGTCTGTGACTCAGTCTGGAGTAGACTAACACACCCACTCACATGGTAGTTACACACACACACACACACACACACACACATTTATGAGATGTTACTGTGCCGAGGATAGAACCAGGGCCTTGGACATACATGCCAGGCATGCGCCCTACCACGGGGCCATATCCCCAGCCTGGAGTGTGTTTTTTAGATGTGAAATTGGGTTGGAATGGAAGGTGAGAATGGGACTCAAAGGCGATTTTAGGCAGCGCCTGCAACTAAATGACAGCATGAGACCCTAGGCCAAGGAACCTTAGATGTCTTAGGTTGGCACTGATGGTGTTGGTGGGTTGGCCAGGAGGAAGGACTAGGCAGAGGCATGAGAAGCTGCTGAGGCAGTGCCGTGGAGGGGCGTGGTGTCTTCTGTGTGGGCAAGAACCAGTGGCACGTCCCTAGAACCAGCCCTGGGCCAGGGCGGGTTGTTGGGCCGCGCTGGCGTTTGAGGGCAGAGCTGCAGGCTGAGCTGGTGCAGGCGGCTCCATGCTCATACCGGCGCTTGCAGTGCGCATGGGGGAGCAGAGGTTGACTGCAAGCACAATCGGTGTGACCGGGCTGACCTCGGCGACTAACTGGGCTGAGCTCTGTGACCGGGCTGACCTCTGTGATTGGCTTTTCATGTCACTGAGTTGTGAGGATTCCCCATTGGTCCATTTCTCTTCTACTCTGGTTTTAGTGACTGTGGAGTGTGCCACTTTGACACCATGCTTTTGCCTTTTAGACTTTTGCCTTTAGACCAGCCTGTGGGGTGTTTCTGTGCTCTGCCCTGCCCCTGGGGCCTGGGCTCTCCGCAGCTCCCCCTTCTCTGCCCTCTTGGTCTCTGGATGGCTTTACCTCCTTAGACAAGTGTGTTCGCTGTGGCTCAGGATGCTGAGTGTCTGTGAGCCCCTCTGTCCTGCCCTCACCTTGTCCCTGTGCGCGGGCTTCCCATTGGGCGCCCTGGGACTCGCACACTGTGGTCGTGATGGCTGATCAGTGCCTCCTCCGCACCCGGTGCCCCTCCCTGCGGCGCCTGGCTGCAGCTCTGCAGCGGCGCGTGTGCCTCTAGCCATTCTTCTTCCTAAGCTGTGATCCAAGAAGTAGACTGGCTGGGCATACGATCGGAGCTCGTCGCGGAGCCTGCCGCATTGCTCTAAAACATGCACAGAGCTGCACTCCTGCTAGCAGTGTGGGAGAGACAGGTCACGTTCAGACCACTACTCTGCATTTGCTGAGACACAGTGGTATCATCTTTGTGGTCTTTTTTTAGGTTGTCATGAGATAAGGTCTCACTGTGGTAACCCAGGCTGACCTTGACCTCTCCCGTGCTGGGATTACAGATGTGCACTACCACACTGCTTGTGGCCTTCTTTGTTACTAAAGTACTCTTGTTTTTCCTTGAACTAGTAATACACAGTCTTGAAAACTTTAAGAACAGTTGGTTTTCCTACTTTTGCTTTTACTTGCCCAGAAGATACTCATTGTTGTAGTCTTGAATTTTGTTGTGGAGATTGGAAACTGGTTTGTGTCCCACACTATCACCAGAAGCCAGTATGTTCCCTGCTTGCAGCTTTTGTGGGTTTTATCAATTTTATAGTCATAAGGTTTTTTAGAGGACAGAGAGTTGTCCACAGCTCAGGTGGAGTTCATGATGGTCTCTGTTGTCTCTTGTGCCTTTGCTTTGGAACGTGACATTTGATAAACTCACGCTTTTCTTTCCACTTCTCTCTCCATATGCAGTGGGAAAGGAGCTTCTGCCTTCAGCCCATCCCACCCCTTACTGCCACTGAGGCAGAGACAGCAAAAAGCGGCACAGGCAGAGGACACCCCGGGTGAGTGTGGCACCCCCTCGCTTCCCCTTTGGTTACGCCCTTCTTCCCAGGGTATGCTAAAATATCACTCCCCCTGATGGAAATTTTATTCTGACATAGTATTTTTAGTCAACAATAGCAGAATCCATTTTAATGTCCATTGTTGTAGCTCCGAATGTGAGAATGTCACTAAAATCTAATAAACCTTGCGTAGCCCACACAGAAATGCCGGGCTGTGCCCGAGTGGGAACTTAGGGAAATGCTGACAGGAAGTTCTGGACTGTTAGTACAAATGATTCTTGTTATGCCACTCACTACTTTCCACTTGAGCCACTCAGAGCTGTGTCGTCTGGATGCTCTGCAGTTTCATGGACCGAGTCAGGATTCATCTGCTGGGGAAACGGTTTCTCCAGAGAGGATTTCAGGTTTCCTCTTGGCTACTTAACCCTGAGTGTTCTTATTTCTTCTGCAGATCAGCGGCATCGATCTAACTCTTTAACCCGAGTCGATGGTCAGCCTCGAGGTACAGCAATAGCATGGCCAGACAAGAAAAACAGGTGATTCTCTAGAGGGGGACCCGAAGCGTCAGAGACCCTCTCCCTGCCCCCACGGGCGGTTATTTTATTGTTGTGCTGGCACACGATGCCCTTTCCATCTTGGTTCTCTCATGGGGACACGCTGGGTTTTCCCAGAGACCATGACTTGTGTGGCAGTAGAGGAGGAGTCAAATGTTGCATTTATCATAGGAACAATGGCTCACGTGTCCTCAGCCATATTAAACGTGCTTAAAGAGGTCCTGGAACCAGAATGCTTCATGCATGATAGGCAAACACTCTACTGCCAAGCCCCATTCCCAGTCCCTAGCATGGCCATTTTCATGATATTGATTCTACCTATCCATGAGCACGGAGGGTCTTTCCATTTCCTGGGTGTCCACTTTGATTTCTCTCTTTAGATTTGGATAGTTTTCACTAAATAGATCCTTTACATCTTTGGTTAGGTTAATTCCTAGATATTTTATTCTTTTTTTAACAATTGTGAATGGGGTTGTTTTTAATGAGTTCCT
Organism: Perognathus longimembris pacificus; assembly: GCF_023159225.1. Lineage (NCBI taxonomy): Eukaryota > Metazoa > Chordata > Mammalia > Rodentia > Heteromyidae > Perognathus > Perognathus longimembris. The sequence continues at coordinate 161,797,596 of NC_063161.1, forward strand.
TTCCTTCTTGTACATTATTGATGTACAGAAAGGCTACTGATTTTGTATCCTGCTACTTTGCCAAAATGGCTTATTAATTCTAGGAGTTTGAGAGTGGGATTTTTGGGGTTTTTCAGGCATAGGATCATGTTATCTGCAAATAGGGATAGTTCAATTTCTTCTTTCCCTATGTGGATCCCTTTAATGTCCCTTTCTTGCCTCATTGCTCTGGCTAAGGATTCCAGAACTATCTTGAATAGGAGTGGAAAACATAGACATCCTTGTCTTGTTCCTGACTTTACAGGAAATGGTTTTAGATTTTCCCCATTTAGTGTGATACTAGCTGTTGGTCTATAATATACGGATTTTATTGTTTTAAAGAATGTTCCTTCTATTCCTAGTTTCTCCAGAGCTTTTAACATGAATGGGTGTCTTTTGGGGCATTGACTGAGATAATGATGTGATTCTTGACCCCATTGGCTCTGTTATTGTGGTGAATTACATTTATTGATTTACATAAGTTAAACCAGCCTTGCATCTGTAGAATGAAGCCTAGTTGGTCATAATGTATGATTTAAAAAATTTGTTTCTGTATTCTGTTGGCTAATATTTTATTGAGGAGCTTTGCATCTGTGTTCATAAGGGAGATTGATCTGTAATTCTCTTCGTTGGGTCTTTGCCTGGTTTTGGGATGAGTATGATATTAGTGTCATAGAATGAGTTTGGGATATCTCCCTCAGCTTCTGTTTCATGGAAGAGCTTGAGGAGTATTGGTATTAGCTCCTCTTTAAAAGTTTTATAGAGGGGGCTGGGGATATGGCCTAGTGGCAAGAGTGCCTGCCTCGGATACACGAGGCCCTAGGTTCGATTCCCCAGCACCACATATACAGAAAACGGCCAGAAGGGGCGCTGTGGCTCAAGCGGCAGAGTGCTAGCCTTGAGCGGGAAGAAGCCAGGGACAGTGCTCGGGCCCTGAGTCCAAGGCCCAGGAATGGCAAAAAAAAAAAAAGTTTTATAGAATTCTTTGGTGACTCCGTCTGGGCCTGGGTTTTTCCTTATTGGAAGACTTTTGATTGCTTCCTCTATCTCATTGTATGTTATTGGCTTATTTAATTGATTTATATCTTCTTGGTTCCGTTTGGGCAGTTTATATTTCTCTAGAAGTTCATCTATTTCTTTTCAGTTTTCCTCCTTTATTGAGTATAGGTTTTGGAAATAGTTCTTTGTGACTGTTTGGGTGTCCTATCCTTTGTTTCCTGCTACTTTGCCAAAATGGTTTATTCTAGGAGTTTGGGAGTGGAGTTTTGGGGGTTCTTCAGGTATAATATCTTGTTATCTGCAAGTATAGGGGTAGTTTAATTTCTTCTTCCCTATGTGGGTCCCTTTAATGTGTCCTTTTCTGTGGAATCCCTGATCTTACACATTTGAGTCTCCTTTTTTTTTGTTAGTCTTGCAAGAGGTCTGTCAATTTTATTAATTTTCTCAAAAACACAGCCTTTTGTTTTATTTGTTGTATAGTTTTTAGTTTCGCTCTCATTAATTTCTGCCCTAATTTTTGTTGACCTCCTTCTAGTAGCTTTAGTTTTTTCTTGCTTCTCTAGCAATTTTAATAGCATAATGAGGTTGTTTACTTGAGCTGCTTCTGTTTTCTTGATGAATGAGCTAAGGGCAATGAACTTGCCCTCACCTCAGCACTGCTTTTGCTGTGCCCCAGAGGTTCCTTTGTGATCTGCTTTCATTTTCATTGAATTATGGGAACTCTCTAATTTCTTCAGTTTGTTCTGTGATCCAGGTGTTATTCAGTAATGTGCTGTTCATCCTCCATGTATTTGAGTAATTTCTGCAGTATCCTTTGCTATTAAGGACGAGTTTGACTCCTCTGTGGTCAGAATACAAGGGATAATGTCAATACTCTTGTTTTTACTAAGGCTCTTTGTTTAAACTATGATATGATCTATTTTGGAGTATGTTTCGTGGGCTGCTGAGAACGTGTATTGGGTTGTTGTTGGGTAGAATACTCTGTGTTTGTCTGTTAGTTCCATTTGGGATATGGTGTCATTTAGTTCTGAGGCTTCTTTGCTTATCCTCTGTGTGGTTGGCCTGTCCCTTGGTGAGAGTGGAGTATTAAAGTCTCTCACTACTATTGTATTTGGGTCTATCTTGTTCTGTAGTTCTGAGTATTTGTTTGATGTATTTATGCACTCCGTTATTTGGTGATTATAAGCAGATGATTGTTATATCTTCATGGATTGTTCCCTCTACTAATATGTAATGACCTTTGTCTTTTTGAACTGATTTTAATGAGAAGTCCAGCTTGTCAGAAACCAGAGTGGCTACCCCTGCCTTCTTGCTGGGTACATTTGCTTGGAAGATCTTTTTCCATCCCTTCACTCAAAGTTTGTTTTTGTCCTTAGCTGTGAGATGGGTCTCTTGGAGACAACAAATAGATGGATCTTGTCTTTGGATCCATTTTGAAGTTCTTTTTCTTTTGATAGGAACATCGAGTCCACTAATGTTTATAGTTATTATAGAGAGATGTGTTCTTTTTCCTGCCATTTTCCTGCTTGCCTGTATTTTGCTTCTTTCCTTCCTTATGTTTATTAAATCACCTATTGATATTTAAATTTAATTTTTAAATTTATTTTCACCAATATACAAAAAAACCCCATCAAAACTGTACACATTAATGACCTGCCAAATAATGCTGGATACATTTATACATTGAGTAATGCTTCACTCAGGTTACACATTTGTCTCATCAAATAAGTGTCACTTTTTAATGATGAATACTTTCAAAATCATTTTTTCTAGCTTTTTAAAAATATGGAACGCTTCACGAATTTGCGTGTTGCGCTTGTGCAGGGGCCATGCTAATCTTTTCTGTATTGTTCCACTTTTAGTATATGTGCTGGTGAAGCAAGCACTCCTATTGATTTTCTATCTGTTCTAGCAGTTCCCAGGTCTTGACTGTTTTCTTCTGATTGAACTCCTCTTAATATTTTTTGTAGAGTTGGCTTTTTATTCTTATAGTCCTTTCATTTTTCTTTATTATGGTTTCTCCATCGAACACTAACTCTAACTTCGCTGGGTATATCAGTCTGGGTTGGCAGTTATTGGCCTTGAGGGCTTGGCTAGTACTCTTCCAGGCTCTTCTTGCATTGAGGGTTTGTGTGGAGAGGTCCGCTGTGATTCTGATTGTCTTTCCATTGTAACATAGCACCTTCTTTGATTTTGCCACATTCAATATAAGCTCAGTGCTACTCAGGCCTGATGTTTTTACTATGACGTGTCTGGAGTTGTTTCTTGTAGGTGTTCTGTATGCTTCTGTTATGTGGGTAAGATTTTCTCTTTTAAAGCTGGAGAAATTTTCTGTAATGATTTTACTGAGTAACTGTTGCATACCTCTGTTCTGGTATTCCTCTCCCTCTTCAATTTCAGTTGTACACAGATTATATCTCTTGGCTTTGTCTTCCATCTCTTGGACTTCCCTTTGGTGAATTCTGAGTGTTTTTTTCCACTTCTATGAGTTTTTTTTCCAGTTCCTTTGCTTTATCTTCAACTCCTGATAATCTATTTTCCATCTCACATATTTTATTACCTCTGGCCTCCATTGTAGTTTGCGTTGTGAAGTGGAAATTGAACCGTTTATGGTTCCTAGATTGGTTCTCAAGGTGTTAATTTCATTTTTAAAGGAGGTATTTGCTATGTCTATCTTTATTTGCATATCATTTTTTTTTTTTTTTTTTTTTGCCAGTCCTGGGCCTTGGACTCAGGGCCTGAGCACTGTCCCTGGCTTCTTTTTGCTCAAGGCTAGCACTCTGCCGCTTGAGCCACAGCACCACTTCTGGCCGTTTTCTGTATATGTGGTGCTGGGGAATAGGGCCTCATGTATATGAGGCAGGCACTCTTGCCACTAGGTCATATCCCCAGCCCCTTGCATATCATTTTTGACTTCCTGAAGTTCCTGTGAGATTTCTTCTTTATGCTCTTGGAACTGATTTTGAAAGTCTGTTTTCATGTCTTTGGCCAATTCTCTCGTCATATCCTTCATTGTTCTTTGATTCACCATCTCTTCTTTGCTCTCACTGGAATTGTTTCCTGGATTGCTGTGGGCTTTTGGAGATGGTGTGCTTAGTTGGCCGTTGTGATGTGTGCACCTGGGAGCAGAGGTTGTGGGGGCCGAGTCGCAGCCTTCGCTCGGCCCTGGGCTGACAGCGGGGCTGATGTGATGGAAACACTGAACGGGTTGTGTTCGCTCAGGCTTCCGGGTTAGGCGAGGCTCAGAAGGCCTCGGTTTCCAGCCAGTGCGCTGGGGTTTTTTTGCCTGGGCCCCGGGCCCTGCACATGGCTGGCACTCCATCGCTTGGACAGCCTGTTATGTGTGCATGCATGTGCGTGTGTGCGCGTGTGCATGCGTGTGTGTGTGTGACTGCTGCCAGGGCGCTCACATACTCAGTACTTTTGGATGAGCAGTAGATTCAGCCGCTTGCTCTGTGGGCCAGTGCCTTGCCACCGCGGGGTGTGGTCCCTTGTAAGCCCCCTGATGGGCTAGAAAGCTGCCTATTTGGCTCATGCTGCTGGCGTAGTGTGTGTCCCCGAGCGCACTCTGCCAGCGGCTGGCCCCTGTGTGCTCCCCACAGCCAGTGCTCTGGGAGATCCAGGGTCCTAATGCCCACCACGTAGGGGGACCCCTTGCTCCCCCCTGCTGGGAGCCAGTGGGGGGATGGCGGTCAGGGGGTCTGGTCTCTTTGCCCCCTTAAAATGAGGCATTCCTTCCTGGGCGGGGAAGGAAGAGGCCCAGGTCAAGTTCTGTGGGTCTCTGCCAGAGCAGGTCTCCTGTTTGGGGGTCCCTGGTAGGGTGCTCACTGGTCCTGGGTGCTGCCGTGTCCTGCGGTGCTGAGAGCCCTCCAGTCTGGGTGTGGGGCCTCGCCTCTGCTCTCTGCACTCCGGCTCCTGCGCCCGCCATGGGAGTTTGCTGCCCAGGAGTCTGCAGCCCTGGAGCCCTGGGGTCCCGGTGGCCGGGGTCTCTGACATGGCTTGGCTGCGCTCCGGTGAGGGGCAGAGGAGGCGGGGTCGTCACAATTGTCCAACTTTGTGCAGTTGGTGGGCTTTTTTCTTCTTCTTTTTTTTTTCTGGTTTCAAATTTTCTTTGTTTCTGCTCTCTTGGTGGGGCCAGGGCGCTGGGTGTTGGGACTGAAGCGAGCTGGGGGGATTCCCTGCTGTTTGGGTGCCATCTTCCTTCCGCCTCTGGTGTTACATCTCGCATGTCAGGCGTTTGTGTTCCACCTTCCTGACTGGAATCCCCTCCCCCCTCAGGCTGCGTCGAGGCTGGTTCGCGGACACGTACCATGGCCCATGTTCTTTTCCTTCCCGTTTCAGGCCTGTGTCCCAGCCAACACCTTTTGCTCTCCACCATGCTGTAAGCTGTGACGTGGACCCCAGCTCCGGTGACAGCATCAGCTTGGCCCGTTCCATCAGCAAAGACAGTCTGGCCTCCAACGTCATCCACCTGACCCCGCACAACCAGCCTGACCCCGCTGCTGGGAAGACTGATGGCAGAAGCCTCCTGAGCAACGTCAACATGGACGACGAGGAAGAGGAGCTTGTGGCCATCATCAGGACCGATGTGTCTCCCCCCGGTGGGGACCCGGAGGCCCCACGGGCCTCTCCTCGGGCACTGGGCCCGATGGCCAGGGCCAGGTCTCCCCAGAGGCCGGCAGACACCCTGGAGAGTAAGCCCAACAGTTTTTTCCTGGAGCCTCTGATGCCGGCAGTGCTTAGGCCCGCCAAAGAGAAGCAGGTGACCACTAAAGAGGACGAGCGTGGCGAAGGGCGGCCTCGGGGCGTCGCGTCTAAGAGGTCTGTCGAGAGCTCCCAGCCTCCGGTACGGAAGAAAGCGGCCAGCGGTCACAGCGGTCGTGACTTGAACAGGACTTTCACCCCGATTCCTTGTTCAGAACTTACTGTGAGTGCCGACCCAGCTGAGGAGGGGCCCCAGTTACCAGAAGCCACGGGAGAAGCGTGGGGGGGGCCTGTGGCCGCTGCCGTATCTGATCCACTCCCCCAGAGACTGCGTGACGGCTTCTTCCTTCATGTAGGCAGGACTGACGAGGACACAGAGGGGCGGCTGTACGTGAGTTCCCAGAGCCCCAGTTCCCACGACTCGGAGCCGTGGACAATCTTGAGGCAGGATTCTGACTCTGACGTCGTGGATGTCGACGATACAGAGCAGGATTTCCTGGGCGAGGACCATGCTGTGCTGCTTCCCAGATACACTGGCGAAGAGGAATCGGCCAAGCTTCAAGAGGACATGAAGGTGAAGGAACACGAGGACAAGGACGATGCCAGCGGCCGCTCGAGCCCGTGTCTGAGCACGACCTCTCAGCTCAGCAGCATGTCTGTGGCGAGCGGCAGCGTGAAGATGACCAGCTTTGCGGAACGTAAGTTCCAGCGCCTCAACAGCAGCGAGACCAAGTCCAGCACCAGCAGCTCCCAGAAGACCACGCCGGATGCATCGGAGAGCTGTCCGGCCCCTCTGACGACCTGGAGGCAGAAGAGGGAGCAGAGCCCCAACCGGCACGGCAAGGACCCCGCCAGCCTGCTGGCGTCCGAGCTGGTGCAGCTGCACATGCAGCTGGAGGAGAAGCGCAGAGCCATAGAAACCCAGAAGAAGAAGATGGAGGCGCTGTCCGCCCGGCAGCGCCTGAAGCTGGGCAAGGCCGCCTTTCTGCATGTGGTGAAGAAGGGCAGGGCCGACGGCACCCTGCAGCCACTGAGGCCCGAGCACTTTACAAAGGAGCACGCGCAGTACAACGGGGAGGACCTGGATGAGGCTGTGGCGAACGCGGAAGGCTTCCTCAAGGAAGAGCAGAGAGAGGTCGGTGAGTGTCCAGATGTGGACAGGGAAAGCGTGGCTTTTGCCCAGCTGCATAAACCCAAAGACCCCTCGGCCCTGCCTGACGTGGAGACGCACAGGGTGCTCTCGGCGGCTCTCCTGGAGGACGGCGTCGGGGAGGTGGTGGACGTGAGCGAGAGCGACCTGTCCATCGAGAAGCTGAACGAGACCATCAGCACGCTGCAGCAGGCCATCCTGAAGATCTCCCAGCAGCAGCAGCAGCTTCTCCTCCAGTCCCCAGCAGTGCCCACGCCGGCCTCCAGAAACCACTCCCAGGACCAAAAAGTAAAGGCCCCTGTCCACTTTGTCGAGCCCCTCTCTCCCACCGGGGTGACTGGCCACCGCAAACCGCCCCGGCTTGGCCAGGGCCGGAACTCGCGTTCAGGAAGGCCAGCGGAGCTGAAGGTTCCCAAAGACAGGCAGCTGGGCCCCTCCCGGAGCAAAACCCCGACCCCCAGCGTGGAGACGCTCCCACACCTGCGCTCTTTTCCCCCAAGCAGCCACCCACGGACGCCCTCCGACCCCAGTGCGGACAGCGTGGCGGACTCTGGTGGCACCCCCTCTGAGAAGCATCTCTTTGACAGTTACAGGCTCCATGATGAAAGCAACCAGCGGGCGTTGGTTCTGCCCTCTTGCAGAGATGCTAATGTTCTCGCGGAGCAGGTAAGCTGCCAGGAGGGCTTGGACGCGAGTGTGAAAGAGGCGGAGCTGAGCGCCTCGACCATCTCGGGCAAGGAGAAGGGCCTGGCGGAAGAGCCGCTGCGGAGCAAGGCCAGCCTCATTGAAGTGGACCTCTCCGACCTGAAGGCCCCCGATGAAGACGGCGAGCCGGAGGGCCACGAGAGCTCCCTGGTGCTCATTGGAGACAGCGACCAGAAGCCTGTGGTTGGCTTCTTCTTCAAGGTAAGCAGGTCTGGCACAGCTGGGCACAGCGGGGCACCTGTCAGCACAGGCTAAGACTGGGAGGGTCGAGTGCCAGGCCAGCCCGCCGCGAAACTCGGAGACTCCACTTCTGCCCGAGGAGGCTGGAGGCGGCCCTTGCGCCCGTGGTGTGGAGACGACAGGGCGCCCGAGCCCCTCCTCTCACAGAACCGGGGCTGGCGTGGTGTTGTGGTGGTGTGCCAGTGCCGTACTCTCCCCCTGCCTCTCCGTAACATCCTTTCATTCTGGGGCAGAGACGCCACCCCACGGCCCCACCTTGCCACAAGCACAGCATGGCGGGGGGATGGCGCGGTGTGACTGGCCGACACGGCTTGTCTCCGAGACCTGAAATTGGAATTTCATGGAATCTTCTTGTTCTGTCTGTGGCCCGTACGGTGGAAAGAGGCATAGTGTTTCAGGCAACTCGGACAACTCAGTGCCTTTGGGTAGCATGGCTTCTCTTCCTATTGCTTTGTATTTAAGAAAGAGACTCGGCCTTTATGATTTAAAAAGAAGACAAGGCCAGCCTCTGGTGGCTCCCGCCTGTCAGTCACCCCAGCTACTCTGGAGGCCGATGGCTGAGAATCATGGTGTGAAGCCAGCATGGGCAGGAAAAGTCCATGAGACTCGTAGCTCCAATTAACCATCCCCAAACCAGAAGTGGCCCTGTGGCTCAAAGTGGTAGAGCACAAGCCTTGAGCAACAAAGAGCTCAGGAAGAGCACCCAAGCCCTGAGTTCAAGCCCCACGACCAACAGCAGCAGCAAATCAGGAGGAAAGCATGAGGACGTTGTGAGTGCATGCTGACACCTGTGCTGGCTGGAATGCTTAGGGTGTCATGCCATTGCTTCTCGCTCATTGTGAGATGACCTTGCTTTGTAGGACGAGCAGAAAGCAGAGGATGAGCTGGCCAAGAAGCGGGCGGCCTTCCTCCTGAAACAGCAGCGGAAGGCCGAGGAGGCTCGTGTTCGCAAGCAGCAGCTGGAGGCGGAAGTGGAGCTCAAGCGCGATGAGGCCCGGTACGTAGCCTGTCGGCCTTGTCCAGGGAGGCGGGCTGGCACGTCCCCGCCACAGCAGTCTCTCCTGGCCGTCTCCTGTTCTCAGGCCTGCTGTCTCCTTTCGCCACCTGCTAACCCAAGAATTAAGTCTGTGAGGCTCTCCCTTGGACTTCTCCCCCTTCGTGGGTTCTAGTTCCCGGCCGTGCTTTGCCCCCACCGTAATGCTGAGGACACAGTCAGTGACCGTGGTCACACCTGCCCACCCTGGGTCTGCAGGGAGGCCTAGGAACTGTGCTAGGGCTGGGGCTGGGGCATTGCAGCCGTGGGACCGGGGCGGGCCGCTTCTTCTGGAAGGGCCCCCTCGAGCGCTGGCTCTTGTGAACCCGTTTTGCTCTCAGGCGTAAGGCAGAAGAAGACCGAATACGGAAGGAGGAGGAGAAGGCCCGGCGGGAGCTCATCAAGCAGGAGTACCTGAGGAGGAAGCAGCAGCAGATCTTAGAGGAACAAGGACTTGGCAAGCCGAAATCCAAGCCCAAAAAGCCAAGGCCGAAGTCTGTGCATCGAGAAGAGTCCTGCAGCGACTCAGGAACCAAGTGCCCGTCCACCCGTAAGCGGCGCGGGGCACTCCCTTGCCTGCGTGGGGCGGGAGGGGCCGCTGGGGTGCGGCCGGGGTGCAGGGAGGGGCCGAGCGGGATCTGCTGAAAGCTCTCCCTGTCTCTCGTCCCTGCAGCTGACAACTTGAGCCAGACTCATTCCGGCTCCAGCCTGTCCCTGGCCTCGGCGGCAACCACGGAACCCGAGAGCGTCCACTCGGGGGGCGCCCCTTCCCACCGGTGAGTGCGGGCAGCCGCCGCTCAAGGGCGGGCCCGCTCGTGGCCCTGCGAGCCGCTGCCGTCTGTCGGAAAAGCTATGGAGTTCTGACTGGAGGCAGAAGAGAACCTTGCTGCAGTTCCCAAAGTAGTATCATCTCTAGATAGTTTATTATTTTTTAGGCTGTCAGTTTTTTTCCCTGATTTCTTCCGCAGCCTACTCGTTGTTGGTATAGGGAAAGGGTACTCATTTTCTTTGAAGAAAAACAAGACTGCGCCTGGGGTGGGCTTGTTTAACCCCGGGCTGGCTGCTGCCCCTGCGCTTTTTGCTCGAGGCGAGTGCTCTACTGCTACTTGAGCCACAGTTCCACTTCCAGCTCTTCGGTGATTAATTGGAGATGAGTGTTTCATGGACTTTCCTGCTTGGGCTGGCTTTGAACTGAGATCCTCAGATCTCAGGCTCTTGAGTAGTTAGGATGACAGGCGTGAGCCACCGATTCCTGCAGTGAACCTGTTTACTCAGGGCTTTAGAAGGGCCCTGCCAACCCCTAAGGCCTTGCTGTCTCCTGCGTGTTGTTGGCCTTTTGTTGTAACGGGGCCTTGGCCCTGCCCTCTTGTTCTTCTTAGGTAAGGGCATCCTGTGGTCACTGTGTTTCTTGCCTCTTGTCTCCTGGCTTCTTGTCCTCTGGGCTTTTCAAGGACTCCTGAGGGGGCCTGGGGCTGTCCGGTCAGTCACCCACCCATTCCTGTCTGCTTTGAAAGAGGGGCAGCTCAGTGTGAGCGATTACGTCCAGGCTTTTAGCCTTGGCGTCCATGTGTGTCCCTGTGAGGACAGCCTGGTCAGGACAGGCGCCAGAGAGCGTCCGAAGTGTGGCTTTTAGGTTGGGCCGCAGTGGCCCCCCATCCTCTGGCCTTGTCCCTGGCTAGACACCCAGTGGCTGTGGAGCGTACAGCGCCGCACACTGCTCCCTGGGTGGCGGCTGCGAGGCAGGCGCCCTCTGAAAGCATGAACCCCCTCCTGTGCTCTGGGTACTTTGCCAGAGCACCCGCCCAAGCCGCCAACCCAAGTGCTCTGCCTTCCCTGGAGGGCGCCGGGGCAGCGGCTGTCTGCCGGCACCGGGGAAGCGTGACTGGTATCGGTGTCCTTTTCTGCTCACAGAGTGGAGTCGTTGGAGGCCCTGCCCATCCTGAGCCGCAACCCGAGCAGGAGCACCGACCGAGACTGGGAGACGGCGTCGGCAGCTTCCTCCCTGGCCTCTGTGGCCGAGTACACAGGTGAAGCGTCGCGCCCCTTCCTCGCCGCACACGCGTGCTCCTTACACGGGGGACGGCACACACGCTCCCAGAGGATGTTATGTGCAGCAGCAGCCTGCGTGCCTTGGCGTTTAGATGTTGTTAAGGGCTGGGAAGGTGGCTGGACGGTAGAGTGCTAACTGCTGGAGCTAAAGGTGTCCAGAGTTCCTGAGTAGTGGAGAGCTGTGTGTGGCTGTTAGGTGGCCACGGGGGGGGGGGGGAGGGGGGTTGCTGGAGAGTGCCTCTCCCAGCTGCTGCCCGCACCCCCCCCCCCCCCCCCCCCCCGGCGCCTCAGAGCCACACTGAGGTCAGGACAGCGGTATGTCCTTAGGCTTTTAGAAGCTTTTCCTGGTTTTGTCATTTTTATAGTTATAAAACTAGAAAGTGGACACATCCGATGACTTTAGTCCTTTATTGTTTAACATTTATACCTGGGAATTCTCCGGACTAGCTTTGAAGTGGTTTGTGTTGCTCATTTCAAGAAAGCATGACAATCTGTGATTGAGCCTTTCCATTTCTTGGTTCTGAGAAACCTTTGCTTTTGTGTATGTTTATGTTTTATAACTAATCTTACAAATCCTGGCCTGGTTTCTTTAGGTCCTAAACTCTTTAAGGAACCCAGCAGCAAATCAAACAAGCCCATCATTCATAATGCTATATCCCACTGCTGTCTGGCCGGAAAAGTGAATGAGCCGCACAAGAACTCGATACTGGAGGCAAGTACCCCATCTCCTCATTACGTTTCTATGCAGGGTGAAGGCATGGCTCTGGGTTCTGCGGAGTGCTCTTCTCGTATTTTAAGTGGTCCTATTCAGTAGCTACCAGATCTTCTTCTCTTGAGTCAATGTGGAGGAAAAGAGGACCGTGTTCTAAGTGGGGGCAGTGTTCGCGGGCATGGGGGCCGGAGGGCCCGGAGAGGAGCGGTGCTTCTCAGGAAGGTGGGCATGGCCGCATTGCTGCTCAGGGGTCTCCGCACTCGGGGCCCTCCTGCCCGGGGTGTGGGCCCACGTGGGCAAAGGTGACAGGAGGGCCCACCCCCAGCTGAGGCGGAGGCGAATCCCGGCCTGTGGCACCATGTGGGTATTGCGCGGCTCCGTCTGCATAAGTGGAGGACGCCATGGAGGTACCTTGACAATCCATGCGGCGTGGCTGGAGATGGAGGCGGGAGGGAAAAGCTGAGCCAGCCCAGGGCCCCGTGGCCAGCGGCGCTCGGCCCAGCTCCAGGTTCGAATGCTGGTTGTCTTCATTGTATTCTGTCACCTTCCCCGGGCAGCACGGACTCACCTGCTGCTAGAGTGCTGTCTGGCGTTTGTCCCTTTGGTGGTTTTTGGGGTTTGTTTCATGCTAGTACTAGGGCCTGACCTTGTCCTCTCTCAGCTTTTTTACTTAGGGCTGGCACTCTACCATTGGAGCATGCCTCTAGTCTAGCTTTTACGCTGGCTAATTGAAGATGGAGTCATGGATATAATCTTCTTATGTAATATATATATATATATATACACACACACACACACACATACATACATACATACACACACACTATTTTTTTTTTTTTTTTGCCAGTCCTGGGCCTTGGACTCAGGGCCTGAGCACTGTCCCTGGCTTGTTTTTGCTCAAGGCTAGCACTCTGCCACTTGAGCCACAGAGCCACTTCCTGCTTTTTCTGTGTCTGTGGTGCTGAGGAATTGAACCCAGGGCTTCATGCTTGCTAGGCCAGCCCTCTACCGCTAAGCCACATTCCCAGCCCTATATATAATCTTACATAATATAAATCTTAGAACCACCAGTGCTTGGCTTGCTGTTGTCACCATAAGGGGAAGAAGGTGGACTTCCCAAATGGGAAGCTCTGGGAGGTGGTCAGAGTAGAGGGGCAGAGTCAGGATTTGATGGGCTTTTCACAGTTGGAAGCCTTAAGTCTCTGGGGGAAGAGAAAGGAGGCCTTGAAATTCATCTAGTGGGTGCTGTCCTCCCAGGGACAGCCCCCGGAGTGTGCGTGCACGGGGCCGTGGGCCTCGGCTGACCCCGGGGTGTGCGTGCACGGGGCCGTGGGCCTCGGCTGACCCCGGAGTGTGCGTGCACGGGGCCGTGGGCCTCGGCTGACCCCGGAGTGTGCGTACACGGGGCCGTGGGCCTCGGCTGACCCCGGGGTGTGCGTGCACGGGGCCGTGGGCCTCGGCTGACCCCGGAGTGTGCGTGCACCTCCTCCCTCGCCTGCCAAACCTCAGGTTCCCCTAGGGGCCTCGGCACTGTCTCCTGAATAGAAGCAGGGGCTGCCTGCCTCTGGCATCTGCCTCCGCAGGAGCACCCCAAGCTCAGGCTCCTGGACCTGGGTGCTGAGTGGAAAGAGCTAGGCAGTGTCTCTGCCTCGGAGCAGGCGCTGTGCCCTGCCCTCCCAAGGGCATCCGAACACCCCACCCCCGGCACAAGGGCGGCACCTGGGGTGAGTCACGAGGCACCCACTGCCGTGCAGACTCTGGAAAGATGGCAGGCAGGATCTGTGGAAGGCCAGGTGCTGGGAGCCCGCCTGCCAGCCCGGGGCAGGGCCTCCGCGGAGCGAGTTCACGTGTGGGCTGAGGGCGGGGCCTCTAGTTTCCATCACAAGCTTCCATGTCTGGTGACCTCTGGAAATGTCCAGGGCAGCTCCCGGGCACAGCAGAGGGCAGGCGTGTCCCGGTACTGCTAGGGAAAGGGAGTGAGTGTGCTTTGAGAACTGGTAGTGTGGAGGTTGTGGGTTCAAAGCACCATCCAGCTCTGCTGCGAGCATCACCAGTTTTATTCACTCAAGGTTCTTTGTGTTGGTAACAGCTTTATTGAGGCACCGTTCACCAACCAAAAATCAACTTGGTGTCTGTGGCGGGGGGCACTGGGGTGTGAACCCAGGGTTTCAGTCTTACTGGACTAATGCTCTCCCCCTTGAACCATGCCCCCAGCCAAAACTGACCACTGTAAGCTGTCCAGTCGAGGGGCTTTTGGTGTTGTCATGGGCTGTGCAGCCCGGGTTCCTGTAGAGATGGGGTCGTGGCGTGTGTGACACTGCGGCTTTGCTTTCAGTTCTTGAGGTTTATGGCGTGGCCACGGGCATCAGAACACTTTTTACAAAAAATGTGAATACTCCATTATGTAGGCCTGCTATCCATGGTGTGTTCGTTTATGTATAAGCCGATGGGTGTTTGGGTGCTTTCTGCTTCCTGGCTTTTCATTCAGTGGACGGCTTTATGCCACCGTGTGTTTCCCTCCTCCTGGACCGGGGGGAAGAGCGGTAGCTCTGAGTTTAAGCACGTGTAGGATGGCTGCCTCTGGACACACCTCCGCTGCTTAGCCCTCTTTCATTCTAGCCACCCCGTGGGCCTGGGCTGGCACCGCGTGGTTTTATTTCCCTGACCACTCACTTTCTATTAGAAGTGCTTTTTTACTGAGTCTTCTGAACTCAGGTAAAGTCTCCATCAAGTGGATAAGCTGTAGTTGCCCAACACAGGAGACCCTCGTTGGTGTGTTAGCAGCTTTGCCGGCAGGGGGTGCTTGCCCCGCTCTCCTGACTTGGTCCCGCGTGTCTCTGTCTCTTCTGAACACAGGAGCTGGAGAAGTGTGACGCCAACCACTACATCATTCTGTTTCGTGACGCTGGGTGCCAGTTCAGGGCGCTTTATTGCTACTACCCCGACACCGAAGACATCTACAAGCTCACCGGCACGGGGCCGAAGAGCATCACCAAAAAGATGATTGACAAACTGTACAAATACAGCTCGGACCGGAAACAGTTTAACCTGATCCCAGCCAAGACCATGTCTGTCAGCGTGGACGCGCTCACGATCCACAACCACTTGTGGCAGCCCAAGCGGCCCTCGGTGCCAAAGAAGACCCAGACGCGGAAGTGACGGGCGGCACCGTGGGGACCTGCCGGCGGCGCCCGTGCGCTGTCCTCGCCCTCGGGTACGAAGCGTGCCGTCCCAGACCCGCGTGACGGAAGGGCCTTCCCCTCCCCGCGCCCCGTCGCGGGGCCGCCCGGCGGGGAGAGGGGCCGCCCGCCCTGCCGCCCCCCGGGCCCTCGGCGGAGGCTGCGCGGCAGCGAGGGCTGGACGGCGCCCCCTACTTGAAATGCTTCAGGATAAGATAATGTGATCTGCTCTCTGGCCCCCCGCCCCCCGCGCACCCCATTTGCACATTGCCTGGCGCCCCACCTTGGCCCACGCCGGCCGGTTGGATCATTGGTGACGATAGGGCCGAGGCTCGCTCTTGGGTCAGAGTGTCTGAATGTCTTCATAAAAGGAGTTGCTATAGAAAATCTTTTTCATTTGAAATTGTATGATATTTATTGACTGTGTCTACTGCCAACCTTTATATTCACTTCTAAGATTTCTGAAAAAAATCGTTGTTCCTTGCTGCTCAGAAAACGTTTACTGAAAATACGAGTTCACTAAAGGCACTGAAACCTGCGGAGCGTGTCTTGTGTCACAGTGACGTTTACAGATGTGGGGTGGTTTCTGTGACGCGGCCGCGGGGGGCGGGTCCCGCGGGGGGCGGCTTCCTTCGGTGCAGGCGGCCGGCGGCCGCCCCGTGGCTGTGGCGAAGGCGGACGCGGGCGCGCGCCGGGCTTGTCTCTCGAGAGCGCGGTCTCTGCGCGGCCTCCAGGCAGCGGGCGCGAACCCTGAGCCCGCAGCTGCGGGGAGCTCGCTCGCGGTTCTGCTGCCGCGTTAAGAACACTCGTGCCCTGAACCTGCACGCCAGGTCTTTCCACGGGGGTTCCGACAGTGGCCGACACCTCCAGCGCAGACGTTCCCGGGGAGCAGGACGCCCCCGCCGCGCTGTAAAGAAGGAGCGCGGTACAGCACACGCCCGCGAGCCACTGCCTCCTCCCGCTCCTCCGGAGCCCGTGGAGACCTTGTGTGTCTCCCGTGGGGAGTGGCGCTGGGCTGTCGCCTTCTCCCGGGCTGAGATTAAAGCCAGTGACGCGTCATCCTCACCGTGTGCTTGATGTACTGCACCTATTTATTTTGACAAAGCACTGAACTGTAATAAAGTAACGACCTGGCTTGCTTCACGTCATTCGTGTGAGGTTGTCATGATTCACTCTGCTCGGAGGCGAGGTCTCTGTCGCCGGGCTCCCCGGCTCGGCGTCCGCTTCCCCAGTGTCGGGGTGACAGGCGAGTGCCACCAGCCTGGCCCCGCCCCGGCTCTAACCTCACCCCACCCTGCCCAAGTCCACAAGTGACTGTTTCTCGTGAATAGCTAGAGCGCCTTCTGGCCCGGAGCTAGGAGATGGCGTTCCCTGCGCGGAGCTGGCACGCGGGGCTTGGAGCTGCGCCCCGGGGCCTGGCCGAGGGGCTGCGGTCCAGGCTCCCTGCCTTCGGCGTGAGCAGAACGGCCGAGTGGGTGGGTGGTCAGCAGGTCGCGGGCTTGCCTCGTCTCTGCGGCGGCGGTCGTAGGCCTCTCCAGCTGGCGGCGGGGAGGCTGCCGTCTTGGCCTGCCGCCGAGGCTTGCCTTGGGTTCGAGTCGTGGTGCTCTCCCGGCTCCCTGGCGTGGTGCGGGTTGCACATTTCCTGTGCTGGGAAGGTGGGAACTACCCTTCCCACTGCCCGTCAGGTTCTGAGCAGGCTGCTGCTCGTTTGGCCTCTCCTCGGGGTCTCCCACGTGGTGGGCAGCCCCTCTGCCCCTTGAGCCATGTTCCTAGCCCTCCTGCTCTGCTCTTCCCGTCTGGCCTGGGTGGAGACCGTCCCCCATAGCTGGGGCCTCGGGGTCTCCCACGTGGTGGGCAGCCCCTCTGCCCCTTGAGCCATGTTCCTAGCCCTCCTGCTTTCCTCTTCCCGTCTGGCCTGGGTGGAGACCGTCCCCCATAGCTGGGGCACACATGGGCACCACCATGCCCAAATTATTGCTCGAGATGGAATCCCACCTAATTTCTTTCCTGGGCATGCCTCGAACCCCAGGTCTCCTAATCTCATGAATAGCTGGTTTTGTAGGGATGAGCCCTACAGTGTTAAGACCAGCGGTACTGCCCATTTTTTAAATCAAATTTTGTTGGCAAGGTGAGGTACAGGGGGGTACAGTTACGTAATAAGGCAGCGAGTACTTTTCCCGTCATGTTTGTTACACCCTCCCTCATTGTTCTTTCCCTTCCCTAGTTCAGATAAGCATGTATACAATATCCCGTGTACCCAGATCATATACAGTGACCACAGGGGTACGCCGCAGGAAATGCACCTAGAACATTAAACATAACGACCACAATCAAATCCTCCTGTTTCCATCTCTTGGATTCATTTTGCTTGGCCCCATCTTACGGTGCTCCCCATTTTGGACGTGACTTCATGCAGGAAGCACCAGCCAAATGGTTTAGGATGCGGTGGGACCCACATGCAGTGAGGAGCGGGGCGTGGGGCCTCGGGGGAGGCAGCCTGGGCTCGGGGGGTTGGAGGTCCAGGCTGGGGTGCCGGGCGCCTCCGAGCAGCCCCGCCGGGGACGGGGCCGTGCCTTGGCCCGTCGGTGGACCTCTGGGTGTGGCCGGGACGCCCCGCGTGCGCAGGGCCGGGCAGAGCCGGAAGGTAAGCGCTGGCGGTTCCAGGTGACAGCCCTGCCCGAGGCCGTGCACACGTCCCGTGCCCCCCGCAGACGGCCAGGACGAGTGCAGCCTGCGGGCCTGCGTCTGTGCGCGCCACACTGGGCGCCACGGGGCCCTGGTGACTGACAGGGCTCCTGCACCAATGAGCTCTGGCTTTGAGCCCCCAGACGCTGCCCCGCTCACGTACTGTGGGTCTCGCCGGGCAGAGGCCGAGGGGGCACAGACCCCACCGGAGCCAGGCCCCGGTCTGCAGAGGCCACCCTGCTCCAGGGGGCGACGACAGCTGGGCCCACTGGACAGAGAGCAGGTGCTGTGCGGGGAGAGGAGCAGGAAGCCGTCCACGCGGCCCGGGCCATCCCCACGTCCGCACGCGGGCCACCCGAGTCCCGCCGTCGGCACCAGGCACGTAGCCGGGGTGCCGGGCCGAGGAAATGCCGCTGGAACGCCATGCTGGCTACGAAGGGAGGAGCAGCCCTCGGGGCGGGCCCCGGAAGCCCTGGGGGCTAGAGGAACCGTCACCCCGCCGGTAGCCCCCGGTGTTGGGGACTGTGCATGCTCCCTGTGGAGAGGGGCGGGTGTCCAGATCCCCAGGCGTGTCAGGCACATCTGCTGCTCCAGCCGGTCTCCTGGCCCAGGCGGCCGGGCGCCGGGCGCCGTGGGCTCCCTCAGAAAGCCCGTGGGCTTGGCTTGCCCGATCGGGTGGTGGGACCTGGGTGGTTGGTGGATGGTTGTTCTTGTTTCCTAAGTCAGGAAGGAGGGAGGGCTGCTCGTCTGAGCTGGGCTTCCGCTCCTGGAGATGCCTGTCCTTTCCCTTGCTGCGCTCCTGACTCAGTTCCTTACATAACCCACGCGGCCCCCAGCGCCGGCCGCGGGCTCGCTGAGCTGTGCCTTGGAGAGATGGCCGCCGGTGCTGGGAAGACAACCCACGTCTCTCAGCACTGTAACCGGCGATTCCCGGGTGACAAAGGAGCTCAGCCTCTCTCTGCTGGTCCTTCGTATTTTCTCATTCTGTGACATTTCTTCTGTTTTGTCGCCCAGTTTTGTGCTTTTTTTTGTGAAATTGTATAGGAAACGTTTATTACACACATAGACATCTTAGTACTAATCAAATTGTTTGGCATACTTGTACTTATCCCCTCGTTTTTTCCGAGATATTTTAAAGCAAATCTCAAGTATATCATTTCCAGTGGACACTTATGGACATAGTCTGATATTCAACATACTTTTCACTTTTTTGTGCTATCTTTTTCTAACTAATTGAGCTTTTCTTTCTCTTTATGTGGTCTTATGGCAAACATTCTTAGGATTTATAGGCCCCCTCGCCAGTGCTTCTGTTTCTGGTGTCACCGTGGGCTCCGGTCCAGGCCCGCCTGCGTGGGGCGGAGAAGCCGTCCCTGTCCTGCTGGCTGCATTTGTTCCCTCATCTCCGGTGGGCAGGGCAGGGGCAGGGCTGCAGCAGAGGGGCCTGGGGTGCACGGAGCCGAGGGTCCTCACGCTGGAGGCGGCCCGAGGCGGTGTGCTGCCTCGCTGGACTTGCTGGCCGCTTTCTAGTGCGGTGGATGATGTCTTCTCTTCCGTAGCGTCTTCTGGTGGTGGGCAGGTGGGCTTGGAGGAGACTTCCATTTTGTGTTCTCGGTGGTACCAGGGCTTGCGTTCAGGCCCTTGTCCTTGCGGGGCAGGTTGTCAGATGGGGTTTCGCGGCCAGAGCCACCGCTACCATCCAAGTGGCTGGGATTGCAGGCGTGCGCGCCACCCCGGAAGCCGGCCGCTTCTGACAGTTGGTACGTTCATTTGAATTCTCGCGTTAGGGAGACGTGAGACGGTCCTGACGCGCCTGTTCCCCAGTGAACCGCCATGCTTGCTGAGGCCCCAGGCCGCCCCGAAGGCCACGCGGCAGCCATGGTGGGGTGTCTGCTCCCCCCACCCTGCCCCAGAAGCCTCCTCTCCCCCACCCCGCCCCCAGCAGCCTCCTCTCCCCCACCCCGACCTCCCAGCAGCCTCCTCTCCCCCACCCCGCCCCCAGCAGCCTCCTCTCCCCCACCCCGCCCCCAGCAGCCTCCTCTCCCCCACCCCGCCCCCAGCAGCCTCCTCTCCCCCACCCCGCCCCCAGCAGCCTCCTCTCCCCCACCCCGACCTCCCAGCAGCCTCCTCTCCCCCACCCCGCCCCCAGCAGCCTCCTCTCCCCCACCCCGACCTCCCAGCAGCCTCCTCTCCCCCACCCCGACCTCCCAGCAGCCTCCTCTCCCCCACCCCGCCCCCAGCAGCCTCCTCTCCCCCACCCCGCCCCCAGCAGCCTCCTCTCCCCCACCCCGCCCCCAGCAGCCTCCTCTCCCCCACCCCGCCCCCAGCAGCCTCCTCTCCCCCACTCCAACCTCCCAGCAGCCTCCTCTCCCCCACCCCGCCCCCAGCAGCCTCCTCTCCCCCACTCCAACCTCCCAGCAGCCTCCTCTGTCCCTGGGACACGCTTCTTCCTCAGCGCGTGGAAATTAGGTTGGGTTTGATCAGCTGTTTTTCTGGGTTGGACGGCATTTTCTTTATTCCGTTAAGGAACTTAATTATTGACCGTTGTCCCAGGAGGCAGGCGGCTCTGTGTTCTACGATGCCCGGCGTGGCCTGCAGGGTTCTGCCGGGGTTCAAGGTCAGGCCGGGCCAGCGGCCCGGTGCTGGGCGCGCCCGGCTCTTCTCCGCGGCCGGCTCCCTGCCGCGGCGCGGTGCTCCCGGGCTCCGGCTGCGAGGACGGCAGGGGCGCGCGCTCCACGCAGCCCTGAAGGCCGAGGCCGGGCCTGCGGGCGCCATCTCCTCCCGTGTCCCGTGCTCCCTCCGTGTCTGCGTCCTGGTCCTTTCTAAGAAGGCACGAGTCTGTGTTCTGGAGACTGGGGTCAGGACCTGGCTGAGTTTGGGGGCGCCGCAGCCATCGCGTGCCCCCCCCCAGCAGGATGCCCACTGTCTGGACGTCAGGGGTTTCCGGGCAGGCCGCCGTCTTCCGTGTTGGCACCGCGGGCGCTGTGGCCTGGCGGCCGGGCCTCGCTCCTGAGCACCGCTGTGCACAGGGCGCCCTCAGCACCCGGGGCGCGTGGTTGGTCTGGAAGTTTCCAGAGGGGCCCAGGCGTCTTCCCACTTGCTGTCTGGCCTGCTGGGAGACTGGAGCCTGCCCCAGGAGCTTAGTTTGGAAGTGAAGGCATAGGCCTGAACGGGCCCAGTACACAGTGCCTCAGTTTCCCTGATGAGTCCTCCCAGAGGCCCCCATGTGGGCTCCTGGGAGGGAGACGTCGCCGGCCATGTTGCGCGTTGTGTGCGGGTTAGGGACAGGTGGGTGGATAAACGTGCTTGAGCCGAGACCCAGGAGGAGCAGCCGCGTCCCAGCCTGGCTTCCCAGCCCCCACTGCTGGCCAGGAGCCCAGGAGGTGCCAGGCTGGGGAAGGGTCCAAAGAGGGTGGGAGGCTTGCTTAGTATTTCCTAGCTGCTGGGGGGGGGGCAGGGAACTGTGCAAACTGCCCCCCCACCCCGCACCTCTGGCTATCTGCGGGCCCCTGGGTGTGGATAAAGCCCCTGGAGGGCCCTGGACCGGGGCTCAGGGAGGAGCATGGTGGCCCCAGTGTCAGGAGCTGTGGTGGGAAGAGGGGGGGCTGCTCTGGCCCCCACTGCAGGAGCCCCAGGCTGGGAAGAGGGGGGCTTCCCTGGCCCCCACTGCAGGAGCCCCAGGCTGGGAAGAGGGGGGCTGCTCTGGCCCCCACTGCAGGAGCCCCAGGCTGGGAAGAGGGGGGCTTCCCTGGCCCCCACTGCAGGAGCCCCAGGCTGGGAAGAGGGGGGCTGCTCTGGCCCCCACTGCAGGAGCCCCAGGCTGGGAAGAGGGGGGCTGCTCTGGCCCCTCTGCACGAGCCCCAGGCTGGGAAGAGGGGGGCTGCCCTGGCCCCCACTGCACGAGCCCCAGGCTGGGAAGAGGGGGGCTGCCCTGGCCCCCACTGCAGGAGCCCCAGGCTGGGAAGAGGGGGGCTGCCCTGGCCCCCACTGCAGGAGCCCCAGGCTGGGAAGAGGGGGGCTGCCCTGGCCCCCACTGCACGAGCCCCAGGCTGGGAAGAGGGGGGCTGCTCTGGCCCCCTCTGCAGGAGCCCCAGGCTGGAGGCTCTCCTCTGGCCACGCCTGAGCCTCGACCTCCCCCTCCCCCTGCAGCCCCTGGTTCCCACTGTTGTCCCAGGATGAGGTTCCAGCATAGAAGGCAAGGGGATTGGGTTCAAGTCTAGGATGCCACTGCTCCCCGAATCCTGGCCCCCAGGGTCTCCAGTCCCCAGCCCCGAGGCCCCGTGTGGCAGGGTGGGTGGAGCTGTGGCCGTGGATGTGGGCGGTTTAGGACCGAGACTGTATCTCAGCATGGCGTCCAGCCTGCACCGATTCCCAGGGCGCTGCCCAAGACCCTCCCTGCCCCCCATCTCCTGGCTGGGGGTTTGCACCACTATTTGTGTTCGTTGAGACAGGGTCTGCACCAGGCTAGCCCCCCGCCTCCGCTTACAGCATGCTGCTACGCCAACTCCGCTCGCTAACTCTCTAAGAAGCTGCCGAGTCTGCGTGGGAGGGTCCTGACTCCACCTCGAGCTGGGAGAGCAAAGTGCTCCTGTGCTCATCCTGACTGCCCCAGCCTGGGTTAGGAGGGCGACCGAGGATGGAAAGGTGGGGAACTGGCGGGGGGGGGGGCAGGGGATGGGGGATGGCAGAGACCTGCTCCTGCGCGGCCCCTCCTCCCACACAACGCGCCCCTCCTACGTAACTAACTATTCCGCCTGCAGCGAGGAGCGCGGAGCCCGCGCGGGGTGTGGTGGCGTGAGCCGCGGCGCCCGAGGCTCGGCGGCGGTACTTGGAGGTAGTTTCCTCCTAGGTCAGTGAGGAGGAAGAGCCATAGATTTCCACCGGTTTTGTGTGTTTTGGAATCTGGCAGTGTGTGGAATGCCCGGGCCCATCCGGGCGGCCCCGAGCGCCCCGGTCTCCACGGCTCGGGGAGGCTCCGGGGCAGCGCTCGGCCTGGCAGGCGGAGAGCCACGAGGGCTGGCCGGGGCGTCTCAGGACAACCAGAGAGACCCAAGTGCCCCCGATCCCCCGGCCTCCGCAGCAGGCCGCGGCCTCCGCAGCCACC